>NC_068379.1:13968585-14286442 GCF_023724105.1 Carassius gibelio | reverse complement strand
AAAAGAGGCAGTTGATATAATATATCGTTTGATTGTAATGGCTGTATATACACACATTTCCCTGAACCAAGTACATTTCTATGGCTTGGTTTTTGAGCTCAGATAAATTATAGTTGTGTTAGACAATCATCAACGATTAAATCCCTCTATTTCTCCATCAGATCTGGTCCGCTGATGAATTGAGGGCTAATAGCATGAGATTAGCACTAGCTTTGCGCTTTAGGCCTGATTTGGTGAATTAACTTGGAGAGCCAGTAGTTTGATGCCATCAATATCTTTATTCCTTTACAAGTTGAGGATTTAATGTTGGCATGGAAACAGCTAGCTGTTTCTATGGGACCTTGCTGAGTAGTTGTTATGGTAACAAGCTTGTTTCTGTAGAATATGATATATGCTATTTAAGTATTGATCCTGTTTTCTCCGGAGACTCTGGGTTTATTGTTTTTTTTAGCATGCATTTATGCTAAGATGAAGGACCCTTATTTTGTTTGCCCGTTACTTACATCATAATGCATGATGGAGTCAGTGATGAGTGTGGGGGTGTACATGGTTCTACAGTAGTGAAAATTGTCCCTCAGGTCTTCGCCTACATAAGAACACACACTCACACTCCTCCACAAAGAAATCTGTGTTAACAGTTGCTCTCTTTCACACTCCTACACCCTCATCTTCTCTTTAAGACACACACAACATAAGAATGGAAGAATAATCAGATGCCCTAATGGAAAAAGCCCTTCTATTTTTATCCTTGCCAGCCTATCCTTGTGTTTCCTTACCTCTGTTGTGAACCGTGAGGTAGTTGTATATCATGGTGTGAGAGACACCATGGGCTTTCTTATTAAAAAACCCAGCAGAGGGCCTCCACCTCAGTCTCTCAGTCCTCCTTTCAGCCTCATTTCACTATTTTGCTTCTTAGTGTCTAACATCTGTGATTCTTCAAAGAAGTGCTGAAGTAACCTGCTGTTAAACAGTGCCATCTTTCCTCTGGTTCTTTCATTTCTTTCCCCTCGTTTCATTTGCATCGCTGCCGTCTGCTGTTCCTCCTCTGTCAGTCATCTCTCCCCATTTCATTAGTTTTATATAAGCTGTGTCCCCACCCCACCCTGCTCGCTGTTGTTTCATTAGCATTGCTTTCCTTTTGTGTGGCTCGTGCGCTCTAGCTCAGCAGTGATAATGTGTGAGCAAACATGAAGTTGAATAATTGAGCTCTCATTCGCAGATGCTCCTTAATGCCAACACAGGTAAACCAAGTGGAGTGTATGTGTGAGTCCGTTCACTCGATTTATTAGGTTTTCATTTATTACGGGGCATTGGCACTGAAAGACAGACAGCCTGATTGATTCATAAAGGCTCATTTTTAAAGTGCGTGTGAAGGCCTCTGTTTAATATTATAAGGTCGTCAAGTGGCCTAGCTGAACCAAGTTGCACATTCTAAAGTTCAAAGCTTAGTTTTATTTAGCATTTTCTTTGTCTGTGATATAATGTGTTAAAAGGAGCTGAATGTACAGTTGTCACATCCACACAAGGAGAGGAGAAGACGGGTAAGTACTTTCGTGAAGCTTTATTAACATGGGATTTCAACAGAGCTGGTAAGTGTGGTCACAGACGATGAATCTTCAAGCACTGATCAATAGGTGAGTTCAAGTACAAAGCTAGGCCTGACAACAAAGAGTCACTTCCCTTAATCGCTGTATCTGAATCTCCACAGAGTCACAATACGGTCCACAAGAAGCAGGCAGAAGATCCACAAAGAGCGTCCATGTAATCTTGATTCCAGCCGGTGAGTGAATGAGTGAGGTGAGTATTTAAAGGTGTGGTGATTGCTGGTGCAGGTGCAGGTAATCAGTATTCAGGTGACGGTTCACGTGAGCGGTGCATGGGAGATTGAGTGGATGGTGACTGGCAATGGTGACTGGGGCTAAGGGAACGAGCTGAGGGTGTGACACTACCCCCCGCCCCACGGGTGACTCCAGGCATCCTAGAGCGGCGACGGGGACGACCACGACCTCTGGGAGCCGGGCGGTCCGGGTGTTGTCGGTGGAAATCTTCGAGGAGAGCCGGATCCAGGATGTCATTGCGTGGTATCCACGACCTCTCCTCGGGACCGAACCCCTCCCAATCTATGAGGTATTCCAGGTGGCCGTTCCGCCGCCGGGAGTCGAGGATCTCTTGGACCTGGTAGATGTTGTCTCCGAGGATTTCGGGTTGGTCTGGAGGGGGAGGCGGTTCTGGTTCTGTGGAGGAAGGAGAAACTGGATCAGTGTGACGTTTTAGCAGTGAGACGTGAAACGTGGGTGAGATCCGGTAGTGTGGTGGTAGGTCCAGGCGGTAGGTGACGGGATTTATCTGAGAATGGATGGTGAACGGCCCTATGTAGCGGGGACTCAGCTTTCTGCAGGGCAGTCGGAGGCGGATATCCCGAGTGGAGAGCCAAACCTTGTCTCCAGGTAGATAGACGGGATTAGGCGATCTGCGTCGGTTAGCGGTCTCTGTATGCCTCCGAACTGCCCGCTGGAGATGGACGTGAGCTGAGTCCCACACCCTCTCGCTCTCCTGGAACCAGTGATCTACCGCGGGCACTTCAGAGACTTCTCCTGACCAGGGAAACAGCGGTGGTTGATAGCCTAAAACACATTGAAAAGGGGTTAAGCCTGTAGTGGTTTGGCGAAGGGAGTTTTGGGCATACTCAGCCCACGGCAGATACTGGCTCCAGGTATCCTGGTGTTGGGAGCAGTAAGTACGGAGGTACCGTGAGATCTCTTGAATCTTCCGCTCGGTCTGGCCGTTGGTCTGAGGGTGATATCCAGAAGATAAACTGACGGATGTTCCGAGGAGTTGGAAGAACGCTCGCCAGACCCTGGAGATAAACTGAGGTCCTCTGTCCGAGACAATGTCCTCTGGAGTGCCATAATTCCGGAACACGTTGGTGAAGAGGGCTTCGGCGGTCTCGAACGCTGTGGGAAGACCCTTTAATGGGATTAGTTTGCAGAATTTAGAAAAACGATCAACAACAACTAGAATGGTAGTGTACCCCCTTGAGGGGGGAAGGTCAGTGGCGAAATCCACCCCTAGATGGGTCCAGGGTCGGCGAGGAATGGGTAGTGGTTGTAATTTACCCACGGGAAGTTGACGAGGTGTGGTGGTAACGGCGCAGACCGAGCATCCGAGGATGTACCGGGTAACGTCACGAACCATGTTAGGCCACCAGTACTTCTGCTGGATGAGCGAGAGGGTTCGCCTGCTGCCAGGGTGTCCTGAGCCAGGTGACGTGTGCGTACTTTCCAGTAGGGGGAGTCGCTGGTTGGTGGGCACGTACATTAGACCCGTGGGTACCTCCGGAGGTGCAGGCTCCTCGAGGGTGGCGGCTCGAATTTCCTCGTCGATCTGCCAGAGGATAGGCGCGAGGAAAACGGAGGGTGGTAGAATTGAATCAGGCTTGTTGGTGTCTGGATCTGGTGAGTACATACGGGACAGAGCATCTGCTTTAGTGTTCTTGTGACCGGGTTGATACGTGATCTGGAAATTAAAGCGAGCAAAGAAGAGTGACCACCGAGCCTGACGAGCATTGAGTCTTTTGGCATTCTGCAGATATTGGAGATTTTTGGTGGTCGGTGACAACAGTGAATGGGAACTGAGCTCCCTCTAGCCAGTGCCGCCACTCCTCAAGGGCAAGTTTAATGGCCAACAACTCACGGTCTCCGATTCCATAATTGCATTCGGCAGGAGAGAGTTTTTTAGAGAAGTACGCACACGGATGGAGTGAGCAAGGTTCACCAGACCTTTGAGACAACACGGCTCCAATGCCGTGATTGGCCGCATCAACCTCTACGACGAACGGCTTGGACGGGTCAGGATGTCGAAGAATGGGTGCCGAGGTGAAGAGGTGTTTAAGATGGCTGAAGGCCTCTCGAGCTTGGGGTGTCCAGCGCAGCCGGCGTTGACCTCCTTTTAGAAGGGATGTTAGAGGGGCCGAGTGCAGGCTGTAGTTCTTGATAAAGCGCCGATAGAAATTGGCAAAGCCAAGGAAACGCTGGAGTTCTTTCACCGTTGTGGGCTCCGCCCAGTTGGCCACAGCATCTACCTTGGCTGACTCCATCTGAACTCCCTCCGCAGAGATCACGTATCCGAGGAAGGAGACGGTAGTGCAGTGGAACTCACACTTCTCAGCTTTTAGGTAGAGGTGGTGGTCTCGGAGTCGTTGTAAGACGTGGTGGACATGAGTTTGGTGTTCTTCTATGTTCCGGGAGTAGATCAGGATATCGTCTATGTAGACAATGACGAATTGGTGGAGATAATCACGGAATATTTCGTTCATGAAACTCTGGAAGATGGATGGACTGTTAGCAAGCCCATAGGGCATGACCTGATATTCGTAGTGCCCGGCAGGGGTGATGAAAGCAGTCTTCCACTCGTCTCCCTCTCGGATACGGATCAGATTGTAGGCACTGCGGAGGTCGAGTTTGGTGAACACCTTGGCTTCACGCAGTTCCTCCAGAGCCGCCGGAACGAGTGGTAATGGGTAGGCGAACTTGACGGTGGCGTCATTTAGCACTTGATAGTCGATGCATGGTCGAAGTCCGCCATCTTTTTTGGGGACGAAGAAGAAACTGGACGCAGCTGGAGATGTGGACGGTCTGATGAACCCCTGATCGAGAGCCTCCTGGATGTATTCCTCCATCGCCACCTGCTCAGGACGGGAGAGTGGATATATTTTCCCATGTGGTAGCTTGGCACCTGGCAGCAGGTCGATACAACAGTCCCAGGGCCGATGTGGTGGTAAGCGGGTGGCTTGTTCCTTGCTGAACACATCGGAGTAGGAGGAGTAAAGGGCAGGTCTTCCTATGGAGGTGGAGTGCAATTGAAGGTGCGGTGGCTCGGACTGTGAACTCTGGATAGGTGAACGGTGAATGTGACTCTGGCATCTCGGATCCCATGCCTGGATCTCCCCTGTGCTCCAGTTGATTTGTGGGTTATGTTGGGCCAGCCACGGCCTACCCAGGACGACGTCAACGGTAGCGCGAGGAAGTACGAGGAGGGCCAGTTGTTCCCGGTGTCCGTGGGGCAGAACGAGTTCCAGCTCGTGTGTCCTTCTAGTTATTTTGCCTCCCCCTAACGGTGATCCTTGGATGGTAGTGATACGGTAGGTGGTCTCATTCTGGGTGATGGGTATACGGTGCTTGGTTACGAAGTGAGATGAGATGAAGTTGCTTGCGGCTCCGGAATCCACCAGGACATGGATGGAAAGATTACGTGAGTTAATTGTTATCTGGGCTTTGATATGAGGTATGTGAGATACAGATGGGGTAATGGAAACTGTACTCACCATTGGGCGAGGCGGACGGACTGGGCAGGCGTGGATCAGGTGAGTGGCCTCGCCACAGTATAAACACAGCCGCAGCTGGATGCGGCGTCTCCGTTCAGAGGCATCTAGGCGGTAGGAGTCGGTGATCATGGGCTCCTCCTGGTTTCGTTGAGGCGAGGGCGTTCTGGCTGATGGAGAGATGGTATATGAAGCCGGGGAGGCACAAGCCGAGAGGTGCTGAGCAACATTTATAGTTTTTCTGATGAATGTCTCGAGATTGACATTATCGTCGTAAATGACCATTTGCTTTCTGATCTGGGGCTTTAAACCTTTACGGTATGCAGCTAGCAGGGCAGTTTGGTTCCAACCACTGGTGGCGGCTAATGTCCGGAAACGGAGAGTGTAGTCGTGAACTTCCGTGGCTCCCTGGCGGAGATTTAAGAGTTCATCATGGGTTGAAAGAGGAGTTAGAGCCATCCCGAACACTTCCTGGAGGTGGGTGGTGAAGGCATCGAATGAGGATAGAACCGGACTCTGGGAGTTCCAAAGAGCCTCCGCCCATTGTAGCGCTCGTCCGGTGAGGAGAGAGATCACAAAGGCGACTTTGGTGGCCTCATTGGGGAATTTACTGGTATTCGCGTTGACGAACAGTGAGCACTGCAGTATAAACCCACTGCAGCCACTCGATTCACCCGCATAGCACGCGGGACGTGCAAGGGGCGTGCTGTTGGTGGTGGTAGCACTAGTTTCGGTGGGTGGTGAAACTGACTGTAATACTTGGCGGAGAGCAGTCACCATTTCGGTGAACGGGTCCGAAGCCGCTCCCTGAGCAGCAGCGTTAACATCCATGGGAGATATGAAGTTCTGTTTTCCGGGGCTGGAATCCTGTCACATCCACACAAGGAGAGGAGAAGACGGGTAAGTACTTTCGTGAAGCTTTATTAACATGGGATTTCAACAGAGCTGGTAAGTGTGGTCACAGACGATGAATCTTCAAGCACTGATCAATAGGTGAGTTCAAGTACAAAGCTAGGCCTGACAACAAAGAGTCACTTCCCTTAATCGCTGTATCTGAATCTCCACAGAGTCACAATACGGTCCACAAGAAGCAGGCAGAAGATCCACAAAGAGCGTCCATGTAATCTTGATTCCAGCCGGTGAGTGAATGAGTGAGGTGAGTATTTAAAGGTGTGGTGATTGCTGGTGCAGGTGCAGGTAATCAGTATTCAGGTGACGGTTCACGTGAGCGGTGCATGGGAGATTGAGTGGATGGTGACTGGCAATGGTGACTGGGGCTAAGGGAACGAGCTGAGGGTGTGACAACAGTACTATTCTCTTATTGCTACTGTAGCTGAATGTATAATCACATTAATGATCATATTAGGCTTTACATTTATGCTTTTGGCAGGCAGTTTTTGTCTAGGCATACACTATATATTAGTACTATATTGGTTATCGGTCAATATTATATCCGATATATTTATCTTTACTATTTAATTTAATGTTTATATTGTATTTTGCATTTAAATACACATTTTTATTTTTATTATTTATCAGTGGCAGTCGCATATTTAATGCGTGCTCATTCCCTCTATTTAGATGCGTAATTAACACTTACAAATTTCATGAACACTCCGATTTTTTTGGGGGGGATTTTTTAGATAGAATAACGTGCACAGACACAAACCCTGATAACAATGCCACGAGTTATAATTCCACAATATTATTCATGACCCTAATTAACAACACTCCAACCAATTATATACAGTAATTTAAAATACCCATCAATAAAATACAATTTATAATATTAATTTTGTATAAGGAGCCCATGATTGAAATTCAGTCTTCAGTGCAGGAGACATGCAATGCTGGATTCATGGAAGGGGTGACAAGGTGCAGGAGGCACCAGATGCACCTCATCATGCACTGCCAGCAGGAGTAGATTTCCATGCCACTCCTAGGATCAGCCAGTGATGTTAGATCCATCCATAATCACATAGTTATGTGTTATACTGATTACCTTTTATGGCCACACTTATTTTTGGGAAGTCATTTAAATACATTTTCATCTCTACTACAGCAAATCCACAAATAGTCTTGCTTAAATAACTATAAAGCTCCTTTATTTTGCTAAAAGCCTGCTATATTTAGGACTTGTAATTATTCTTTTTTTTTTTTAAGAGTCTGCGAAAAAGAAACTTGAGGCATTGGAGACACTGTCAGCTGTCAGCACCTCGTTCAGATAAATATTGTGGCTGCAGTTCTCAAGATGTCACACAGGTTTATTTCCAGGATTTTGGTTTGTCAGAAAAATCCATTTCTCGCACAGTGATGTCAGAGCAGTTTTTGGTTCCCAGGTTGAAGATCTGACTGGTGCTAATCAATGCTAGCACAACATGAAGACATCTAGTGGTAATGGGATGCAGAATGTCATGTAAAGGATGGTAGCATGGTGTTAAAGATGGAGGTTTCAATTTCGATACTGATGGATCGCTAGTTGCATAAAACACTTGAATGAGGTACTTGTGCAAAGTATATTTCAGCCCCAAGAAAGCATGTACATCTTTTGGTTTGTTCTGTAGTTATACTCTACTTTGAAAAATTCTGCCATTTTTATTGGATAAAGACCTAGATGTTGACGGAGAGAGAAGATGATTAAGGGGTTGTTGAGGATGAAAAAAGGCTTGTTTTTTCTTGAGGCTCTAAGTTAATAAAAGGGTTGAGATTGAGCCGCTCTGCAGGAGACAATCCTGTTTAAATGTTAATCGAAAAGGAGTTAATGGCTTTAAGGGTGTGTTTTGTTGTTCATGAACTCTGCTCTCAAACTAACCTCATCCCCTGGTTTCTTCCACAGTGATCCCAGACACTCTGACGTCGATGGCCTCTGCTCAGTCTCTCTCGAAAGTGGAGGGGGACACTCTGCAGCTGAGCTGTGAGGTCGCACGCCAGACGTCCCAGCACACTCACGTTTCTGTGGGCTGGTACCTGCGTCCCGCTGATGACCCCAATTCTGGTCCACGTGACCTGGTCACCCTGTCACGGGACTTTGTTCTACGGCCGGGGGGACAGTACCGCCAACGTCTGTCTTCAGGAGACCTGCGGCTGGATAAGATCAGTTTGACTACCTACCGTCTCACCATCTACAAGCTGCAGCCCACAGACCAGGGAGAGTTCTACTGCGAGGCCTCGGAATGGATCCAGGACCCGGATCGCTCCTGGTACACCATGACTCGGAAAGAGTCGGAGAAGACGTCTGTCAAAGTTCAGCCCACAGGTGAGTGAGAGTTGTGTTAGATGTTGCTGTATTTGGCTGAGCAGTAGTTTGGGTGGCTCACCAATGTACCAGATTTCTGTAATACATAAAATAAGTAAGCTTGACCAAAGTTCTCGTGGGGAGAAGAATTTATTGAAAGTAGCAGTTTAGCAGTTCTTCAGCAGTGATGTTAGTTAGCATGTCATCCTTCAAACAATCTCTGTGAGACCAGATCTTTATATCTGGTAACAAATGTGCTGCAAACAATACAATAACACCCCATGGACAGCCAATGATAGTGTAACCTTATGATGACCTGATAGGATCTCTCCCATGGAGAGCCCATTCACTGACCTGATGTTGAAGAGGCTAATTATATGGGCCATTTGGTTCACAATGTTGTAAACATAAAGACAGCTGGCTAAAATGATTGCAAATACATTTGACTCAAGTTAATTAAAAAACAATAATCTTTGAATTCCCCCTTTCATCATATTTGATCACACATAATAAAAAGAAGAAAACAAATAGTTATCATTTCAGTAATCATGTACATATGTATATAGGTTTCTGCTTACAATACTTTTCAGTAGTCATGAATACAGAATGCCGCATACAGACTCCATTATTAAAGATGACAGAATAAGAGTTCATGGTGAGGTTTTTATTTATTTATTTTTATTTTAATGTTGCGAGTCAATAATGCAAGTTAACGGTCACTAAAGGGGTTTGGTTCAACAATCTTCAAAATCTTCTTTTGAAGTTCTTTTGAAGAAAATATTTAATTTTTTACTATGTTGCACAATTAGGGTTGTAACGATAAGTCAACATAATCGACATTTTTTTTTTTTTTACGACAAATATGTTTTTGACTAGTCATTTGATCTCATATGACCTAATGTAAGAGCCTGCAATAATGCAGTTAGACTAGTGTGGTGCTGTAGCGCAAGACTGTAATTCTGCTCTCCTGGATGCAATTCAAGAGAAGAAGACAGAGCTTCAAAGCAAACACAGCCAAATGGCGTTTGGATGAATATGTAAATATATGCTGCGCTTTCCTCTCAATAATGGAGTCATTCCACGTCATTCCAAAAAAATATTACTTTTGTGAACACCCCACAGTATTAATGACATATTTAACTTCCTGAAAAAAAAAACAAATTTTCCCACCTCAGGCATTAAAACTCTAATATTACTGGTCATTATTTTAAGATGTGGGCACTAGTAATCTCCAACCCCGTTATGGACACCGTGGGAGCTCTCTGAAGTTGATAATACAAATTTATTTTTAATGAAATCAACAATTTCCTGTTAATCAGATATTGCAAATATTAAAGTTACATAAAATCTCACACTTTTACTATACTAAAGCCTGAAATTAATTATTTAATTAATTGATTTATTTATTTTTGTCACAGCAACCTCATAATTTTTTATCAAAGAATTGGGTTCACTTTGAACTAAAATCAGTATTATTATAATTTCAGACTGAGTTCAACAAATATTAAATAACTTTTTCATAAACTTAAAAAAAATTTAATAATAAAAATGTAGGCGGGTAAAAATGAGACTAGGGTAACGTGGTTTGAAGAGACAAATACAGCTTGACATATAAATAGTTGTTTTTTACTCAAACTCATTGTAAGATTTTCTGTAAACACTGTATTTCATTATGTGACCAAGAAAGACAACAGATATAAATTGCAACTGGACTAAGTTTTATTGACCCGACTGCAGGAAAAACAACAATAACATTGTAAACATTAGAAGATTATAAACTGACTCAATAAGTCATCAAAATAAAACATAACTTGTGTGGCATTCAATAGAGCCTCGTGCTGTGGGGCTGTTTTTCAGTGGCAGGGACCGAGTGATTTTTCAGAGTAGAAAAAAAGCTCAGTGTATCAAAAAATTGAGATAGCATTAATGATAATGATTCAGAATCTTAGACTAGGCGGAAGGTTCACCTTCAAACAGGACAACAATCGCACACAGCTAAGATAACAAAGAAGTGGCTATGGGACATCTCTGTGAATGTCCTACAATGGTCTAGATAGAGCCAGACGGGTTGGAGCCAGACTTGAACCCGACTGAACAACTCTGGAGAGATCTGAAAACCGATGCACCGACACTCCCCATCCAACCTGATGGAGCTTGAGAAGTCTTGCAAAGGAGAATGAGAGAAACCATCCAAAAATAGATGTGCCAAGTTTGTAGCATCATACTCAAAAAGACTTGAGGCTGTAATTGCTGTAATTTTTTTAATGAATTTGGAAAGATTTCAAACAATTGTCATCATGGGCTATTGAATGTACAATTTACTGAACACTGAGATGTGAAAATCTAGGCAGAACACACGTGTCTGCCAACATAGCTTTGACATGGACAGTACTACATTCAACATATGCATGTAGTACGATTCTTGATCAAATATAATAATTCATTTAAAATTACTGGATAACTTCATAACCAAAATGTTAAAAACACAACCCCATCACAATCTCACCCTGTTATGATCAAATAAATAACGGGGTTGAGTGTGACGGGGTTGTGATTCTTTACTAAAAATGGCACCTGCCCTAAATGTAGTGAATAACAGGAAAGCACATGGTATGCATGATATTTGAAAAAAAAAAAAAAAAAATGTATATTGTTAAAATAACAAAGATCATTTTCACAAGTAATCATCTTTATTTGACATAATGGGGTTGAGTCGTTAAGCTTGACAATCACAATATCACAATATTAATAATGTTGTAGTTATAAAAGAAGGTGGTAACTTGCCTATGTCTGCTCACAGTGTTGTTTAGAAGATTTATATGGTGTCACTTCCTGTTAATGATGTCACATAGGGATCAATTCATTATTTTTATGGGGGAGCATGATTTGTGTAACTGTGTTGATGGGATTGATTTTGATTTTATTTAATAATCATTAATTTACTTAAAATAAACATTAATAGCAAAAAAAGTACAGATAGATATTTATGATAATAGCAAACTGTATGGACTTTTTTCTAATTGTATGATTTATATCCCAGGTACACTTAAAAGGCCATGAGGGACATGACAAAATAGGTGGTGTCCACTGAAAAAAAAGAAAAAAAAAAGAAGATAATTTCTAATGTAAAGATAAAATGTATGTCATGTTTTTAAAACTTATTAAAGGAGACATTTCAATTACTACAAAAATATTTTTAAAATAGATTTTGGTGACTTCATAGATAAAATGCACTTAAAATGTCCAAGTGACTCAAATCTTACCGTTTCGTGGAATGACTCAACGAAATAAACTGGCAGCAGTGTGAATGCAACAGGTAAAAATGCATTTGATTACAACGATGTAGATTTTTGCACGAGCTCTGCAGTAAAGTCCAGTCATGTCATATTTATATGCATAGCCTTAAATCAAGCAGCTTTACAGTATTAAACATGAAAAACCAGAGTCAGTGTCGATTTCAGTTAGAATTACAACTTGATTTTCTGTTATAAAACAGATCTCCAGTGTGGAGCTAGCTAGTGATCAAATATTTCATTAAAGTGATGGTTTGCAAAGATCAAAGTTTGATCTAGCTCAGAACTGTTTTGACTATCATTCCCCTATAAGGTATTTTAAGGGAGATTATTCTATAAAGTTTACCCAAGAATAAAGTCTTATCACTTACCTTTATTGTGTTTCTTATCCTATATTCTTATAGACTTAAAAAAGGAGATTTAAGGCAGAATAATGTGTCATTCAGTTACTTGTCAGTCATCTTATATTTTGTGACAAATATATATATATTTGCATAAATTAAATGTATAATAATTGCAATTACATAATATGGCTTTCAAAAGCTGAAGTGATTACCGTTATTTGTTAGAATATTGCATAAGTCAACATTTTAACTAATTGCAGAGCTGAATAATCAGTCAGTGTCTACTGGTTAATCAGTAAAATAATTTACAAATAAGCTGATTAATCGTTAGAATCAAAATAATAGTTTTTTGCAGTCATATTGCTCATACAAGTTTAGAATAGCATAACAGAAGTTACATCTTTTTAAGACGTATCAAACAAACTGTACCTCTATCCCTTAAAATTGTTTATATGAAATCAAATATAGTGTCTGTTCTGACTAAGATGATACTTTCTTCAAACACTTTACACCACAGAAGTGCTTATGTGTGTAGTTTAAACCTTTTAGACAGATGAGTCAACCAAGCCTTGGTCATGGTCACCTTGCTGTCTAAAACAGGGCATGCATGACTCTGCTTTCCTGCAGAAATGCTTAATTATGCCTTGTGAGCCGATCACTATCTAAAATTAAGCACATTACTGGAGTCCCAGAGCGAAGGCCGCTGATCCTCTTAAGATCGAACTCCCTGTCATGGAGTATAGAGCAGGCATCGGCTCTCACGAGTCCATTCCACAACCATAGAGCATGGCATAGTGGAGTCTCAGTGGTCTCTCATGTAACAAGCCAGTCACATCGGCTCATCTAACTCCAAACCATCAGTTGAGTAATCATCAGTACTGACATCTGCTTAATGACCAACACCTTTTAAAGGGGAAAATAATGTAAATTCTGTCATTGTTTATGAATGTATGAATATATATATATATATACATATCCACACAAAATAAATGACCGCTAGTATGTTTGAAAGAAAACCTTAGTAGTTTTTCTAGGGCTAATCAACATAAATAATCATGTAATAATTACAAAATAATTATTTTGGGGAAAAACAACCCATTCTGCACCATTTCTGTTTTATGATTTACTGAGGTTCGTTGAGGATAGTGAAAAGGCAGCTCAATACTTGTGAAGTGACACTTTGTATGATGAACATATCTAAATTTAAGCCAAAATTCACTCTCAAATCAAAGACTATACACAGACTTCAAATGGAGTGAGACAACCCTCAAATGTTGACTAATGTCCTCATTGGTTCTTGTACATCACAAGACCATATCATAACGGGTTGTGTTGCGCTATTTTATGTTGCCTGTGGATGTATATGATGATCAGGGATTTCGTAGATCTGGACCTTGTTGACTTTCATTGTATGGACAATTATTTATATATTGTTTTGTGTTCCACAGTAGAAAGAAACTACAAGAAGATGAGTAAATGATGACAAAACTTACATTTCTGGGTAAATTTAAGTTGTGCGAGAGTTTTAGCACTAAGTTTTTAGAACTAAGGGTGTTTTATGTTATTGTCAGACCTGATGTCTGATGTCTGATAACCCCACATTTGATTTGAGAGAAAGGAAAAGGGAATAATTTTACTAAATAATGACTTAAATGTTTCTCAGTTTGTCACACTCTGCAGTCGTGTTGGGTGAACTGTTCTTTAACACAGTGCATAGGGTGTCATAGATCTGAAATTTTCCTCTCTCCCCTTCTCCAGAATAGCCATATTTCACGGAACAGAGGCTTGGACAGAAAAATGCCTCCCTCATCTCCGGCTTTAGTCCATTACTTTCCAATTTATTACAGAGCCATCGCTCTGTGCTGAGCATAAGACAGCATGTACAGCAGACGTGAGTGCTGTCTCTCTCTGACTGAACACAGGACTGTAACTCAATCTCAAAGCACACTGGCCCAGTGGTTTGATGGGAATGGAGGGTGACAGCGCAACTCCTTCATCAAGCGCGCGGCGGGAAGGGAGCTGCGACTGACATGTTAATTCAGCCCTATTATTGGTCAAGAGTCCCAGGGTGGGCGGATTGAATGAAGAGAGGACAGGTTGTGATTTTAGGGTGTATATATTAGATGGCTGTCTCCCATGGGCACTTCCACAGATGGGGACTGAGCCTAATGCCTGTGATTGGTTGTCTTCAGCGGTGTAGAATCAGGGTGAAATAAATGCAGACTTCCCTTCAGCTCATGTGACCAGTGATTCTTGATACATGGCCATGTGACACTAAATAGCCACCGTTTTTGTGGAAGACACATTGACTCTTAGTAGAACAACTTGAATATTAGCTAAATCTGCTTTCGGGAGTTTAAGAGAAATCTACACAAGGCTCATTTTCACATAGATTTTTTTTTTTTAATAGATTATGAACCTGGATTATGCTCACAAAATGTCATCCAGCAATGGTAATTTGACCCCACTTTAAAGGTATGAGCTACATTAGTAGTCAAACTGATCATAACATGTTTAAGCTACAGTAGCAAAACTCCTGCAGCCTGCAGAGAGTGAAAAAAGCTAACACCATGTAACACTAAACAGCCTCTGTTTTGGTGCAAGAATCCTTGACTGTATGTGGACAAAATGAGGAAAAAAGTCCTCTAGAAGTTAAAGGGAGCTTACAATGGAGTTGAAACATTTCAGTAATTTAGCTACTTACAATGAACTCATTTATAAAGTTGATTGCTAAGTGCCTTTTTGAAAGTCTCAGTATGTGGGGCTGTTTACAGTAAATGGCTTTTGAAAGCCTTTATAGACGGTCATCTGTTTTATTGTAAGCATCTTCCAGTCAAGTGTTCCAGTTTTCTGATAAACTACACTTACTAAAGACACATGACTTTCAGTTTGTTATGCCTCCATGTTTTTTACGGCCTTCTACTATCAAGCAGCATTGTTATTGTCAACTAAAACTATGAAAATGTGTTGTTGTTTTTTTATAAAGCTGCAAAAAAAAAAATTTATATGTATATTACATGAAAAATGTCTAAAGTAGTAAAATTGCTCAAATTTAAAAAATAAATTAAACATACTGTAAATAGAAATAATAAAAATAGAAAAACTTAACTCAAAACTTAAAAATATAAAAAATGAATATAATAGTATAATATTATATAAACTGTTCTAAATAAATAAATTCTAAAATAAAACAATGCTACAGTATCTGAACAAAATGTTTAATAGTTGTTACCTACTAAAATTAACAATGGCCAGTGAACAAAAACTGTATTTAAATGTTCTTTTAAGCAGTGGATATACAGAGATATTATTCATATATTAAGTTTTAGTTATAGACCTTTTTGGTGCTGTCTTTAGGTCATGGACCATTTTCTCTACTTTTATTAAAAGATGCTGGCAATTACACACAGGGAGGGTTTATTACAAAGTTGGAAACTTTATTAGAAGGTAGTTTTTAAACATAAATGTTTAATGGATTTTAAATGGAGTCAAGGTGAAGTCATTATGGCCTGATCCTTTAGCATGCAAGCCAGGCTTCACCTGACTGAGGTTCCCATTAGAAATTCCAGAGAGCAATTCAAGAGCAACACTGAAACTAGGGAAGAAAGATTTGTCTGTAATCCCCTTTTCTAGCTGGCTGTGTCCAAGTACCCTTCCAGCTAGACAACACACTCACAATGCTCTCTGTGTACTAGCCAGTGGCCTGTTAGGCTCAATTGAAAGTGCACATGTTTATGGAGGAGTGATTGGGTGGCTGTATTGTGGGATTTGAGCCAGATAATGTATTTTCATTTTTAGTTGACTGAATTGATAGCATTGAATTAGCTGGAACGTCTGGTTTAAGCTACTAGCTGTGTTTTGGAACAGCTTGGTTTTTGGTGTCTAGCTAGCCATTAGCTTGTACACCATCTTGCACCAACAAACAGTTACCAACTGGTCATACCATTTTATGGTGCTCAAATTGGTTTTTAGAACATGCTGACTAGTCATCAACTTGGTCCAACTAGAAAACAGTAATCATGTTCCGAAAAACCATGTTAAACTTGATTTTCCAGTAGGGGAGCTCAAAGCTGCTGAAGAGAGAAACGATTATGGACTAGGTCATGTGCGATTATTCTATTGTGCATATTTTGCAAAGCACACCATATGTCATGCTCATAACACGTGTAAACGTTTGTGTGTTTTCTCTCATCTGTCTGTTAATGTGTTTATTGCTCTGGTGAACTGTGGGGTGAAAAAAACAGAAGTTGTTCAGTAAGCATTAATGGGACATCAAATGGCTCATTGATGCACATACTACACCAGATCGATGGACTCATTTCGTAACGAAGATTTTGGCAGTGAATCTCAAACAGCAGCTTGTTCATGCAGCCCCCTTCCAGCTACCACAGTTATTACCGCTTCCACTCAACACAATTGTCTCTTTCTCTCTTTCTCTCTCTGGTTGACTGTAATACAAATCTATTGTGCATACTAAATTCAAATCTAATAGCGTCATTCATGCTGTGAACTTTCAATCCTGACATTTCCTCCCCATTCTAAAATCTTTATTCATGTGACTTTGAAAGTATCCCTCTCCTTATGAATGCCAGATTCGTTCACAGTCGTCTTATTGTACTGTACTTGACTATAACGAAGCTGTAATAGGAGGAAGAACATCTTCATAATTAGATTCTAATAAGATGTCAACCCCTGAGGTCTAGGGTTCAGTGAACATAGTGACATTGTGCATCTTTTGTACAAAGCACTTTTGTACTCCTGGCTGTCAGTCATCTCTTCCAGGACACATCAAGGGGAATGATGAAGTAAAGTACAGCTAGCACACTCTCACTATCTGCCTCTCTGAGATGTTGAGCACACTGGAACATCACTGCAAACTGTCATACTATTGTCAAAGTACTTGTTAAATCATTTAGATTTTATTTTTAAAACTGAAACACTCATCTTTTTTGTTGTTTTTGCACTACCATGTGATCGATTACGTACTACAAATTTCAGATTCTGTTAACCTCTCTTCCACCGCAGTCTGATCCAGAATGGAGAGATGTATTTATATTCACCTAATGTATCCCGTCGTTTTTTCTCAGTTTTTCCTCATTCATTTCCACGTGCAGCCCTTCATCTCCACTGCCAATTAATCTGTCTGAAGCTTGCAGATTTAGACCTAATACACAGACTGGCTCCATTCAGGCGGCCAGTAATGTCCTAATGGAGCAACACGCTGCTTGAGCACCACAGGAGGAAAGGAAAAACAGCCACTGGCCTTTGTTTCCCTGTGATCTGTGAATTCCTCTTTTAGAACAGGCCTGTTTACAGTGCTGTTATTTTGGAGAGAAATGCACAGCGTGAGACACAAATAATGGCTGCATGTAAAAACACACATCACCATCATCATCATCATCCCCCCTGTACGTTTCACGAGTCTCTCTCTGTGTCAGTGCCATGTACTTACGCAGTTAGAGTGTTTCTCAGGAAGTGTGTTGTAGTAATTAGAGCTCAGGGGCAATCACCTCTGAAGAAGCCAAATGAAGTGAAGAAAGTGCTTTTCTGATGAGCTGCACAAACTGCATATCATATGGAAATTTGTTCTATGAATGACAGTTGCGGACCGTTTTGTCATGGCTTAATCAAATTTCTCTCTCTTTCTTTGGCAGATCGGGACTTTAGTATCCAGGTGACCACCGAGCGCCGGGCCTACACGGCTGGTGAGCCGCTGGAGCTCCGCTGCACCATCGACGCTCAGAACGTTCCAGAGCGCTTCTTCTTGGTGTCGTGGGTCTTCAGCAGCTCCCCTGTAGCCGTGATTGGGCCCAGCGCCGTGCCCGTATTGGGACCCAACTATGTGGAGCGGGAGGCCACCGGCCTCCTGACTGTGCGCAAAGAGAGCCCGTCCATCCACCTGCTCAAGTTACAGCGGCTACTGCCGGAGGACTCTGGGAAATACATCTGCAGAGTGACAGAACGGGAGAAGACCCTCACTGGAGATTTCATCGACCGCAGCAAACGGTCCCGTAATGTTCAGATCACTGTAACCCCTCTCAGTGAGTATGATGGTTCTTTATTGGCCCTCTGTTTCTGACTGGCCCCTAGAGTAGTTAGCTGATACCTCTCAATAGCTATCTTATTAAATGAAAGATGTTACTTTCTGTCTCAATATAGATGCTTGTCACCTTAAGTGGATTATTTTGATGTAGTTTAGCTTATAAGCGAGCAGTTTCGGAAAGTAGAGTTAAGAAATTGGTTTAGTAATACTTTGGAGGCAAACAGCTATTAAAGGTCTTCTGCTGAAGGTTTCTACAATATACGTACAGAATCAACCTCTTATAAGTGATTTAAGTATCTCCCCATATTTTCGCAAATGTTTTTCTGTTGTTGTGCCAGGTGCTCTCTCATAGCGCAGACTCCTACTGTTAGAAGTAATGAGTAAACAGGAGGAAAAAAAGAACAGTTGTGTGAAAGCAGTTCAGCTGTTGTCAAGATAGTAAAACTTTACCATTGACGAGTAGCAGTGTAGTGTGACAGAACACATCAGTTTTTGTCTCATTGACTGTGATTACATGAACAACAAAATCCTGAAGAATATAAAAAAATCTGCTCATTATAAAAAACAAGTAGGCATTGAATTTGGTGGATTGCTTTTTGTTGTTTTTGCTGGATAAGCTGAAACAATGTTCATATAAATATTGTTATGGTTAGTAAAATGTAGATATTTAATAAAAAATCTATGCTGCTTAGACAATTTATGACCTTTATCTGATTGAGGAACATTATTTAAAGCATATGGTCCCATTGTATTTAAAATAAATTAATATTTTTATTCGGCAAGCATGCATTCAGTTGATCAGAAGTGACAGTACAGACAAAGGATGTATATTTCAGGCAAATGTAGTTCTTTTGAACTTTGTTTGTATAGGAATACTGAAAAAAAGTGTTACAGTTTCCACATAAATATTAAGCAGCACAACTGTTTTCAACCAAAATATTTGGAATAGTTATCTGTGTTTTGTTAGTAGCTTGGATTGTACTTAACTACCTATAGTTTCAATAGTAAGCTACAGTCGGATTAGCTGCCCTGACAGTGGTTGTGTTTAGGGCAATGCTGTACTGTATCCTGTGTAAAATCAATTAATGCACAGCATTTTTTCACAACTTGGTTTAGTGGAGGCCTGAAAAGCCCTTGAAATAGCATTGCATTTCAAGTGAGAGCTACTCAAAAAACCAAGACTAACAGGCATGAAATGAAAGTGGGAATGCCGTCGCCTTCAGTGCAGCCATGGTAGATCCCCAAGGTGGATGGGATTGTGCCCAAGCTAAGAAACCACAATGGAGCTCAAGTACACGTAGTTGATGAAAGCTAGATGGGGGAGAGGAGGTGAATCAAAGGTTAGTAAGAATGTATCTGTTCTGTTTAGACTTTGCCCACCCAAATCCAGCCTCGTCCGAAAATGGTCCTTTCACACTTTGTAAATTGGATATCTTTCTTCTCCTTAGGGGAATCTGCTTTTAGTGGGTCTGGAAGGGTGGCCAGCAAGTGAAGATGCATTATGTCAACATGCCATGATATTGTAGTCTTACAGTTGTTTACATGGTTTAGCTACATCTGCATGTTATGTCTTTCCTTTCCTTTCAAAACTAGTTAATACTGTTATAGCAAATAGTTAAAACATTCTGCAAAATATAATCTTTTGTGTTGTGTGGAGGAAAGAAAGTAATTCAGGCTTGGAACGACGTGAAAGTATGTTAGGGTGAACTATCCCTTTACGATGGCTAGAAGAAGGGAAACAACTCTTAGAAAGGTTTGTAAGTGAGGCACTTTATTACACCATGCTTTGGTCTTTGCCCCCGCAGGAAACCCTATGCAATATTTGCAGGGTTATTAGAGCAGTAGATTGATAGCAGCAGTTTGGATTCGAGACAGTGCAGAGTTCAGCCCCTTCTTCATCCACATACTTGTCCTCTGTCTTCTATTCAAGGCCTCACTGAGTATCTAAGTAGGTATTTCAGACAGTATATACAACCAAATCATCTGCATATAGAGAGACTGGACTGGGAGAAGATACAGCCATCCCCCAACTGATCATTGTGTAAACATCTTATTTCATATCCTCAGAGAAAAGGAGCACATTAAGAAATTGAAGAGGTTTCGTCCCCAGATGTTTCACTTTTATCTTGTGTGAAATCAAAGCCTCTTGTGTTTGTTGCCTGGTTGGTCGTGGTTTTCTTCTCAAGAAGTTCTGCTTAAGCCTCTTTCTGAAGGGAGCCTTGGATGACCCATGGGAACAGCGCAAACTTTGTCTCTTTAAAGTCCCATTTGTGTTTTATCACATGCTTCATTTTACAGGGATGTGGTGGTGTGAAATCCCTGTGGAGAACTCTGGAGATGTCTGCGGAGGCTTTGATCTACACTCATGCTTACAGTACATGATCGCTCAGGCTCTAGACCTCTTACTGAGAAAACTATTCCCGAAGTCTTGCTAGTCTGAGGCCTAGTCTCCTGGAGAGTGCAATGAAAAGATACCATACACATATTGATTTTAGTGATAATGTACAGGCCTAGTCTCAGACCTAACATAAGCTGAAATGTTGTCAAATGATTCTATGTTCTGTAAACGCAACTTTCAGTTTCAATTAAAAAGAATACTTAAAACTGAAGAACTGCTCTACCCATAGACCTATATTACACTTCTTCCCAGAAACCATAATCAATGACTTCTTACTATACCATCAGTCAACGTATGTATATGTTTTGCATTAAATATCATGTTACTTTATTATTAATCAATGACAGTTCATATACTACCAATCAAAAGTTTGGGGTCTATACGTTTTTTTGTTTGTTTGTTTATTTGTTAGTTTTTTTTTTTTGTTTTTTTTTTCAAATCAACATTATAATTATTTCTGAAATATAATGTGACATTGGAGACTGAAGTAACAGTATTTAGCTTTGCCATCACATGAATAAAATACATTTATAAATGTATTGAAATGAGAAGATAATTAAATAAAAAAAAACGTTTTTTACTTGAAATGTTACTGTGTTTTTGATAAAGTACTGTAAATGCAGCATAAGAGAGTTCTTTAAATAACATTTAAAAAATCTTACAGACATCTTATTGTACTTTTTATTACTTTTTATTTACTTTTTTTTTGTATTTACATTTTGTAGCTTTGAATCAAATGTGGTAACATTGCAATTTATATGGGTGCTTGGTTCATGTCTTGAAACTCTTTAGTGAAGAATGTTTTTAAATGCCTGTGGAGAAAAATGAATGAAAAATACTTCTGAAATCAAGGCCACTTACAACAAGTGGCCAGTCACTGGTCTTATAGATTGCTAACTTAGATCCACCAAAACACCGTCCATTACAGGCAGCTCCTTCAAAATTCGAGGAGCCTTGTGGAGACCTGGAACTTTGTGTTCTTGCCTCAGGCATTATCAGCATCCATCTCCAGTGGCTTTTGCACTCACATCCAGAGACAATATAGTAGAAGAAAACAGATCATTCATAGAGAAATAGGTTGCTTTACGTACAGAAGCCTGACCTTTAAGTTATAAAAGAGCCTGTTGCCCTATTGGTAAAGGCAGGACCTCAATTTATTTCTCCAGAATGTGCATTAGCTTGGCATGCCAGCTAAAGAAACTAAGCTGATGATACAAATGTATTGTATTGTATTGTAATTTCTTCATTCAGGCAGATAAGGATTTTTCTTATACACCTAATGTGTACAGAGAAAATAGTGTTCTTGTTTACTTGCCATTTAGGGACTGTATTACAAAGTCAGTTGTAACCCAATGAGAATTTGTGTTGTTTTTTATACAGCTTGTCATGAGTAATCTACTCATACATAATGTAAAAGTACTCTAATTAATATGATAAACTTGCACTAGTGTCATGTTTCCAAAGACTGATGTCTCATTTCCTCTGTTGTTTGTCTGTCTCTCATAGGAAGTAACATCACTGTGTCATTATCCAGTAACACTTCAGAGATTATGGAGGGCGAGACCATCCAGTTGACCTGCGTTGTTAGCAACACTGTGGGTCCCCTGTCAGTGACATGGCAGTGGACCGATAAGGACGGCGAGGGTCCCGCTGTAACAGTGGCTTCAGTGGATCGTGAGGGAACAGTCACTCCTGGGCTCACCTTTAGGGAGCGCAGCAGCTTTGGACAGGTCCGGGTGGAGCGGGTTCGACCCGACACATTCACCCTGTTCCTGTATAATGCCTTCCCCTCAGATGAGGGCCAGTACAGATGCAGCGCCACAGAGTGGTCCCAGAGCGGTACTGCACCTGAATGGATTTGGCAGCAAATTGGAGATGAATCCGCCAGCAAGACTGTCACGGTAAAATCAGTTGGTAAGTAAGATCACATACATTATTTGGAGCCTTATTTATTTATATAAACCACAAATCTATTATTTGAAGTTTGGGAAAAAAAGACCAATAGACAAACGGATAAAAAAGTTTTGGTGACAGGTAGGTTATGTACAAATGCAAGGAAATGTAAATTAGAAGTATATGTGTTAAATAAATTATAATAAATGTATAAATAGTGTTGTGTATTACACGTTTATTGCTAAGTTAGTTGTTCATTAGATGGATTGCCTGAGGGAAAAATGGTTTGATACTTTTTTGTTGCTAGAACTATATCAGCAGCTCTAGATAGATATATTCTAGTCAAATATAAATAAGTTATATAACTTATTTATATTTTATATTATATTCTAGGTGTGATCCTTATATGATTGATGATATGATTTTTTTTTTATACATTTAACTTTTTGGGTCAGTGAGATATTTTTTCAGCTTTTCTTTAAATTGATCAGCAGTTATTTTCAACTGTACTGATATTTCTTTACTGTATTTTGATACTGTGCATTTTGTATTTATAAAATATTCCCTCATAAAAGTAAAAAAAAAGTGCTTTAAGTTCAACATCAGGGGATAAACATTTCTTCATAGAAAGTTAATTCTGACACTGTATTTGCATACATATAGTGTTTTGTACTCATGCAGTTTACAGTATTTTACTGTCAGCATCATTTCATATTTATGACATAATAAAATGTCTGCTTCATACACACACATAGACAAACTCACACTTGAGTTCACACAGTGACAGGAATATAGATCCACTCGAGGGGAGTAGAGTGTTGAAGTGGCATGTGCACTGTAAAGCTGGATCCCTTCCAGTAGTCAACATACAGTAGTCCACTCATGCTTGTGCTTGCATAGTATCATGTACATGTAGAGCAGTGGAACTGCTGTCAGCTTTCCATCACGATCAATAGCCGTGACTCCCCAATCTGCTCTTTAACTGTGTATGTAATGAGGACACAAACATACATACACACACACACACACTTGCAGACAGCAGAAAGGAAAAGCATGAGTGGATAGCAAGCTGGCAGATGCTCTAAATAAACACACTGTGAAGTAGCATGTGTTGCGTTACAGTGAGTGGTTTTTAGACAAGATATTGGTTCACTTCAACATACAATGTGTCTCTTGTTTAGATGGTGAATTGTGTAACTTTTTTGATACTTAAACAACTTTCTGCTCTTCCAGCTTAGTTTGTAGAGACAAGACAGCTCTAAATCAGCCATTTGTGGTTTTTTCTGGTTTTTTTAGATTTTAACCAGTTGCGTGTTTCTGGTGAACTGCCTGTTTGGGACAGAGCAAGGATAGACTGGCCCTGGCACACTGGTTGAGATTCACTGATGTACAAACACCTATGAGGAAATTGTAGACTAAAGAGTCTAAACGCCAGTGTGAATTATTTTGAATCATTATTATTTTTGCAATGTAATTTAGTGCCATAAGGCACATAACTTAAACCTTTCTGAATGTGTGAAAGATCATTTTTATAATTATGTTTGACACATTTTAATTGGAAATCATTTTAAATTATTCATTTAATTAAAGAAAAATTTAAGGAAATCTTAAGTAATGTACATTTCGGTATTAAATTTAAATAAAATTGAATTTTGCTTTTTGTGAGAGAAACCCTTTTTCTGTCTGAAATGTAACTTCTGTCTTTTATTGTTTATTTTATATATATATATATATATTTTTTAATGGAAACACACTTGTATGGCAATCTCTAAAATACCTGATTTTTGTTCTTTATGTGGTTTTTAATCTTGTTGTGGTAAAAACAAAGGATTGGACAGATTTGGGAACCCTAAATGCAGCTTTAAGGTTGGAAATCTCATCCAGAACATAGTCTCCACACATCCTGCATACTAAAGCTTTGATGAGATGACAAAGACAGGGCTTTTTTTATTTATTCATCTCAATTATTTATATCCATGCTCTTCCTTTGCGATGACATTGATCAATTTTACTTCCTCTGCTGTCAGGATCAGCTTCGTTGAAGTGTTTCATCAGCTGTGCTTTTGATTTGGAGCTCAAAGAGTGGCAGCATGACGCTCTTGATGTCTGCTGTTTTGGCTTTTGCTGCAAGTACAGTCTTCTCCAGGTGTGTTGCAGGAGTCACTTTGTTTGAGCTGGATGTGCAGATGATAATGTGATAGCCACTCTTATTTGTCCGTGTGGGCATGGATACTGTTTGTGCCCTTTGCTCTTGCCCTGAGACAGCAGTGTTGGTAGTGCGGAGTAAAAATAGCAGTGTTGTGTTTTCCAGCCTTGAATCTGGGTGACTGCGTATGGATGAAGGATCAGGACCAGGTGAGAATCAGGGCCCAGTTTGTGGTGTTATTCTGCTGAGAGAGTCTTAACATGCTCATTATTGTCTGGCAGTGGTTTGGGTGCTGACTGGCTTCAGGCCACCTTGTAGCCATAGAATTGTTTGGCTGTGTTACACATGACACCAATAGGTAAGGCCAGACACACATTCTGCCACAATTTACTTATTTGATTGCTAAGAAAGCAGTTAGAGCTCCCGGGCAAGTTTATTGAATGGCAGATAAATCATAGTTTTTAGGTTTAATGGTACATCTGTTAGAGAGTGTGCTATATAGCTGTATTTAAGATGATTTCGGACTACCCATATTTTCTTCAAAAATTTTAAAGGCAGCCGAATATTTTAATTTCCACTGCCTTTCGAAAGTTTGGGGTGGTCATACTACACTTCTCACTCTATTGATTACCATTCATATTCATGTGAATGTACACTGCTGTAATGTGTACACTGAAGGTGAGTGTAGTGAGAACCCAAGTGTAGTTTTAGTTAACGGAGTGAAATCCAAAATCCAAACATAAACCATACAGAGACTTGATTTGACTTGAACAGGCTTTACTTGACTTGACGTGAACAGACTTGAGGCATGAACAGACTAGACTCACCGACAGAAGGTACATACATCAATGCACGACAAAGAACAAAGGCAAAGACTTGGCTACTTATAGCAAACAAAGAGGGACACATGACATGAACAAACCAATGGGAAACAAGACATACAGAAGAGAACCAATGGCATGAACACATGAGGGCAAGGGAACACATGACAGAACAAGGACCATGACTAAACTCCAAAATAAAAGACATGAAAGCAATGAACAAGAAAAAAAAAACACATTTCTGCCATTCAAAAGTCTGGGATCAGTAAGATTTGTAAAGCTTTTTAAGGAAGTTTCTTATGCTCACCAAGGCTGCATTTATTTGATAAAAAAAAAAAAAAACAGCAAAAATGTAATATTGTGAAATGTTATTACAATTTAAAATTATGGTTTTCTATATTAGTTTTTTTTTTCTGTAATACGAAGCTGAATTTCCATCAGCCATTACTCTAGTCTTCAGGGTCACATGATCCTTCAGAAATCATTCTGATATGCTAAAATATTATAAATGTTGAAAACAGTGCTAACTACCTTGGTGAGCTTAAAAGACTTAAATAAAAAAAAGGTTTATGTCCATCATGATGACTTGTGGGATTTGTCTTGAATGGCTTCATAGGGTCTCACAGATTTCCTTTCCATTGTTTTTATAATTTTTTAAAGGTTTGTTTTCGTATCATGAACCAAAAGTCTAACAGAAATAGTAATGCTGCTCATATGTAAAAAATAAAAAAATAAAAAAATAAAACTAAGAAATATGTAAATGGCAAAGAGGAGAAACGTCAGCAACCAAAGTAACAGACAGTTGTATAGTGCTGATTCTTGACATGAAAAAGGCATCCAGAGGCCGACTGAAGCTCTCTCCTTGTGCCAGTCTGTGAGATTTGAAATCTCTATTCTCGCTGTGTGTGAGGGTGGGTGTTTTTCTGAGCATGTCTGTGTGTCTGGAATGATCAAACACACTACAGCTGTGGCGGTCTGGCTCTGCCTGGACTCGCTCCTCTCAGACATCAACTCATGCTGCTCTTCCACCCACTTCCTCCAGTGTCGTGATAGTTCCTCTGATCATTGATTACATATTAAGAGCCATACATTATGTCACAAAAAGTAACAGTGGGGAAAAATGTTGGAATGTGAGAAAGATTGTGTATGTGAAAGCCTTGGTGGTAGTGTTGTCCATAAAGAATCACTCTCAGCATGTGTCCTACAGGCCTGCACTCTGGAGAAAATGGCATTGATCATGGCTCCCTGCAGTCTGCGGTCAAACACAGAGCCATTTCTGGTCATGTGTTTACAAAAAAAGTAAAGCCATTGATTTCCAGTGTATGGACTACAAAACAAACAAACAAAAAAAAATAAAAAGTAGGAAAATCTCAAAATATCTTCTCTTAGATCTTCAGAAGAAAGTTAGAGAATTAGAATCATACAGGTGAATTGTAATGTGAATAGTAAGCTTTAAACTTACAATTCACATTTTGCTCATTTAAACATAAGTACATTTAACCAAACTTACCTGAGGAAAAGAAAACAGAGAAGAGAAGCTTCATTTAGAATTATTTCAGTCCATTTAATAATAATAAAGCTAAATGTGACATTTATTATAGGCAAATAAGTTATTGACTAAATGCCCATAATTATTACCCATTTAAATGCCAGAAATCACAAAAAAAAAAACATTCTGTTTAATAGAAGTAAAAGCATCAGTGTTAGGAGTGATGCCAGCATTAATGACACTCGGTATCAGATCGGAAAGAAAATTGTGTCATCACCGACCCCAGTGACTGAAAAGTACTGTTACGTCAGTGACTTATATCATTAGTGATCTATTCATTGATTAATTTGGTCGAGGATTCCTCAGACAATTTTTTTTATTATTATTATTGCAGCTAAGACAACACAATATAAAGATGTTTTTCCTTGGCCTTATTTCATAATACACCGTCTTTTTATGTGATCACATTCAATTCTGACTTGAAGCTCACAACTTTTTTTTTCTTCTTTTTTTCCCTTTTCATTTTATTCTATTATTATTTTTATTTTTATTTTTTGTTAGAGCTATCTGTATAGTTTTAGCAGCTGAATAGCCTTGCAGGAAACACTGTTAATCCGTTTTTGAGATTTTAGTTTTTTCAATATCTGAGCAAAAGTGAGCTCATTAAATTTTAAAAAGAGTGGATTTTTGAGCTTGCAGGATTAGTTGACATGTGCTCAATAAACAAGGATGTGTGTAATCTGCTTTTGGCTGCTTTCCGACGTTGCTGCCTGCAGGATTGAGTTGGCATGCTACAGGTCACCTTGTCCAAAGTTTATCAAAATAATGCAGAATAGATTAGCTCTGCCACCGTCTTTACTACGCCTCTTGTTTATTTTTAATGGAGTAACGTCAAGTGTTGGCGAAATTAATTGTGGGTCCGTCGTGTCGCGTTAGGTTCGTTCCTCATGGCAAAAGTTGAAAACTTTTCATGTGCCAACGCAGGCGTCAGCCAATCAGGTCGCCTTATGCAGATATCCTGGTGCAGACACTAGCTAATCATGTTCATGCAACAACAGAAATCTAATGTGATTGGTTGTTGTTACTATGACTGTAGCATCAGCACCAAGTTTCTGAAACAACATGATATAATTAATTCATTCATCGAGGCTTCACAGTCCATCCCAGTAAGTTGCTGAAATGCACTTGAAGTTGGTTTGGCAACCACCAATAAACATAAAAAAAAGAAGCTTCAGAAATACCCTCAAACATCAACGCTGATGCCCCGTGTGAATACTTGATGCGTCCGCAAGTTCACTTGGGTGCATGCAGCAAATATGGCGTCATCGCTGTTTTGGCGGAAGTTTGCTTTGAGTGTGCACAAACACATTTCTTGTGGCAGTGTGCACTGCATTTTTTGTAACTTTCTGCGCAGCTCCACATCCAAAGATGCATGAGTTCAGGGCGATTCTAGCCAAACATGCACATCTGTACCTGCATTTCTGTAAAAACAGAAGCAGTTTGATGTGAAGTTCAAACTCTATTAAAGTCTATTAAAGTAAAAAAGCCTCGTCCATTTGGGAAGGTGTGCGCTCAGTCAGCGGAGGCTCATGAAGCGGAGCCAGGTGAAAGTATAGATCCCACTTAAACAGAACAAAGTCCTTCTAGCCTTTCTCAGCCCAGTGGATTCCTGAACTCTGGGATCTCTCCAGGGAAGTCTTTGAGGCTCATTTGCATGCAGACAGAGTAGTTTGATCATCTAAACATTGAACTTTACTGCCCCATACCTTTTATAGATTGTTTGCATAATTGAAGGAGACAGAAACTCTCCAAATGTCTGCACTACTGAGATCTGGACAAAGCTTATGCCCGGTGGGTGTTGCTTTAACCTGCCCTTTGTTACAACCCAACAGAGTGGCATCATTAGGGCACTGGCAGGTAGGCTGGGAATGGATCTCGTCGTCTCTGGCTCTGTATGGCCTCCAGCTGCTGTCATCCGTATCAAGCACAAACACTCAGAAGTAGCCAAATGACCCTTTACCCTTCCATTGGGGAAACTATTCAAGTTCCAGAAATCTCAGGCAGAAATTTGCAAATGGAAAGACAAAACAGCCGGGGCATTCCCTTGTAATGAGTTTATTTTTCCCATGGTCTTGTATAGTATGAGCAATGCAGATGTAAATTGCTGCTGAAGGATGCCAGTAGCAACTCGCCAGGGAATAGTTTTGTTGTCTATATGCCCATTAGCAGATTCACATGCTCATCAGTATCAGCTGTGAATTCACAATTAAGTCACCCGCAGTTCCCTCATCATGTTTACTTGTGTGACAGCCTTGAGCCGAGGGGGCAGCACTCGCAGCTAACCAGAACTTAATTTTTACTGTCAAGCAAAAATAGAAGATGGATCCACAGGAGAGAATAAGTACTTGAACAATATTGCAGTCATTCTGCAGTGGCATACAAGTGCAAGTGTTGTTACAATGCACACACTTTTATCTTTTATTATATATATATATATATATATATAACATTGAGGTAAGGGTGGGACTATGCCCAAAAAGAGTGTGTATCATAGTAATGACTGCCAACGAAACTGTACATTGCCATTGTTTTTTTGTTTTTTTTTACAATAATAATAATAATAACAAAGTCTGATGTGAGTGCAAAATAGTTTCAAATTGAATTATGCTTATGTAAAAAAAAAAAAAAAAAAAAAAAAAAAAAACTAATAATATAAAGCCTAAAAAACTAAAATAATATAATGCATAGTTCTGACTCTTATGTTCTAATTGGATCAGTTGATGTATATGTCTGTCAGCACATGAACTGAATTCTATATTAATGCATTGTGATGTTGCATGTATTTTTAATTGCTATACGTATTCTCTTTTTTGTTATATTGCTTCAGAATCTTTCTTCTTCGTGTCGGCCTCCTCCCGTACACCTAGCATGACGTTTGGTGACTCGTTTGACCTGCAGTGCATCGTGAAGCCACAGCACAATCCCAGTGTTCCTGCTGCAGTCACTTGGCGGTTCAAGCCAGCAGAGGGTGACGGAGAGTTCAGAGATTTGGTGACATTCACGCGGGATGGCACTCTGCAGTGGGGCGACCAGTTGCTTGGCCTGGGCACGCGTACCACAGTAGATCGTACGCCCACTAACACCAACTTCCGCCTCAGCATCACTCGTGCCGGACGCAAGGAGGCCGGGACATATCAGTGTGCTGCCCTGCTTTATCGGAGGAATTACGATGGCACCTGGAGCACGGTGGCCAACCGCACCTCCAACCCACTGGGCATCAGTGTACTGCAGCCTGGTGAGTCTCAAAATGGCTTCCGTCGCAGGAAAGGTTCATGTAGGCTCCCTGACTGCATGACAAAGGGCAAGAAACAACCATGACTGTTCTGATGGCACTAAATTGTAGATTTTAGTTTAGCTGACACCTGTTAAAGTTTGGGTTTGTAACGTTATCTCATGGCAGAATGCTTGAGCCACTCACCAGCCTCAAAAATTAACATAATGGCTATTAAGAATCACAGCTGACAACTCACACTTTATTGTCACTACAGAAATAAAGATTGCACTGATAATGCACCCTGTTGTAGTGTGGCCTAGTTTCATAACTTTCACCCTCACTAGATCTTTCTCTCTCTCATTCTTCTGTCATGTGTGCATGTATGTGTTTCACTAGATACTGGCTTCTCTTGTTCTCATAAGTTCAGTTCAGTTCAATTTTATTTATATAGCACATTTAAAAACAATCATGGTTGTCCAAAGTGCTTAACAATGTCCGAAGAAAAAAAAACCTGCACACACACAAACAAGACATACACAGTAAAATCTTCACAATGTCTCGTCTCAGCTCAAAATAAAAGCCAATTAATACAGGTGTGTCTTAAGTAAAGACTTAAAATTTCAACAGTCTGAGCAGTTCTTATGTCTACAGGTACATTATTCCACAAATTAGGTTCCGCCACTGAAAAAGCACAAACACAAGCACTTAAATCCCCAAGAAGACCAAACACAACAATCTCAGTCTTATTTACAGTAAGACAAAAAAGAAAGTTCTGATCCAGCCATATTTTGAAATCTCTCAGACAATTAAGTATTGAGAGAAATAAAGCTTTGTCATTTGTATATACAAAGATAACAACAGGTCCCAACATTGACCTTTGGGGGATGCCACCAAAAAGAGGGGCAGCACATGAAGAAAATTCACCAAGGTGAACAGAAAAACTTCTGTCTGTCATAAAAGTAATTGAGATGATTGGAGTGTGTGTGCAGGCCTCCTAATGGCCTGTTGTTAATATCCTCCATACCAGAGAAAGCGATTAGAATAGATGAATATGAAGAGGGACATTTTTGGCGGTGGGGTGGGTTGGAGTGGATTGGTGAGGTAGAGAGAGCATCATTAGAGCAAAAATCTGAGCTCATTAAATCTAGTCTCTCTGGACTTCAATCCATGGACTGAACAATGTCACTCCTAAAAGGAAGACCTCCTCTCTGACATTCAATTTTGGTTTTAGAATCATAATCATAATAATCTTTCTCCTAACCCTAAACTTAAACCTCACACAAACCTTTTTGGATTTTTATTAAGATGATATTTAGAATGTTTTTTAATAATTTCTCCTCTTGGGGATCACTGGCTGGGTTTTACTGTCCTTGTGGAGACATATGGTCCTCACAGTGTTAGCAAAACCTGACCTACACACGGAGCATGTTGAACGGACATGTGCTGGTGCCCATAATGAACCAACATATTGGTATAACTATGAATAATTATGGTTTAACTATCTAGTAACCATAATTATCAAAACAAGTAATTAAACCAGATGTTAGAAAGTTTTTGGAAGCTTCATTGATTGTTTATAGATTCTAATAATTTATGATTTTACATCTATAATTTTGAGCTAGCTGGAGCACTTAGCGTTTTCTACATTCAGTGAGGTGTCTTATGAAGCAGAACAGCAGTGTACCTCATTCCAGCAATAATTTTGTTTCTGAGCAAGATCATCTCCATAGAGCTCATTGGCATGGAAACACACTCTTGTCTACCCCATGTCAAGCTTTGGTCTCTCTACATCCCTGTCAGAACAGCAGGAGATGTGATTATTCTTCACCTTCAATTTTAATTTCATGCATGTAAGTGTGGGTGTATGTGTACATGTATATTCTGTTGACATTATTTGTAACTTTGACCATACATGCCATAAAATTAACTTCAATGTTTGAATGCATGAGAATGATTCCATCTTCACTTCAAGTTGTGTTTGTAACTGTTGTCTAACCCGGTGTGGAGCAGAGCCCCTTAGTAAGAATCAATGTGAGGACTTGGCAGGAGTTAATGGCTGTGAGACAACCCTGGGGGGGGAAACATGCTTTGCTTTCCCCCGCAGGCCTGCTCCCTGCCCTCCGGCTGCATGCAAATCAGTGCAGCCCACCGGAGACTTGCTTGTAGGTACACTAACACATTCCAGCCTGAGGTTCCCTTGTTACAAACAGGATTGTGCTTTTGTGTTTATGATGCCTTTTTGAATGTAAGATTGCTCAGATTATACAGACAGGAAAACAATACAATATAAAATGTCATGTACTTGGGATATATTGAAAGTATCAAAAAACATTTTTTAATCGATTGTTAACATTGCCATTATGAGTTCCGTTACCATTAACATTATTACCAACATCATCGCCAATTTATTCTTTATTGCTGCTGGTGCATCGCTTAAGTCTTTTAGAGGATCAAACTACAAGCTTGTGTGACTTTATTCATTCAATGGAACACAAAAGGAGAAATGATCTGGTTATCATTTGAAATGAATGGTTATTTTGGGTGCAATTAGAACCCATGGAGACTGAGGCTTTCAAGCTTTTTAATGACACAAAATTACCATAACAAACTATACGTGGTTATTTATTGAGTATCAATGAGTCGGTGAACTGGAGAACTAGATCAGTCTGAGTTTTGAACAAATCATTCAGACTGGTTTACTTTAACCGGATAAACCTGTTCATTAAAACATCTTACTCAAAAGACAATTTGTCATTTTAAATCTTGAAAGCATCAGTTTCAATTCTTAGAATTTGCGTGGAAAAAGTTTTCGAATTTCCTTGTTTTGTGTTCCACAGAAGACAGTGAGTCATGCAGGTTTGAAACTACATGAGGGTGAGTAAATGATGACAGAATTTTCATTTTTTGGGGTGAATTATTTAAGCAATTCATATTTTCTATATGATCTTTTATTTACTTCACTTTTAATTTTTCCTAAAGGTTTCTTTAAAGTGATGTGTGAGTTGTTGTGGATGTAAAGGTGAGGTGAAAGCCCAGGTTCCTGTGAGCTCCTTTGGTATGCTTGGCTTCCTGCTGGGCCATCTGACACATTGATGTCTGCATGACAGGAAATTCTAGCAGGTGCTGAGAAATCAGAGTTGAATTACCTTAATGATTTGTTCCAGCAAAGGTCATACAGGAAGTATCAAACCAGGAAGAATAAAACAGAGTGCAGAAGTCATTGAGTTGCACTTCCATACTAAGCATACTGTACTATATTAGGAAACAATTCAATATGCCTATTGTTTATTTGTGGTAAGATGACAGTGTTCCAATAATAATATAAATAATTTGGAACACCGTCATCCTACTACACACATCTTAAGCTGATGTACCAGTGAGCAGTATACAGTAGTCAGTAATGCAGTAGGAGTTGACTACAACATGAAAAAGTACCATTTAAATGTTGTTGTCCAGTGTTTCTTTTTTTCTTTTTTTTTCTTTTTTTTACTAAAACTAAATAAAAATTAAATTAAATTAAAAGATGTAAACTTAAAAACAAACTTAAAAATTATAAATATTGCCTTGGCAACTAACAGAAATAAGTTAAAGTTGACGTAATAAAGTCACTAGATGCAAAACTAAAATTCAAATAAAAATAAATTAAGGCTATGTAGAAATAACTGTTTACAAAATTTAAAAACAAAAGAGAAATAAAAAGACAAAAGCACATAACACAATTGCTAAAACTTAATCTACTGTAGAAATACTCAAATATTAGCAAATACTAAAAAGTATATAAATAATACTAGATTAAGTAAATACTAATTAACTTTTTAAGAGCTATTATATGGTATAGGCTAACGCACTGTATAACTAACATATAACATATATACTATATATATATATATAAAAGAATAAGAAAATCAGTACAAATTTATCACAAAGAAGGTTTAGCTATTTTTTTCATTCACATTTTTTTTTTACATTTTCAGTATCAAACTTCCAGGTCCTGGAATTAGTCATAATTAAACATTTTATGTAGTCCTGCAGTCTTATTGAAATTTAAAAAAATATGAATATTTAATGTAATAATAATAATTATGAGCAACAAAATGTAGTTTAAAATAGATGATTTATAGCATTTCATGCCACAGAACATCCCTCAAGTATTTCACGGCAGCTACCCATATGCTTCATAAACAATTTAGGACATTCATTTTTCTACTATAAAAGTATATAAATAATACTAGATTAAGTAAATACTAATTAACTTTTTACGAGCTATTATATGGTATAGGCTAACGTACTGTATAACTAACATATAACATATATATATATATATATATATATATATATATATATATATATATATATACACACACACACACACACAAACAGTAAAAAAAAGAATAAGAAAATCAGTACAAATTAGGGCACAATGTAGTGTATTAGATTAATTTTTACAGTTTTTTTTACGTGTATTTTGCATTTTGTACTTCTATAATGCTCTACATATTGTATATATAGTTTGCATGTATCTGAGCTTATCAGAAATTTTATATTAGTTTGTTGAGAATCTTTTTTTTTTTTTTTTTTTTTTTTAAGTTTAGCTCCTACAGAACAGATGCAATTGTCTGGCGCCTGCAGAGCTCTTATCACTGGAGTGATATCAGTGACTGTTATTTTATAAAATGATTCCAGTTGCAGTATTATTATGTGCTAAAGGTTTTAGTTTACACAAGCATCACGCACATATGTTTAAGATGCAGAGCGAGACAGCTCTTTGCTCCACTGGCTCCATGACCTTCCTCTCTCAAGAGGAATGCCGGCACCCAGACAACCTTTCAACATGCATTTGGGAATCAACTAATCATCCTGAGCACTCGTTTAGTTTGCCTGGTGTGTGTGCCCACTGTGTTTATTACACTGAATGCTAGGCCGTTAGAGAGCACAAACATATAGGCATTTGAGCAGTGGCCTGTGACTTTCCACAGAGATTCTTTAAATCCATTTGAATTAAAAATTGTGAATCCCTCCAGCGTCATGGAAAACATTTAGCAGTTGTGCCGCATCTGGACGCATCGGAGCGTTTGATTGGCTGTGAAGTTTTACTCAAAGATTTAAACAAGTCACCTTTATTTATATAGTGCTTTAAACAAAAAAAGATTGTCAAAGCAACTGAACAACATTAATTAGGAAAACTGCTGTTGTTGTTTGTTTATTATATGGACAGTGACAAAATATCTTAAGATCAAAATATATAATTTTATGTGCAACAGAAGAAAGTAAGTCATACAGGTTTGGAAAATGTTCGGAAGAAATATATTGAAATTGAATACATTTACATTTATCACACAGAAGTTTTAGCTATTTTTTTCATTCACATTTTTTTTTTACATTTTCAGTATCAAAACGTCCAGGTCCTGGATTTAGTCAATTAAACATTTTATGTAGTCCTGCAGTCTTATTGAAATGAAAAAAATATGAATATTTAATGTAATAATAATAATTATGAGCAACAAAATGTAGTTTAAAATAGATGATTTATAGCATTTCATGCCACAGAACATCCCTCAAGTATTTCACGGCAGCTACCCATATGCTTCATAAACAATTTAGGGCATTCATTTTTCTCTGCTTTATATCTTCATATCCTCGTATCTGTTGGTGCTAGTTTTATAAATGTTAAATACGTCTGGCTAAATGTTGCGAGCTGACATTTGGAGAAACCAGTTGTGTGGAGAAAGTTCTCTGAAAGAAATGGAGACTGGTGTGGAGGTAATGATGTGTGAAAACATCATGCATCTGACTGAATGCATTATTGAGAGACATTCAATCATGTCTCCAGAAGTGCCTGTTTAATATGTATACGGCAGAGTTCGTTCTCACTGTGAACGTGAGGAACAGAGTGTAAATGCAATAAATGAATACGTTTTGCAAGGATTGCTTCATTCACACAGTGAAAACAAATACTGCACATTGCTCATGCTTTGTAAAAGTGCTCAGGGACCTCGAAAAACATGTTCTTGTCTCATAGGACCTGTCGTGTCTATGATTTAAAGCCTTTTTATTCATATTTAATACATAGGCTGGCTCGTGTGCTTACCTCAGCACCCACATCCGGAGTTCCTCACAGCATCATGGGAACAGACTGTGGTGCTACACATACACACGCCTCATGATGAGAAGAAACATGAAGACATCACAAAGTCTCTTGCTTTTCAACTCACCCACTTTTTTTTTTTTTTTTTTTATCTACTCTTTTCCCAAACTCTTCCTCCTCACAATTACATTTTAATGGATAACAACAACAAAAAGTCAGTACCTTTAAAACAGCTCCTCAAGAGTTAAATAGCACAATGCACATTTCACCAAACATTAGAGCATTAAACGCGAAAAAGAAGGGGGCCAGCAAAATGAAACACTGATGAAATACTAGCGCAGTCTGTTCTAGTGTGTTCTACGTTCTCTGTCCAGTGGGCTGTTTTGCTTAAGATCTTTGAGGAAGATTCATTATTTTTTTATACATTCCAAACTTCTCCAGAGTCATTCACAGATATATGTTTTACATTTGTTTAGACACCAGTTTACACATTATATTTTAATGTTGTGATATATTAAAAGTTGTGTAAATATTGTAATGTATATGTGGGTGAAACGGATTATGGAGAAAAAAAATGCAGTTTGGGTCAGTTTGGTCCTATATATCAGTTGTTGATTAGATGGAGGCAGATCTGAATTCAAGCTTATAGTCAATTGTAAGAAAGGGACAGGACTAAAGCTAATTAAATGATTGGAGAAGTTCAACAGAGAGAAGACTGTTATTTCAGCATAAGATTGAGTAACATAAAAAAAAAAAACTCTACAAAATTATGTTTAACATTAATTTTGAAAGTACAAATTTCCATTTCATTTAATGAAGTGTTTCTTTAGCCCGAAATTCTGATCAATGCACTCATATTCCACCTGTCTTTGGAATATTGTCTTAAATGGTTACTTCACCCAAAAATGAAAATTAGGTTGCATTTTACTCACCCCAAGGCATCCTAGGTGCATATGACTTTCGTGGGGTGAACAAAGGCCTTCTGTAGCAAATTGAGGCATTTTTGTAAGAAAAATATCCATATTCAAAACATAATTACTTGAATCTAGCTTGCGCTATGTTGTAAAGGAAGCAATTCCGGTGTAATGATGTATGAGATCAGCGCTGCACATCTCAGAAGTGACGCATGCGGAAATGCAGCGGAGAGATCAAAACAAAACAATGGTCACTAATTAGAAGTACAAAACAAGGATTTGTAAAGAAGAATGTGGGAGGATTTTGATATAAGCCAAGAGCAGACTGGTTTCCTTTGCTAAAGTAAGGAAACTGCTTCTTTTGATCCTGAAAACACGAGATTGGTTTTCACGAGATTCACCGGCGCATGCGCAGCGCTGACCTCATACATCATGCTCCCAAAACTGCTTCTGTGTACAACTATTGGCAAAAGCTACATTAAAGTGATAATTATGTTTTGAACATGGATATTTTTGTTACAAAAATGCATCGAGTTGCTACAGGAGGCCTTTTATCAGTCCAACACTGAACTCCCTGTGTGAGACACTTTTTTTTTTTCACTTCTGTTGGACTGAAGCAAGGCAACAACAGCTGACTGCAATGATAGAGCTTCAAAAATCATTTCAAAAATGTTTGAATTCGTCTGAAGGAAGAAAGTCATATACTGTACACCTAGGATGCCTTGGGGGTAAGTGAAACGCAGACTAATTTTCATTTTTGGGTGAATTAACTCTTTAATCTGGTGATGGCTGCCAGATTGAAGAGTAATTGAGTGGAAAGTTTTCCCCAATGTTCAGATTAAAGGTTGACTTGAATTAATTTTTCAATGGCCAATAGCTAAATGTTTTGCCCCCCTCCCAATCTTGAACACAAGGTTCCATCCTTCATTTCAAGTTGTTCGTGTTCTACATGATCCATTTGTGGTGTCATACAGGGAAATACTGGGATTATTTTCTGAAGTATAGAAGAGATGGATGATTAATATAACAGAATGCTAATCATAGCGCACATACTCCAAGCACACTGACACCAATAAATCATAGTTACCAGTGATAGTGCTTTTCTTGCTTCCTTCATGTGTTAAACAGTGTGTAAGGACCCAAGTATGTGTTATCCTATAATTGCTTATCATGCTAATTTATTTCATTTTACTGGAAACTGACTCTTCAGTTTGAAGTAATATCCCAGAGACAAGAAAGATCTCAACATGTAGGTGATTTTTGTGTGTGTGTAGCCTGTAGGTTGTTTCTGGGGGCAGGAATTGGCAGCGTTCGAGCCAGTGGTCTGTTGTATGTGTGTGTGTTTACGGCTGTGTGTTTTTGCACTCCTGTCAGGCACAGTCACAGCTCTGGTGTGATAGCGGCCATCGATCGCTGGGCCTTCTCTGAGTGGGTGTGTTATCATGACATCTTCAAAGACATTAAACTGAGCTCCATCTGTTAGTAGAATTGGCAAGAAGCACTTTTTTTCTCCCCAGAGCAGCTTACATTTTCTCTAGAAAGATAAAGCTGCTACACGCACACACACACATTATTTTTAAATATTTATGTCCATCCACATAAACTCCTACACTGGACAGTCACTCATTCCAGCCTTCCTCCTGATGGATTCCTGTCGTAGATCCAAATACGTAAGATGTGGGTTGTGAAGTTGGTTTATGCGATTCAGTTTCTCAGGAGGAAGCCAGCACTAATGTCAAGGCGGATGTATGAAGTTTCTGAGAGTAGGTTGATTCAGGTGTTGCTCTGTTCATTAAGATGTCCCTCTGTTGCCTTTCTGCCACGAAATGAAACCGCACCGGCAGGTTGATCCAAAGCCTTATGGCATCGACATTCATCTTCGTCTTCTGTTAGTGCTCACGCTCTTTCTTAAATTAGAATTTTTGTGTCTTCAAGAGCAATAGAGGAATCACCTCTAGCTGTGATTTCATCAGAAATCCAGAGCGCTGATGACGAATCCACACAAAAACAACGACCCAGCAGGGCGTGCAATGTGATTTTCTCCTGTTTGAGCTCAACTTTATGAATCTTTTTACATTTTAAAACTAGATTTTGCATTTAAATGTGAATTTTAGTGGTTGTTTTCCCTCCCATGATTGCGTTTGTGCTTTTATGGAGCATGTGAAATGCAATAAGATAACACATGTTCATTTATGCCGATCTCCAGGGAAGCTGCCCAGCCTTCCAACGTTGTGACAATCTAATCTGTGTGTAGCAATGCCGGTGGATGTGTCCTAATGGGACCATTCAAACTCCAGATTAATGAAGCAGTCAGATGTGGAATATGAACATTTTTTCATTAATTTCTCAGCAAAAACAGGATGAGAAATGGAACAGAAACTGGATTTATCTGCCCTACATAGAATACTGAACCAAAAAGAGTTCACCTACACAAACCCAGATGTCAAATCCATACTGTTTGAACACGCTTTCAACGTGGAAAACGGACAGATTGCCACTGTCAGAGCTGTGCTGAGTGTACATGCTGATCTATTAGCTCAGTTTCAATTCCAAACCTGGTGAGCTGCCTACCAAGACACCATTTTAAAGCATCATGCTGTTTCAGCATTATTACTCTGCCATTAAAGACATCTTCTTTCGGCCAAATTCAAAGGCAGCATCGCCCTGCAGCATTTGCTCTTAATAGAGCATCCCACAATGCATTGCAGTGAACTCAAATATACTAAATATGCATAATTGTTGTTGTTTAACTGGGTTTTATCATGAAACATTCAAATGTATCTGTGCACAACTAATAAGTTAACATTCTTTAACACACTGACAAACATGCTATTTGCCCATGGCTTTTGTAGTTACGGAAGCTTCATCTGCTGAGCATTTATTTCTGTTAGCCTACATCTCGCTGTGTTACTGGCTTCCCAGTAATCAGCCATGACTGGATCCAGCCAGCCAATCGTACAGGAATATGTGTCACCAGACCTGAGGGGGTAGTCAGCTCAAAGCTTCCTCCTCCAGAGACATCCTTACCTTCAGATTTTAAACAGCTTCCTCGTATCTCAGTTACTCCACTGTGCTTCCTTGCATTATCTTATTGTTTGATGTTGAGATGCATGTTATTAGCTTGAAATCAAATCAACGGGTTATAATTAACAAACAATCAATATTAGCTGCCTTCCCCTCTCTCTCTTTCTATCTTTCTCTCATTCACTCTTGTACCTGGTGCTGTTGAAACTCTTTCTCATTAAAACAGTGCTGTCCCAGCGGCCCTTGTTAAATTGCTAAGTGTCTTTTACATAAATGGGTCCTGGCAGTGATGGATCAGTGCTCTCCCACACCTGTCGTACCCAGTGGGCACCAGTCATCCTGCCCACTGATGGCTCTCACTATGCCTGTAATTGACGGCATCTGAATCATGGAGAACCGCTATCTCTGTGTCCCATGGATGGATCTCTTCTGTCCTTCTTCATTAGGAGCACAGTCTTCCAGCTTGCACAACAATCTCCCTCCAGGGCACAGAGGATTTATCCACCTCTCTCTTTCCCACACACATTCTTCGTTTCTCGATCACGAGACCCTGTAGATTCATGTTCTCATTTTCCGTGTGCCTTGAACCTCTTTATCCATCACACTTTACCCCACTAAGGCAACTTAGTGCACCTGACTAGATGTGAACAGCACGTGTTTTATATCTCCAAGAAACCTCCTGCTCTGAGAGGAGAGCCACTCATAAGATCAAGCCTTGAAGCTGTGAACCTTATTCACAAGTTTCTATATTCACAGGTTGCATGACGACACTTTTTGTGCCCAATTTCACTGCTACATGATGTGACCTACGAGCAGTGGTTCTCATTGGTATGGAGTTTCATAGCCATAGTCTTCTACAGTGTGTATCTGTGCTGTTCAGTGTCTAGTGCAACACAATCTTATTCCAAGTGCTGAAGGGAGAGCAGCAAGAGATTGAAACTGTGATCAAAAGATGAGATATGATTTTGTTTGGCCTCCAAGCAGCATCTAGATGCTCAATTTGTTGAAGGGAAGTGGCTTTTAATGTGGCCTGCCTTTGACTCTGAAACAACAAGCTCCTCTAGGCAGATGGGAGAGGTTTTCAGATCAAATGCATTTATTTAGTAGTAATTTGTGGGTGCCCTAGCATGTGTGTTTATTTTAGATGCTGCGTTTGTTAGGTTCCAGAGATGTGCAAAAGGGCAGTCAAGAGTATTACAGCACCACAGTTGGTCTTATTTACAGTGCTATTGATATGCAAATATAAATAAATACATAAATAAAAATAAAAAGGCATTACGATACGATGAGTTAGTCGGCAGTACATGGATGTTCTGGTTTGATTACAGGTGATGCTTGGCCTGAGAAGCTCTGATTCTCCAGACCGTGTCCTAGGAGCCTTTATGTAGAGCACTTTATATTCCTTCCAGAGCCCACAAGCTCTTTACTCCTAATTCAAACACTAGAGCTTTGTGTGCTTCCTTATTTTCCATCCCAGTGACCAGGCAATAGACCTTATTTCATGACATCCACTGGCACAATGGAAGATTGATGAAGCACATTTGTTTCTGAAGCATTCATATCCAAAACCATTTCATACGGGTTCGGTAATTAATTAGCTCTGAAGTGATGCTCAAGGTCAAAATATAGGGCACTGTCTCCCACCGGATTCACAGAGAACCTCTTCAGTACATCACAAACTCACACCCACCTGCACTCTGGCTGTGTTCTAAAACCTAGTGAACTGCCTACACAGAGAGCATTTTAAGCAACATAGGCTCATTAGAAATAACCCGCCTCTACCTACATTTTGGCAAAACTACAAAAACACACCTTAAAACATTCTAAATAAAACATTTATCAGTTAAGAAAGACTTACTTTTGCATGATTCCTTGCATAATACTATATGATTTCAAAACTTTTTTACCATTACCACCAGTAAATTTGGACATTTACAGCATATCTCCAGCTGCATATGTATGGCTTTTTGGACATCATAAACATCAGATCAGAACAAAACAACCTAATTTTTCTCAAATTACTATAATTTTGGTCACAACATATAACCATTGATGTTAATCATGTTCACCATTTCTAACTGCATGTCATTAACTTACTGCATGATTTTTATTATCGCAGAACTGTACATTTCTGCCATCACCTTGACATAGTCATTGATAAACTACTCCTAATTGTAATATTGACACATTAATTTCCTGTGAAGCTGCTTTGCAGTGGTGTTTATCGTGAAAGCCCTATATAATTAAACATAAATTGTATTGAACTGAGATGTGAGCTTGCCGTTAGATTGTTGCAGTTGTAATGCGGAGCACTTGAGTTAAGCTGAAATGGCATAGTTGCTTCAGCAAAATGTCTTTAACCTAATGTTTGCTTTTGTCAACACTATTGGTTAAATTTAGGGTAGGGTTTAGTGTAGCTGGTAAGTTATTTTCAAACATGATAGAGCATTAGTCTTTTAGCACCTCTCACTGGACATTTCCTAATTTTCCAAATGTCTGTGATAGAACCAACATAATACAACTTTGCCAGAGTCACATTAATGTTTCATAAAACTGAACAAGTTTTTAAGACCACTCAGTGGACATTTCACTTTCAAAATGTGGCAATATGTGCAAAAAACACCATTTTAAAGAAATGTCGCCACAGGCACGTTTTTTCCCAATTGACCCTGGGCTGGGGTTAAGACGACATATGTGGATGGAAGCAACAAAACGATGCAGACTTGTTAAATACATTTGTTTGGCTAAATTCTAGACCTGCACTGTAGGCAGTGTAGACAATGTGCTCTGACTTTATTGAAATAGAAATCCATCCAAGATGGTTTACCATTCAAGAGAAAGATTTTTTTTTTTTTATTTCTTAGAGTATTGCATTGTTACCTTAGCAACAAAGCCCCAAAGTCCTCTGAAATCAATTGTTATTTGAGTCGCTTATGCAACATAACTGAGGTGTGCTATTTTCATGACTCTTAAAGTTGCTACCTATAGAGTGTTCCATATGGGTCACTTTTTAGGTTCTGTTTCATAATGCTGCATGTGTAGACATTAGACAGCAAAGTGTCTCTCTAAATGTGTTTGGAAATTTTAACTGATTCTGTTCCAAATGTCATTTTGCATATTTGAAATTATTATTATTTTTTTCTCTCAAACAGCTCTTTTGGCCCACTTGTAAACACGTTTAACTCTCAAAAATATGTCCTTGGTTGTCACCAGCGCTTCTTCAAGCTGTCTGTAATAACTCCTCTTCAGTAACTCTCCCCTGCCTATATCCATATACACACTTCATAGCATTTTTAATCAAAGTCTCTGAGGATGTTACTCGTCTTTTTCAAAACTATTTCCTTATTCACTGAGCTCTCTAGCTAATGCTACTTGACATTTACACTCTTCACTTTCTGTAATGTTTTTGTTACTTTTTACTTTTTGAACGAGATGCTTTGCTGATTATCATACACAATCATGATACAAAGAGGTTCTGAGTGCAAAATGACCGAAACACCTGTTGGCTAAAATGACGAGAGCATTAAATAGATTCTATTCAGCCATATTCCTCACCACACACTTGCTTCGGTCCACAGAAAACATTTTATTTCGTTGAAATCTCTCTCAGTGCATATAAACACATGCCACCTATGCCTACTCTAGCAGACTACAGTGTACATACTGTACGCTTCTGATAGCACACAGCAACCCCAGAGTTCACTAATAACCACACAAGGCTGCTTTTGCTGCATCACAGCCAGGAACGTATGTTGTAAGTTAAGGGAGGGGGGACACGTCTCAATGGAAGTTGGAGAATTAAAGCAGGGTGGAGGCACAGGACACAGAGGGCTCATCTGTTGACTCCCTGCCCGAGTACAGATCCACATAATTACAATATAGCCCTAACTGCATTGTAGAAGACTGCTGGAAATCCTTCTGCAACACAAAGGAATCAGAGATGTATCGGCCTCATTAGCATAGATATTAGGCTCCCATTATGTTTTTGTGGCAGACGGAGGGCAGCAGTGCTCAAGCCTCATTCTTCACTGTGCAAGGCGGATCTGCTTAAACTGCTCTCCTGAGGGAGCACAGCCTCCCACCCCTCAAAAAACACACACCCAATCTGTTTCACTGGAATTAAGCACATTTCAGAATGTTAATATGACACATCTCAGGCTCTGCTGCTTGGATTAACAGTTAGAAGAGCTCATGGAAGAGCAGTCCAGTTTGGAGCATTAAGCTGACCTTTAATGTGTTTCAGTTAGTGCAGCGTAAAAAAAAGAAACACATTTGTGTGTGTGTGTGTGTGGGGGGGGGGGGAGGGGGGGGTGTTCAACTAAAAGTCACTTACTTCACTCCACAGTCCATATATTCACTTTTCTTCTCATTTTGGCAACACTTTATTCAGTTATCTACTTTATCTCTGTTCAAAGTGAGCAGCTCTTTTGCCGTTTTGCGATTCAACGATTCCCTCTTAATATTACGGCACCATTTGCTCACTCCCTGATTCCCTTTTTTAAAATATGTTGTGCTTTTTCCCCTTCTCTCAGTTCTTATGTCCCTTTCAGGCACTCCCCTGTCTCATATCCGTTGTCATTTATCCACCTCCACTTGTCATTGCTCCACTCAGTGCTACTTTACACCCCCCCCCCCCCCCCTTTTTTTAAAAAAAGAGAGTGCTTCAAAGTCTTTTGTTTACAGGTACACCTCAACAATGTCTCCCCTCATTCTTGGACAAATAGACACGCTTGTGGAACTCATAAATATGCATGAACTGGGATATTATTATGCTGATTGACAGTGATAAGGACTCTTTATCTGTCAGTGGGGGTTGAAATTAGCAGCTACCGATTAACTGTTCATCCCTAATGACTGCTTGTGTTTTTGTATCATCAACAGAACTCTTGAAAAATCGCTGTTTTGATAATGGAATAAGAAATACTTAGTAACATAGATCCCATTATCATGGCAGGTTACATAAATGTTAGTTTTATTTATCATCTAGTCTAAAGTCCAATTAACACTGTGACAACAGTTCAAGGTGCTGCACTTACTCAACAGCTGCACTTCAGTCTAACACAGTTTTTATCTGCTCTATCCTTCAGTAGCAACCTATTTGCAAATTCTGCATTGCATTTGACGTATTCACAGAACAATTTGTGTCATGAGATCAGACTGAAATTATCAGTAGGATGTGCAGAGTAGATGGTGCTACACACAGTCAGGAACAGCATAAACATTGCATCTACCTCACTGTGACTGAGTGGGCCACAATTATTGTCTTTGCAATAAATCTCAGCCTCTGACAAAGTTCTGGCAGTGTCAGAAAATTAGTTTGGCATTTGTGCAGCGTTTTACTGCTCCTACAAGCTGTACATTCTGACTTTCACTCAAGATCTCACTGGGAACATATTGTCCAGGCTTTCATTTTAATAAATGCTCTTTTTAGACTGGCAAGGACATTTTGTTTGCTCAGAGTTATAGTATGTCACAGCACAATAAGCTTTTATTTATTCCTCATGAAGTGGTCCCTTTAAAATATCCAGTGCATGTTGACGTCACTGGAATAAATGTTTTCTTAATGTAATAAATACATTTTTGTTTCTTGTTGGGAAGGCTGCATTATCTTTGGGGATTGTGTTATCAAGAAATAAACCAAATAAAAGCATTTTTATCTTGTCAGCGCAGCATGTTGGAAATTAACTGGGGCTAAAAAACTGGACACATGCAAGAGGAAAAAACATGGCTCGCTGTCTTTTTAGAAAATCACAAATACACTTTTTCTCTTTTTGCTTTCTCCGCTGCCAACCTCCCCCTCCGCATCTCCTTGCCCTCTGTCTGAGAGCCGTCACAAACTGCCTCTAATCAAGCTCTGAGCTGTTTAAAATGTGCTGCTTGATTTGCTTCATTTTCGCAGTCTCTCTTACTCCCCGTCTTTATTTTCCCTCTCTCCTTTTTCATACATTTATCGATTTTCCTAATTCGATTATGCAACAAAAATGAAATGGCTCGCAGTTTTGTCAATAACAAATATCATGTTTAATTAAATTGTTTAATCGTGCCTGGCAGAGTCCCAGTCGGAGAGGATTCTGTCAGAGTTTGATTGGTTACCTTCTTTAGCACACATGGAGCAGACCCTCTGAAGCATTCAGACCTAGTAAGGCAAGTGAATGATGAAAACCCCAAACAAGGCTAGTCATAACTATGGCTAATATGAGTGGGGAGATAAACTTATTTGCTGCAACTCTTGAGAGCTAATGAAAGGATAGCTGTTGCTGTAGGACAGAAAAGTACATAAAGCAATGGACCTCATTCCCGCCTTGTCAAAGGCTCCCTGCTCTGCTGTTTCTTTATTAGAAAATTTAATGGGGGAAGAGAGAGTTCGGAGCATCAGTCCTTCGCTCAAAGTCCACTTGTGCTTTATGCTGAAAGAAAAGCATTGAGCAGGAGTGAGCTTGAAACAAAGAAAGCAAATGTTTCCAATCATATTCGCTGTATTGCTTTTCTGTTGCCCAGAAGACTAAACTGTGTCTCAACTGTGAGCTGCCGTGCATAACTTTTCCCTGATCTCAAAGCCTCTGTGAATAACCTTATTTAAACCTGAGCAATATTGTATGATTATATTGAATTGTGCAGCAGTGCTAGAGTAAAACAACAGTATTAGGTGCTTTGAAAATGCCAGTGTGTTAGTAAATATGATTTTCTGAATATCATGCAATGCTGAATGCACCTGTAATCAGTGATGTTATCAGCCACAGACTTGTTTGTGAACGAAGAAAAGTAACAAGTAAAGCAAATTACGTAATCAGATTACTTTTTTCAAGTAACTAGTTAAGGAATGCATTACCTTTTAATTTAAAGAACTTCTTATATTAAAAACAATCAAGGCCTGCTCATATTAAAAAAGTAATGTAACACATTACTTTCGATAAAAAGTAACCAAGTAACATAATTAGTTACTTTTTTAGGGGGTAACTCAATTTTGTAATGCATTACTTTTAAAGGTAACTTTCCCCACCACTGGTTGAGATCATGAAAACATGACAGGAAATAATCATAGCCTCTGTACAGATGAGTAGGATTGTACATTTTAACCACATATATCTGCTAAGAGTGAATTTTCAACAAGTACACTAGCACATAGACCGCTTTGAAGCTAAACTACATGAACTAAAAGCCACATAACTCTAACTCATAACTCTTTTTCAGAACCTTGTTTTCTGTCAGTACCGGAGAAATTCGAAAGAAAACTAAGAAGTCTGTTGTGTGGAAATCCCATCCATTGGTGGTTCTGCTTTAGAGGATTGAAGAGTCATTCTCCTGCGATTAGCTGCTAGCTCTGAAGGGTTCTGTAGCCAGAGCTTTGAGACCATCTTTAGTGTTTACCCAACCAATAATGTTTTATGTCTGAGGGCACACAAGATGCCATTTTCATATACAGGATAAATGCCTGTTAGCAGTGACAAAAACTGTTGAAGTTTGTGTATTTTTGTCAAGCTAAACGAAATTCAGGCCCACTTCAGACTCAATACACTCTTTGTGTGTGTGTGTGTGTCCTGAAAACTGCAGTTCAATGACAATACACAACCATTTAAAAGATCAGGGTCAGTATGATTTTTAAATGTTTTTGAAAATTCTCGAAGTCACAATGGCTGCACTGGAAATCTGTTACAATTTAAAATAACTGCTTTTTAATAAATTTTAAAATGTAATTTGTTCTATTGATGGCTATTTGAAATTTTCAGCATCATTATTCCAGTCATCGGACACATGATCCTTTAGAAATAATTCTAATATGCGGATTTGATGCTCAAAAAATGTATTATTATTATCAGTGTTGAAAATTGAATGCTGCTGAATATATTGGTGGAAACCCTGATACATTTTTTTCAGTATATTTTGATTAATAGAAGATTCAAATTAAAAGCATTTTTTTTAATATATATATAAATTATCTGTAATAAAGTTTTTTATGTTGCTTTTTCAAAGTAATGGAAAAAAATGCTTTAATAAAAACTTACTGACCCCAAACATTTGATCAGTACATTTATGAGTGATTTGTGAACAGGAAGTGTGTCAGGTTAACAAATCAAACGTCTTGTTAAAAAAATTAAAATTAGTGAGTAAAGATTAGTGAAAATTAGCTGTCGTGCTTTCAATAGCTTTCATATTATTTAAACATATTATAAAAATTTGACTTATTCTCAGTGATTTTCCATTTGTTATTACGTGAAATTTTCTTCTAAAGGGGTGGTTTACTGTTGTTTTTTTTCTAGGCTTGATTGTGTTTATGGGGTGCAGTCTAACATGTTCATGCTTCGTTTTTAAAAAAATGCATACTTTTTCACATAATGTACCTTATTCCACACCGATCTGTCTCTTCTCTGACAAACACCTTGATTTATTTCCTGTTATTATGAAGCCCCTCCCTCAGAAATATGCAATGGGCTGAGATTGGTCACGCGTCTGAACATCGCGTCGCTCAAGTTTAGAATGTGCTCCGGTTGTATTGTAAACAATGACGTCCACTGTATTGCTTATCAGTTTGAGCCCGACTGAGATGCAGAAAATATTAATGAAGAGGATTGTGCAGAACCTGTGCAGATCATGTCCTCACACTCTGTGTTGCATGTTCCAGAGGGCGGGGTTTATCTGAGTTCGTGTCGTAACAGACCTGGGAAGAAGCTTGTTGTAGACCGTCACCAGTCGTTTTTGTAGGCATTGAATTAACAGAACTTTAAAAGCAATTTGCATTGAAATTTCAGCACTGGAACTCATACAGCAACATTAGCTATAATCTAACTAGCGTTAAAAAAGTGAAATCGCAAACTACCACCTCTTTAAGACCTAAATTAGCAGTAAGCTGGCCATATGCCAACACGCAACAGATCTATACTATTAACAACTGAAGGGACACAGACACTAATTCTCGTCAATCTTGTTGGAGTCTTCTGTTTTGAAGCTGAACTGCGGGGAGATATTAGCTATGACAGCCCTGCAGGAGTGAACAATGCTCATTTTGCAGTGTAACATTTTAATTTTGGAAGCTCTTGGGCTGATAGCATTTATACAATGACAACAGTATGTCAGAAGACAGTGGTAATCCTTCAAACACACAGCTGTCACACCAAATACAATTTTGATCATTAATTATTTGTCATAGATTTCTCTGCAGTCAGTTTTTGGAGAGTTTTATATTTGTCATTTAAGAATATGGAATAAAGCCCATATATTTGGTTAGTTAAAAGCCTAAATTGAGGAACAATTCATTATTAGTTTGCAGTTTTATTTTTATAAATCTTAAAACACCTTAGAGATTGAACACACACACAAAAAAAACTAAAATCTGTGAGATTTGACATTATACAATTGAGCTGAGGAGCTTTGCTGCAGGGATTGGGTTTCTGGCCTGCTGGTTAGACGCATGAGAGTGTTCATACCACTGTTATTCACCGAGAAGGTTCTGGCTTAGGGATCAATCAGGGGAATTTGCTAGAAGTGCAGAAATGCGTGAGGGGGATTACTGGAGCCAAAGTGTCAGTGGAAAATTGGATTTTTAGCAAAAAAGGCATTAAAGCAGGAAAACAGAATTTGAAGTTTCACAGATGCTCATTAATGTGAGGTAATAAAAGATGTAAAAACAATCATATGAAGTGATATGACCACCAGTTTTGTATTGTGTGTGTGTGTGTGCGCGCTCTCTTGTTTTTGTGACATATCAGGACACAACTCTGTATAATGACATGGGGATGACACAGGTATTACAAGGAGAGGGTGACTTATGAGGACATAACCCATGTCCCCATTTTTCAAAACGCTTATAAATCATACAGAATGAGTTTTTTGAGAAAGTAAAAATACACAAAGTTTCCTGTGAGGGTTAGGGTTAGGGTTAGGTGTAGGGTTGGTGAAGGGCCATAGAATATACAGTTTGTAAAATATAAAAACCATTATGCCTATGGGGTGTTCCCACTTTTCACAAAAAGCAGGGTTGAGCAAAATCTGGAGGAGTAATGCAGTGGCATATGTGTAATGCGTTTGAAAGTGTGTCTGAACCATTTGCACGTTTCATGCCAAATAACAGGGCTGGACATGTAGGACATCTGCTCTGTTTACTTTTAAATGCTTTTCTGTTGTGCCTATCTAATGATCTACATTTGTAAGTGTGAGACCTTTTATTTGCTGGTATGAACGTGTGTCTCCCATCTTCATTGTATCTTCCTGAGCTCTTGTAGTGCCCATAAATCCACTCATGGTGTGAAATAGCAGTCATTGCTGATGGCAGTCTCACCTGACGCACCTGTAGTAATCCAATATGTATGCCCAGGATCCCACAGCCCTTCTCCCCCAAGGATGTTTCTGACATCTTATTTCTACCAGATCTAAAACAAGTGATTCCAGCACTCCCTCAGCAACAGCAATTATCCATTCTGATTAAAGGCCTACTCACATCAGAAAGAATCAATGGATTCCCATGGATATGATTTCAAAGTGCACTTTTTTTTATAAGTATACTTAAGTGTGTTAAGAAACATGAAAGTGGCCTATTATTTTATTAATATATTATCTGCAAGGACAGTTTTTAAATATTCTTTTAAGATTTAAATTACATTACAAGTGCACATTTAAGGAAATTAAATTCACATCTTTTTCACAGGGGTAATCACTTCAGACAAGAACATTTGTCTGCCAACAGACAGAAGTTTTTATTTTTAATGTATTTGGTTTAAATAGGCTGTGATTCTCAGTCTTCATTGTTCTAACGTTTCCCTGTTTTGCTCTCTCCTCCTTTAGTGAGTAAACTGAAGGTGCACAGGTCCAACCAGAGTCTGCAGTTTCTGGAGGACAGTCGGGTGCGTGTCAACTGCTCCATCACCTCTCAAACCAGCCCAGACTCTCAGCATGCAGTGCTGTGGTACGCCAGGAAGGCCGAGGCAGGGGAGCCAGATGAGCTGCTGTTGAAGATCGAACACTCTGGTGCGTTCGAGTATGGAGCGTACGCAGAGGAGGAACGTCTCCGCAGCCGTGTGCAGTCAGAGAGACTCTCTCCTCGGCTATATGGCCTCACCTTGCACCGTGCTGAGACCAGCGACTCTGGAACATACTACTGCCTTGTGGAGGAGTGGCTCATGGACCCCGATGGACTCTGGTACCGTCTGGCACAAGACTCCTCCGGCTTCACACATGTGCTGGTGAGACAGCCAGGTAAGAATGTGGTGGCTTATCAAATGCCCATTAAGCAAGTAGCTTTAGGATTATATGCATATTTGTATGTAAATGTATATTTATCTGTCTCCCTCATTTAGTTTGAACCTTTTTACTGATTTACTGATTTTACTGAAAACGTTTATTAAGGGTGTACAGTATTAAATTGATCAAATGAGATGGTTAAGACATTTATAAAGATACAAAAGATTTTAATTTCATATAAATGCATTTTTTCTTACTGTAGTCATCAAATAATCTTGAAAAGAAATGTATCATGGTTTCTGCAAAAAAAAAAAAAAAAGTTTATTATTGACAATAATAATAAGAAATTTTACTATAAGAAATATTAGAATGCTATCTGAATGATCATGTGACACTGAGAATTTCAGCATTGCCATCACAAAAATAAATTACAACTGGAAAACTTGAAATTGGAAAGACATTTCACATTATTAGCCTACTGTTATTATAAATATAACAGTAGCTTTGGTGAGCATACATTTTCTAGTCCTTTTTGAATTTTGTTCATGGAAAGTGCTGGGCAATATTTACAATGGCACCCTACTAGCAGAGTTGGCCTTTATTCCTATAGCATTCTCCGAAGCCTTCGAGATTCAGTTTTAGGTGTGTGTAACATCCCATGGGCTTATCAGGCCATCTGGCATGAGAGAATCGGAAAGAGCAGCATGAAAGCATTCTCCCCTTGAGACCACCATGGAGCTCAGCCATCCTGAGCTCATGTCTGCCTGAGCTGAAGCACTCATCAGCATCTGTGCATTTATGAGAGGAAGACATAAAAAGAGACAGGGGCTTTGTACATGTAACTCCTCAAACACAAGCGTGCAGCATATCAACCCCTCAGGGAGCCCCTCGCATGGGCCATAGACCTTAGCACTCACAGTACAAGCGGCGAGGGGGAGTCTGAACCTCATAATGGACACAATCACGGCTGCCAGAGCCCAGAGGCTTTACTCATGACGCCCATCTGAGTGCCACACAGCTGCTCTCCTCTATTCACCCCACACAGCCCCCTGCTGCAAGCTGCCTCAGCTATTCATCTATACCCCCCTCCCCCTTTTGCCCATAATGGCCACTTTTTCCCAATGACATCGTGACCTAGCTCCTGTATGCAGGTCTAGACTAGTGTGGTTCAGGTGACTATGTCGACAAGATTTGCATTAGTCTGTAGCCATCTGGACTCTTTGACAGCGCTGAATCAAAGCTTTGAGGAGCAGGGAAGACAGATCTCACCCCCACATCCCAACCTGGCACAGCACACTTTTCAGTATTACTGCACTACCCATGGGTCATCGACTTACCGCTTTTACACAGACACGTTTTGTTGTGTAGTTTGTCCTCGGGTCTGTTAAGCAAGTAGCTTTAGGAGCACAGGTGGCCAAGACATCTGCTCTTCTGAAAGACATCAAGGTCAGGAAAAGGGAGTTTGGGTACTTTGTTTGTTTTTTTGTTGTTGTTGTTTTTTACTGTTCACATAACTTCAAAAAGTGTTAAATTATTATTCTACATGAGTAATGCATTCTAATGTTCACATGGACATGCTGATCATTATAGACGCCCTTATTTGCATAGTTACTTATGCATTGTGCATTTTCTATTCTTCATTTAACGCATTTATGCATGAATGCGTTTCCTTTAGCATACACACACACACACACACACACAGTGCATATTTCTGATTTATCTAATATGCACTTAAATTCCAGTCTTATTTCCCCGGGATGCGTGTCAAATCACCACCCCGCTGCACGATTGCCTGAAATAGCATCCATATAAATTAATTTACAAATAGATGGTTGATGAAAGGTTCACCACCTTATAATCTGCCATCTTAAAAGTCAAATTGCACGGCTTTTGCATGAGCAGAAGATAAGAGGAGCCCCTTAACGTGTGCCAGAAAATGCAGTCTTATTTTTAGCTGATCTCAGCTCAAGACCCTGCTGCAGGAGCTTGTGACATCTCACACAAAATGTGATGATCCTCACCTCCAATTGAGAGTGACATATTGAACAGCTAGTTCCACATCTCTGGATGCGTGATGCCCTGCAGAATTTCGATAGAGAATAGAGATGATTTTAGGGTGTGTTGAAATATATAAATTCTTTCTGTACTTGTATAGACATTTTTAGGTCTGTCATTATTTAATCACTCTCATGTCCTTTCCAAACCTTGACTTTTTTTATCTGATGAAAACATTTCTTCTTATTATAAATGTTTTTGTGGAAACCATGTTAAATTTTTTTTCAGGATTCTTTGATGAATAGAACATTAAAAAGAACAGCATTTTTTTGATATAGAAATCTTTTGTTGTTTTATAAAAGTCTTTACTATTACTATTGATCCTATTACAAATGTCCCCTTGTGTCTTCAAAAGAAGACAGTGATACTGTTTTAAGTTTTTTGGGGGGTGAATAATTCCTTTAAAGGGGGGGTGAAATGCTCGTTTTCGCTCAATATCCTGTTAATCTTGAGTACCTATAGAGTAGTACTGCATCCTTCATAACTCCAAAAAGTCTTTAGTTTTATTATATTCATAAGAGAAAGATAGTCTGTACCGATTTTTCCCGGAAAAACACGACCGGCTGGAGGCGTGACGTGTGGGCGGAGCTAAAGAATCACGAGCGCCAGTAGGCTTTTTACTAATAAGGAGGCAGAGATATTTTAAGCAGTTTTAATCACCGCCTGCGGTTCCAACACGATCGTGACCCTTTTTCGTTGGGACTGCATTATCCTTAAGAAATAAACGATACGCAAATCCGTCGTCAAACTGGGCCCTGTTTGTAAAACAAGCATCTTCGAAATGCACAACTCCGTTGATGCTCTGTAAAAATAAACTCCGTCCACTGGTCCCTTAATGCTGTTTTTTCTTTGGTAATCTGTGCAGGGTTGTCTTGCCCTGGCAACCAAAAACACACTCCTTTTGTGACATTTCGCGACGCTCTCGCTCTGATCAGTGAATGTCTGTTGTGCTCTCAGTGCTCTGCTATACGGGAGCGCGCGCTCTTCCGGCAGAAGTGCCTTAGGACCCATATAAGGAAATTCCGCTCCATCTAACGTCACACAGAGCCATACTCGAAAAAAAACTTTCCGAAATTTGTGACGAACCGGAAGGAGTATTTTTGGAACAGAGATACTCCTTCAAACGTACAACTTAATTTTTGAAACTTTGTCCATGTTTAGCATGGGAATCCAACTCTTTAACAGTGTAAAAAACTCAGTATGCATGAAATAGCATTTCACCCCCCCTTTAATTAAACCAGAATATTTGGCTCTAAATAAATGTAACAACGAGTTTGCAACACATGCTACCCGAGCTGAGGAAGATTATAATTGTTGCACTTGATGATTTTTATCATGGGTTTTTATTGCAGTGGTGAAGTTGCAGGTGGAGGAGGCAGAATCCAATATCACCGTACCTGAAGATGGATCAATCCGGTTGGGCTGCAGCATTCTGTCTCAGTCCTCAAAAGATTCCCGCTTCTCTATATCCTGGTATGTGTACCGTTTGGGACAGGAGGAGGAGGATGAAGAAGAGTGCGTCTTTTCCATTGGTCATGATGCAGTGTTTGGTAATGGGAACTGCAGCCCTACGGAGGAGCCCGGTCTAAACTCTCGCCTGCAGTTTGAACGCACCACTTCTGACCTATACAGTCTAACCATCCAGAAAGCTCGGCCCAGAGATGCCGGCAGTTACTTCTGCCACGTGGAAGAGTGGCTGCTGAATCCACGCAATGCCTGGTACCGTCTGGCCACCAACAACTCTGGGGTCACCGTTGTTAATGTTATGGAGCAGGGTGAGCTTTTTAATTTTATAAGCATTAACCACATCTACTCATATGGTTGTTAATACTGTATTCTCTTCTGCTATTACACTATTTCCTAACCAGGCGCAATGTATCAATTAATTCCTCTCTTACTGCCATGTATTATTTTCATTCCTGCAGGGGTTTTTTTTTACCACTTTTTGACAGATAGATAGATGAAATGTAGAATTTTACTTATTTCAATATAAGTCGGTAGGACATAGTGTTCACAGTACTTTATTTTTGTTATATTAAACTTCCATATTAAATTATTCTGACTCTTTATTTTGTTCTTCTCTCCTCTAGTCTCTACCCTACAGTCAGTGGTTTGTTCCAACGACTCCCTCTTCTACTTCGTCTTCTTCTACCCGTTCCCTATCTTCGGCATCCTCCTCATCGCGGTCCTGCTGGTGCGCTACAAGACCCGCAGCTCCAGCAAGAACCAGGAAGGCAAGAACGGAGCGCCGCTCTTGTGGATCAAAGAGCCTCATCTCAGCTATTCCCCAACCTGTCTGGACCCCCCAGTCCTCAGCCTTCACCCCGGCTCTGTGGAGTAACAGAGACACGAACATGACCCTGTCGCGCTCATCTGGACTCTCTCTTTGACTCCCTCTCTCTTTTTCTTCTCCTCCTCGTCCGTGATGAGGCCACCAGAAAGTAATCTGGGCTTCTAGCCTGGCCTGTCAATCCGTCCATGTGACTGACTAAGACCTTCCTCGGTTGAAGTTGCCATGACTACGGTGGCTGCTGGCGCCGATGCCTAGACAGTTGCTTGGCTTTTTTTCCCCTCTTCTTTTTTTAAAATATGATTTTACTTTTCTTTCATGCTCTGAAGTGAGAACCTTTCCTTTGAGGTGGCAGTATCCATATGCATTGATGTATTTTACCCAACTGACACTAACCTCCATCTCTCTCCAGGATAGGAAACGGCAGTTTCTTTTTATACTCCTGTCTATGAAATCTGGTGAAAACCATTGCATATTATTTGTTATTTTGTCTGTGCTAATTTTTGCTCAACGAGACTGGAAGGTCATTGCAGGACCCTGAACATTTCTAGAGACGATGGTGTATGGATGAAGGAAGAAAAGGACAATCTTTCCTCAGAAAAACACAGAAAGCTGACAATGGATGTATATTGATTTAGTTTGTGTGCATGTGCCACAGAACTGACCTGAGAACTGCCTCTGTTTTAACGGATATAGACTATGAAGAGCCCTCATTGCCCACAGACTCAAGGATATACATGGACCCCAGCTCATCATCACTGCCAAAGACCAATACAACTCCCAAAAGCCCCAAAAAAATTCAAATTCACTGACACTGAATAGGATTAGAGCATCTGATGTCATCCAGTTACAAACCACGTTTCCTCACTCAGATGTTTCTACATGCCTCCAAATTGCCAATTTCATATCAAGGTCTTCTTGACCTTTCCAATTTAAAAAAGATCCATTTACTCCAGAAACACCCTTGTGATTATGAGCGTGTGTGTGTATATACACAGCTGACCCCACATTTAGTGAGCGTTCGCCTCAGTGTCCTCGCATTTTCATAATGCAAGGTTAAACGGAAACAAAAGGGGGGCACGATGGGCTTTTCTCTCCGGAGTTTTTGAATTTCTTGTAAAAAAAATACAAATAAATGTCTTGAGGGAGACCGCTAACAGGACACTATTGACTCAAGGGACATTCTCAGTGCCAAGATCTTTTTATCATCATACGTGCCCTGGAATGAACCAGAAGGAAAGCAGATATCGGCAGACTTCTGCGTATATGAGTTATGAAGGGATTTGACATTTTGTTTTATCTATATTCTAAGTCACATGAAGTGTTGTTCTTCTCTTTATTGGTTTGTGTTTGAACTATGGTGCCCGATCTTTGTGTTTCCCGCTGAAAAAAATTGAAACAATTGTGAAAGCTTAATGCGCCGTCATAACCTGTAACCTGTGAAGACCTACTAGTGTGATTATATCTCTGAGGGTGAGTATAGCATCGAAATTATTGTTGGTCTCCATAAACACTGCCATGTTTTACCAATGAAGATGCTATAACAGAACTTGATCCTCACTTTTGCTCTGCAATCCACACTAGTCCTGTGTCATTCAAGAAAGCTCTATGCCGAGCTCTGTTTAGAGCTTAGCTGTAGTGTTAATTCATTTTATGTTCAATTTTCTTTTCCTTTATTTCAACTTGGACTTACGTCTTATCCAGTAACACAGACGTGCGGTCTGACATCAAACTGGACGTGTCTCACTTACAGGCAAAACTGAAGACCTTTTGACCGTGTAACTTTCACTCCATTCCCACAGTCGCTCAGAGTATCATCTGGGTCGCTGCCGCCCTCATGTGATCTCGACAGTCAACATCGCGGCTTTTCTGTAAATGAAATTTAAATCCATTTGAACCTTGTGGTTGTCTTATTTATTGAATCATAAAACTCCTAGATAGAATATGTGAACTTCATAAATCTGAGTAGACAGAATGGGGTAGAAATAGCAGTGAACATTTAGGCAACTATAACTTGGCTGCTTGCGTGCAGTAGCCTAGAGGATTATGGGAAGTAATTCTGAACCAGTCTGATGACACAGTGATCTAGCTGTCTTGATCTACTAAATTCTGTTGAACTGTACAGTGCATGATGATGAGTAAGGGGGACATTTTATTAATGTCTGAAAGTTGTTAGTCGTGATATCATGTCAGATTAATGGCATCCTCAGAATCTCCATCCTTGTGGAAGGCTTCGCTGATTCAAAGCATCTGTTCAGCCATGCGAACACAGCAACTCGCAAATGTAATGCAAACTTCTGTTTGATCAATAGGTTGGCCTTCCGCAAGCAGGAGATGTGTAGTGTGACATTGTGGTTCTGCTGTCATTCAATCTGTACAGACTTCTTCAGAACTCTAAATAGTGATTTTGTAGTTCGACATGCCCAGCTGAATCATAATGTTCTCACAATGTTGTAAATGCATTTCGAGGGCTGCATGTCATGGCTGTGTTCTGGCAGTATAGCTGCAGAAAAACTTAACAAATGACAAAAATATTGTGTTGATGTGTGTTCTGTTCAGCCAGTGCTGCTTTTTCAAGTGGTGATTTTTGATTTTCTTTTTTTTTTAAATAACCAAAACAGTGCACTGATTTTTTTTTTTTAAGTTGCCATAGTTTTTTCTTTATGCTTCAGTGTTTTTGTTGTACTATGTTACATTTTTGTTGTGTTTTTTTATATCTATACTTATTTTATTAAATCATAGCAATTGCTATTATGAAAAGCTTTTTGCTATTGTCAGTTGATTGCAATAAAACTTTCAGTGCACCACACTTTAGACTGTGTTTATATAATGTATCGATTATACTGGCCCAGTTTGGAAATGTTAAGAGTTACAGCAATTAAAGGGATCATTTAAATATTTTCTACTGTGTTACATGGAATGAAAGTCTTGCAAGTTTATAAGTTGAATTAATTTGGATTTTTGGTTGAACTATCCCATTAAGATAAACTTTACCATTACAATCACATATTAGTTATGTTCATCTAAAGAATAAGGCTTCTACCTTTCCTTAATGAATAATGAGAGTTTGTGAATCTTTCCTAACCTTGACCTCCAGGGCTCTGAGAGGGATTGGAATGGACTGTCTCTTAAGAAGGTGAGAATGGGATCTGACATATCTTGCAGTGTCTCATCTGCTCTGGAGTCAGACCTTTGGATTGTGGGCCGGATGAGTTACGTTATTATAGCATGCCAGAGCTTGTTAACCTCCAGAGCAATGCAGCGGACCCACATTGAGAGCCCTTCCTGCTCACAAATCTGATTTAATGGTAGACAGCGGCCAGTCTCGGCATCTGGCTGTGTGAATTAGGATGTCTGGGTGAGGACACGCTTCCGTGCTTTGTTTGCCTAATGTTTTGTGATGTTCTATAAGTGTAATTGCAAATTACATCTACGGGCCCCAAATTTGGCATACAATTAGTACTGATATTTGACCCAAACACAATGAAATATTTTACATTTGTGAAACTTGGCTTCTTTTACTCTGGTTTTTTTTTTTTTTTTAACAGGCTGAGAAAAGAATATATAAGCTAACTGATCAAATGTTGTCAGAAACAAAAGTTACTATATTATTTCAGTAAAATAGATTTTAAACATCTAGCCACCCCTAATGAAGAAAATTTACATTAGAAAAGACCTACTGAAATTGATTGATAAGTAACTATAATTAATAAATCAGTAACTTTTATTTATATTACACTGTTCCAGACCATTGTTGCATTTACAACATTTACAATGTAAAAAAAAAAATGTTATGAAGCATCCGATCCTGTAATAAAGAAAAGAAAAGAAAAGACCAGAAATCTTGTTAGTCACATATTTTTGTGGTATATTCATTCTAGAGAGCATTTGAACAGGACGGATACAGTATCTTAGTAAAACTTTAATCTTAAAGGCACCGTATGCAAGCGAATGAGGTGTAAAACTGTTGTTTGAGCCGTACTGGGGTCCATGGAGCTGCAGCGATCTCATCAGAGCAAATGCCACTAATAACGCCAACCTCTCACCCCTTACAAAAAGAGAAGACAATGTAAAATATAAAATCTGAATATTGGTAAGTAATGTCTTTAGGGCAGATCCACTACAATTCAAAATTTTGATGTCATTAAGATTTTTTTAATGTTATTTTAAAAAGTTTCTTCTGTTTACCAAGGCTGCATTTATTTGACCAAAAACAGAGATATTGTGAAATAGTATTACAATTTAAAATAACCATTGTCTGTTTTAATATAGTTTATGTAATTAATTCCTGTGATGGTAAAGCTGAATTTTCATCAGTCATTCCTCGTCTTCAGAGTCACATGATCCTTCAGAAATCATCTTAAATGTTGATTTCAAACATTTCTTATAATGTCGAAAACATTTGCGCTGCTAAATATATATATTTTTTGTCTTTACTGTTGCTATTTTGATCAGTTTAATGCATCCTTGCTGAATAAAATTATTATAAAATTATTATATTTCTTTCCAAAGAAATCTTAATGACCCCAAACTTTCACTGGCTTTCACTGAAAAATGTTGTTTTAAAATAACTAATGCCATAAAATACAACATTTCAAGCAAAGAACCACAAGCAAAGAAGACAGCTCAAATTATTGTATTATTATAAATTATTATTCAATTATTATAAACTTGGCGTTGTGAATTTTAGAAAGGCAAGAAGAATTCTGAACACTTTTTGTTCATTTTTAACTCCGAAAATCTTCTGTAGCGCACTTTATGTAGATAGCCTACAGTATATCTGTAACTGTGAATGTTCTGTCAACATTTAAGAGTACACTAGCATTTAGATGACATTAAACATGCAGTGAAAGCCAGAAACCTCTCATTTTAATTTCACAGGGTTTTTAAGCTAAATCACGCATGCAGAGCTCTGTGGTTCATTATTTGATGTTCCTGTCTGCCGCTGCTGTCCTGTCTGCTAACCAAGCATGGCGTGACCAGGGGCCAGGACCAAATCACATCACACCTATCATAACTCACCGTGACTCTCATGCCAGCTAAAACGCCATTCGGCTCATGAATATTGGTACTTCTCTCACTCCATGATGTATGTTGGATTGTGTTTCTCATTTCTGGGTCTGTGGGAGAAACTGCTTGTCTCCCTGCTAGCCTGTCTGAATGGTGTCATATCAGTTTGCTGACACCACCGCCTGTGCTTTGTGTCACAGGACCTATGAAAGCCCTGAATGCAACGGAAATTACTTTCTGATGAAAGCAAACCTGTGCCACAGGTGTGTGCCTTTGTGTCATTGGTAATATAACAAAAAAGAGTAAGAGAGGAGAACAGACACCACACCTCAATTCTGGGCATTGGGACGCACTTTTCTTTTTTAATATCTAGAGCCAGGGTCATGTTTCTGACAGACTGTCACAGAAATCAGATAGAAAATGGATAACAGAATGCAGACAGATGCCTTGCAGATGCAGACACATGGGAAGTGTGTGCTTAAGTTACAGCTGGGTGATGCAAGGAGTTATTTTGTATTCGCCTCAGAAGCATCCCAGCCTCTTAGCTAGGTTGTGTTGTCTGATCAGATGGAAAACAAAGTGTCAGTCTCTTTAATATCTTACAGCTTAGCAGGAGATGTGTGTTTTTCTATTTAAGACCTCAGTTCAACAGACACCAGTAGAGTTCTTCAGACATGCTTCTTTAATTATACTGTTGCCTTTTTGTGCTATGAAAGCAAGTTTAATCGTCTATTGACAACATTTATTTATTTTAAATATTTAATAACTGAAGTCAAAGCACTATGAGTAACTTTTTATGAAGTATTTTTCCATTGACATCAATTTAAAAGTTGTTGTGGATTCTGAAGAAGTTAACATTTTGGCAAGCAGCATACTGTATGTACAGTGTACATTTGTTGGCCATTATCGCAAAATAATTCATTATTTTGTGATTATGGTTTGGTGACTGAACATTTTTCATACACTACTGTTCAAATGTTCGGGGTCAGTAAGATTGTTCTTTTATATATATAAAGAAATTAATATTTTTTAATTTCACATGGAGGCATTAAATTGATCAAAAGTTTTATATAGTTTAAAAAAAAAATATTTAAGTAAATGCTGTTCCACAAAAAAAAAAAATTAGCAGCACAACTTTTTTTTTGTTGCAGTTTTTAACACTGATGATAATAATAACAATAAAAGTTTTTTTTAAAGCAGATTAACATATTAGAATGATAGAATGACACTGGAGACTGCAGTAATGATGCTGAAAATGCAGCTTTATCATCACAGAAATAGACTCAAATAAATGATTTTACATAGTAATATTATTTCACAATTGTATGTTTATTAATATATTATAAGACAAACAAAAGAGACTTCTTTCAAAATCTTACCAACCGCAAATGTTTGAACTTTAGTCTATACAGTTTAATTAGGCTAAATAACAGTATGTGGTGATCAATAAAATTCAGAGCATATCTAACATATGAATAAACATGTCTCACACACGTTGTCAGTTATGCTATAGTCACTGCTAAACATCACTGAAAACTCCAGCTACTGCTGTCTTCATGTTCTCTGATTTTGCTCGGTTGTTGTTGTAGGCTACTCTCACCACAATCTACAGCCATCCATAATAGATGAGCTTTAAAATGTGTGGTTTTCTGTGGGGGCTCAGCGCCGCTTTAATGAGTTCTACTTCAAGGCAATGTGAAATCTGAAGCATTTCAGGTGAGTATTACTGTATTATTCATTTGCCTCAGGCCAAGTGTTTAGTTTAGTTGTTATTGTTTACAGAGGGAATGTTCATAAAGTCTCGTTTTGCTGCTTGACGTGTTTTAGATCGCACCGAAGGGTTTCATTATTAACCTCCACATTGAATCGAGTCTCGTTAGCTATTGTTGTGTTAAGTGCTATGTAAATGAAGGGTTTCATTATCAGGAAATTGTGGTCATTTAGATTTGTTAACACTGTATTGATTTATGTGCATCACAGTGGTCTCCACTAACCTGAGCTTCAAGTACATAGATATGAAGCGTATACACACACACCCTACTGAGAGTTCACAGTCAAATAAAATCACTTGAAATGCTGGATTTGGTTGATTTACAATCTCACTGATCCTACTTAATTGTCTTCTTAACAAAGAAATGCCTTTCTTTAGCAATATTGCTGGAATTAGGCAAATACTACTTCAGCTCCCCTTTACAGGTACACTGCTTACCCTGTGATTTTAACCAGAGGAGGTCAAAATGAGCAAAGTATTTAAAATAAACTATACTTCTAACCAAAGGTCATGAGCGGTAGTTCCAACCACACAACTTGTGCTGCTGTAAATGCATGTTCATTGAATCCATGTTCTAGATAATGGCATATACTGGTAATTGAACTATGCTGCTAATGACTGAACTTAGGACCATAGTTGACTAACAATGCTTTAGGGATATGCACCCCAGAATGGGAAACCAGCCAGCCGTGCTTTACAACCAGATAGCACCAGCATGGCTATCCTGAAAGACCAGCTAAAACCAACTAAAACCAACCTTATTGGGCTGTGTTTATCATAGCAATAGATTTTGTAAAAGAGTTAACTTAAAGGGATAGTTCATCCAAAAATGATTTTACATGTACATTCCCTCTGTTTTTCACACACTCACACAAAGGTATATGAAGAGATAAGCCGTTGGTTTTGGACTCACTGGCATACCTGGGTAAGCAAATGCTTTTCTCTGCATGATATTCAATCAGTGCATGTATTTTTTTTTTTTTTTTTTTTTACAATAAATGTTGTCACAACAGCAAATTAATAATCTGAGTTCTGTTTACATTCTCTTCTGGGACTGAGTAATTCTGAATGAATGTGAATTAGATAATATGCTTAAAATAAATCTACTCATCACTTTTGCTAAGAGTCTTAATGAATTCCATAATACTGCAATACATATTTCTGAAGTCATTACGAGACAAAGATTAAATGTTTTAATAATACATGCCAAGCTAGTTTCATAAGACTTAAGGAATTACCAGTAGTCACTAGTATTAACTGAGGCAAATATTGAAGCCACTAATGTTTCTGCCTCAGCTGTCTGAATGCACAATCGTCTGTTTATTACATATTTTTGGAGCATATTCTAATTCGGTTCTCAACCACTGGCTCAGCCTCGGTGAACAAATATCTAAACACATCAAGATATCAAACTATTCTTATTTTCTGAGAAATGTATCAAAATTAAGTGCTTATATTGGGGTTTAAAAAAATTAAAAATGAAAGGAAAGCCTTTTTTCCACACCCATTGGCAATTATTACTTTTAATTTGATAAGTTTACCAGTAATCAATATTTATTTAAGAATGTAGAAGAATGCTATAAAATATGCCATTCAAACATTACATGACATACATGATGTAACATTAATTATGACAGCAAAGCAAAAACAGAAAGGTTTGTGAGTTTCTGCTATGGAAATGAGGAAAAGTGCAGCAAAGTGGGTCAACATCTAAAAACCTGTAAAAAGTGTGAAATTGTTTGATAACATTTAAACAATGCACCGTATACAGATAGGACTTCGCCTAGAGCTTGGACGGCTGCTGTTTTAAGGAAATTTAATGCTTTAATATTCCAATTTATACACTCTCTTTTTGTCCTTTCTCTCATACGGTCCCCAGAGTCAAAGCCAACAGTTCACCGCAGCTTGTGCTCCTCCAGGGCTGTATAGTACCTGAGGGAAGCAATGAGTGAGAAGCTGAGCGTAGAGGAGCTGAGAGCACTTGTCACTCTCCCTAACAGGATTATCCCTCACTGACGGTGCTGACTCCACTCATGAGTGGATCACATTCTTAATAAATGTGTTCCCTCACACTCTGAGCGGCCGCAGGTGATGTATGTGTGGATGTGGCAGTGGGGGGTGCTCGCTGTCACGGTTAGACATGGAAACTTGAATTTGTTTCACTCTCACTGAGCACACGTAGCAATTTTGGTAAGGCTACAGTAGCTGCAGTCCCACATAATCAATAATTCATTGACTAACATACACTTGACTAAGTTCACTCAAACACTTTGTGACCAAATTAAACTTCAGGGGACATGTTTGGATTTAAAGAGTCAGTTGTTGTGCTAGCGCTCATGGTCCCTCAGTACAGTAGCTGCAAGCTAAACTCTGTTTTGGTGTTTGCCATTTTCCTAGACTTTCTGGGAGCATCTGATTCCCAAAGCGAAGCACAAACAGACAGCCTGCCTAAATACAACAATTTCATCACTGTGTCATCACCAGCAGTTTAGCTACACGCATAGAGCTCTGTTTATGTGTTTGTGTTGGCCATGAGTATGTCTCATGCTAGCAGGCCAGTGTTTAGTAGTCATCAACACTTCTGACAGTAAGTTATTCTTCGTATAACAGCACAGAAAAGTAAAACAAAAAAAAAGGTCATATAATATCACTTAAATGCTATATTCTAGATGTCTCTCTGTGCATGTATCTCTGTGAATGGCTTTAGCAGTTATTAACTTTATTACTGTTGGGTTATATATTTCACTTTTACTAATCCTTGAGATGAGTAGTCCTTGTCCTCATGTGTACTTTTTCATGATTCAGAGAAATATTACTGCTCCAGATGGCATGTCACATAATTCAACAAATCTTTCTTCGCAGAGCAGGAAGAGATGATAGCTACCTGCCTGCTTAGAAGAAACTTAAAACTTGAAAGTGTAAGCCGAGCAGATGCTTTAATTTGTATTGTCAGCATGCTTTTTCATCTGAGGCATTTATACACTCTATGAGACTGATATATTTAGATGTTTTTACATGATAAAAAAATGCTGGCTTGTAAATGACAAATGCTGTTTGCAATGTTAAAAATGGTTTAATGAACTAGATAAGCTGCATAAAAAGATTCACAATCTTGAATTCAAATAAAGCAAGTCTTGTATATGCATTTTTTAAGTTAACAATTAGAATTATAATATTATATGCTTTTTATGGAAAATAGGGATGCAAGTGGAATCACAATGTGATTCAGATGAGTTGGCAATTTTGCACATAATAAACAAGCTAAAAAACACAGGAGTGCTAAAAACGAAAGGAAGAACGAAAGAAAGTTACAAAATGGATAATATTGATGAAGGAGCCATTTTAAAAAACTCAATGCCACTAAGAGAAGGACCACTGTGTGATTTTCTAAAGAAAGCTGGATAAAATCATTTAAAGATACTTTTTTGGGTGGTGATGAACCTCGAAGTTTGGGAGAAGAGTTTCTTTGAAGCAAAATATGATTGGACATATTTATGTGGAAATGCATAATCAAGCTGATAAAATTCATGATTTTGCTGTGAATCCATAGTCAGTATCTAATGAAGATCCTATGAATCATATTCAGAACAATAAGATGCGCCATTCATGTCCATTCATGTGCCCATGGCTCCACCTGCTGGAACAGCTGAGCAAATTGAAGGGCATTAGAAATGTATTTGTTTGGTCAATATAGGGCAACATACCTGTACGACAATTACCGTGGTTATAATAACGTCTACCAAAGTACCATTATAACCACTATTATTATTACTTGATGTACAGATTTAATTACATTAGTACAGTACTCTCAGTGAGGCATTTATTGGCTACAGTGCAGATTACGTCATCAAAACCGCGACAACGGCGGGTGTTTGCTTTCGTAGTGAAAGTGAAGCCGGCGACTTGTATGAAATAAGGTGCTGTCATTTCATAAGATGGAAAGAATTCTGTGTGAAACACACGGTAAGTATCGTGCTCTCCTTTGTCACGGAGTAAATAATTGAATTGAGCAGTTTTATTCTGTAAGAATTAAGTTTGTGCTCATAAGCTGTAGCCCATAGCTCCAGTTGTAAGTAACGTTAGCTGATTTTTGATAGGCCAACATGAATACGAAAGTACAGATTAACGTTACATTTATTTTTGTTTAACAAAACAAAGGGCTAATTCGACGTGTGTTATTCAGGCAGTACATGCTTACTGAAGACTGGTGTAAAGGAAGGAAAGAATAAGGGCAAAAGTTTCTATATTTGCACCACGCGTGATGCAACGCCCTGCAACTTTACACTGCCCACAGAGTGAGTGCACACACATTAATATACGCATTATAATAATAAATGTCTAATTTAATTTCACATAATTTATGGACACAGGACAAGTGGATTTGTTTATTTAAACACGTGTGGATGAGCCAGTGTGTTGCCCTGATTTTAAGTTCATGTATGTTCTTCAGGATCCCAGCATCTCACTGCCTTCAGCATGAGGACTCCATGGTTGAACTTCAGTCTCTCATTTACAATGAAAAACGAGACGAATACAAGTAAGGGTTATAATATATCTCTGCTGTGAGAAAGAAAATTCATTGTGTTGGGGGGCACCGATCCAGTACAGATCAATATGAACAATAAAGAACCATAACTCATAACATTACTGATCATAAATAAGTGTCATAATGTAGGTTGTTGTAAGGTTGGTAATAAATCATGGAATGACTCTTCCCTGAACATCTCTAAACGTCTTTATGCACAATCTTCGTAATTGACTTTTAGATGGAAATAAATGAAAGCTAAAGAGGAAAGGATTCTGAATCCACACTGTTAATACTTTATTTCTTTAATAATCAGGTTGTTTTATCGCTGTATGCTTGGAAAATCTGAAGGACAGAAGTGGTGTGGTTGTGTTCCATGGAGAGAGGTAGACGTGGGTTATCTAAAATTATTTAGAAATTCAATAAATGTTTAGCATATTAGTTATTAGCATATTAGGTATTATCATATATATATATATATATATATATATATATATATATATATATATATGTGTGTGTGTGTGTAGGTGTATGTATGTATAGGTGTATATATATATGAACATATCATTCTTGTCAAAATTCTTTACCACTTGCAGAAAGAGCCTAAGAAAAGGACTGATTTGTCAGATGAAGATCTTCAATCTTCCAGCCTCACTCCTGTCAGAAACCCTTTCAAAGTCAAGACAAAACACAACAAATCTTCAGAACTCAAGATGAATTCAGATGCTGAAAAGGATAGAGACGAGATCAGTGGTGGAAATAAACATGTGAACGGTAAATCTCATGGTAGTGCTAAAAAGAAAGAAGAGCGTTCCAAGACAACAGAGGTAGAAGGGAATAACGGGAATGGGTCAGATGGTCAAAGTGACTTGGACAGAGAGGGGAAAGACTCTGGAGGTTCAGAGTCTTGGAGGAACAAGACACTTCCTGCTGGGATGAAGATAAAGAAGAGAGTGTCTGATGATGAGAGGCTGAGGAGCAAAGCAGAGGACAGGGCATGTCCTGAGAGTCCAAACTCTGGGAATGAAAGTGTCCAAGGACCCAGTGAATCCAAGACCAGCCTCAAAGACCAGCAAGAGAAGAAGCCTATGAAAACAGGTGGCTCTCCACAAATCCCCTTAGAGGGGTCCACTGCATGTGATAAGAAAGCTTCAGTAGAGATTGAAGCAAAGGATAAATGCTCAAGCAAGCAAAGCACGGCTGATTTCAAATCAGTTACAGATAAAACTCAAAGACTTCAGAGCACCAGCAGCTCATCCTCATGCTCCACGTCACAGGATGTGCCAGTTTCTGAAAAGCCCTCAGCACTTAATGTTCAGAAGACCGTACCAAACCAGAGCCAAGAGAAGGACCAGAAGGGCATAGCCCGGTTTGGTGAGTGGAGTGATGAGGATGATGATGTTCAGCTGGTGTCGGTACATCCTCCCACCCAGCAGAGTGCCCCGACTCCAGCAGCACCTGTTCAGAAAACGCTCACCTCTTATCCTGGGTTCCAGCCTGCTTCTAAAGTCCAGGGTCGGTCTGAGGACCCCAGGGCCCTCCACAGCCATCTCACAGCCCAGCTCAAGCAGAAGAAGGTTTCTCAGCCTTTACTGTTTTGTTGTTACAGTTAATATTGTGAAAATTAAAATAATAGTGATAAATAACAAATTTGATTCAGCTGGTTATGCTTAAGATTCAACGCTCAGTTTCTATCCCTCTGTATTTGCTCTGTCTTTCCTAGGCCACTCTTTCAGTGGTGAACGTGTCAGCTCTGCCAGATAAAGGAGAGCGTTTGAAGAGTCAGGTGAAGGAGCTGGAAGAGGCTCTGGAGTCTCTGAGCCTGACCACAGCTTCTCTGTCTGGTGACACTCATTTCATTTTTGAGTCAATGAAAGGCATTATTTTGTTGAGATCTACTTTCCGTTCAAAAGTTGGGGATCTGTAAGATTTGTAATTTTTTTTAAAGACGTTTCTTTTGCTCATCAAGGCTGATTTATTTAATCAAAAATACAGATTAAAACAGTCATATTGTAAAAAAAAATATTTATTACAAATTAAAATACTGGTTTTATATTTTAATATACTTTCAAAAAGATATTTTTTTTCTGTGATTAGAGCTGATTTTTCATCATCATTACTCCAGTCTCCAGTGTCACATGATCCTTCAAAAATCATTCCGATATGCTGATTTATTATCAATATTTGAAACCGTTTTGCTGCTTAATATTATTTTGGAATTTGTGAAACTACAGATCCTCGTGACCTTGTGTCAAAATCAATAAGTCTCTTAGATAATCAGATAATTTAACATTTTTCATGACATGTCAAAGTTTGTTCAGGTTGTAAGACGCTCCCTAAAAACATAGTGATCTTTATGAATTAATAATAATTCAGCTTGATAAACATAATACTCTTACATGAGGAAATACTGAAATGAATTTAAATGATTTCCCTATTTAAATATAGAGTCTCAAGATGAAGACAAATCTCAGGCAGAACATAAGGCCGCACACAGTCTTTCCAATCCATTCAGTCGTCCTGGAGGCACCATCCTCCTGCCCACAGCTCCAGCTCCCCTGATGAAGGAATCTTCTGGTAGCTCTCTGGGCCTGAACTTCAGCCAAGGTTACTCCCAGACGTTTGGAGGTGTAATGTTTAATCTCATTCTTCTCCTGCAGTTTGGTGTTTCTGTGCCCATTACTAATTTGGCTGGTTGTCTCTGCAGTGAATGCTCAGAACCAGGCTTTCTATGGTGGCAGGATGACTGAGAACAGACTGCTGGCTGTCCGCAATGCCACCACTGAGGCCCTCGACCATCTGCACGACTCGCTGGAGTCCTGCCCTACAGATGACACGGAGGCACCCGATCCCAAAGGAATCAAAGTCAGTCAGCTCAAATACAGATGAAAACAGGAATATTGTGAAAAATGTTTCACAATTTAAAATATTGTTTTAAAATCTATATATTTTTCCTGTGATCAAAGCTGATTTTTCATCATCATTACTCCAGTCTTCAGTGGCACGTGATCCTCAAGCTCATGCTATAAACAGTTTTATTTTGTTAATCCCTTTCGTTATAAAAATATTTAATGGGGAACTCAGTATACAACTTTAAAGTTGCATTCACATAATACCATCAAAAGCAAAATATTGATGATCTTGATGAGGATATGGTATGGATCATCCCAATTTTTAAAGTGTTTGAAAATTGTTTTAGAAATCACAATGAGCATAATTTATAAATTTCTAATTTTTGTGCAGTTATTGGAATGGTCAAAAAACACTGTTTTCAAGTAAGATGGTTTAAATGATGGAAATGTCACTTTCCATCATTTATAAAGCTGAACTATACTGTGTCATGATGATCTTGCTTCACAAGGTGGAGCTGTTGCCTCATCAGAGGAAAGCTCTGGCCTGGCTGCTGTGGAGAGAGACGCAGAAACCATGTGGAGGAATTTTGGGTAATAATCAACTCTTATAAGAATTGATGTTTTTAATGTAAGATACATATGTTAAGTTTTATATATATATATATATATATATATATATATATATATATATATATATATATATATATATCTTATTTATTTACTAAAAACAATGGACATTAAATATAGATTTTTTTTATTACTTTGTTATTATATGAAAAAGTGAAATGAGAGTAATTCACCTAGATGAGCTATGTTGAAAAATAGTTGCCTGAGTTTCTGGTTTTATCAGTAATTGCCTGAACTATGTAATAATCCATTATAATGCAGGAAAACTCCTGAGGCTTATTGTAATATTCACGGGCATTATGAAATTAAAAGTCCATATACCCTTTTTCACATTTCCCACACAAGTTGTAATTTTTAGGAGAATTTATAAAAAATGAATTTACATATGAAAGAACAGAAAAAAAAAGACTTACGTTGTTTCATTTTTTATTTAATTACTTATTTTTTTAAGCTGATGACATGGGCCTGGGGAAGACCCTCACGATGATCGCCCTCATTCTGTCTCAGAAGAAGAAGGATGAGAAACTGGAGGAATGGATCTCTAAAAAGGGTATCCATCAGTGATTAATAGATCTTTAATTTGTCTGTGTGTGTTTGTGTGTTTTATCTTATTAAAACTTTCTGCAGTGTCTGCTATTTACAGAGCTGTTGTGTACTCTAACAGATTCAAGATTGTATGTTTCATAATTACCATCCTCAGATTCAACCATAGTGGCTTCTCAGGGGACACTGGTCATCTGTCCTGCTTCTCTGTTGCATCATTGGAAGAAAGAGATTGACAAGCGTGTGAAGAGTAGTCGCCTCAGTGTGTACTTGTACCATGGCCCCAGCCGACAGAGGAGTTCAAGCATGTAGGGCACACACTTACTGTACATACACACCAACAACAGAATGCTCATACATGCATTTAGCAAACCATACATGCTGTATGAGTATTTGAACGCTTTTTCAAAAATGTGCCAAAAATGATCTGGGCACTTCAGTTGCACTTAAAATTGCTATTAAATTATATACAAAATATTAAACCATCTGACAACATTTGACATTTTTATTTATTCCTTCATCCTCCCTTCCTTCTTTCTGTCCGTCTCCTTCTTTCCAGCAAGCAGCATGTCCCTAATTAAGTGAATCTATGAAGTCAGCATGTTCATTTTTACTGCAATTCTTTTAAAATAAATCGCATTGAGTTGGTATGAGTTATTTCATATTTTGTTTCACTATGCAATGTCATTCAAACATTTGGGGTCACTGCATACGTCCAATATTTCACATATTTCCCTTTCCAAATGGCAATCAGCTGTCATAAGTGTAACTTTTTATGTCTCTCACTTTTTGCTTTTATTTGTTGCCTTGCTTAATCTCTCATTCCTCTCTTGTTTGCACCAGCCTTGCTGAGCATGACGTGGTGATCACCACATACAGTCTGGTCTCTAAGGAGATCCCTGTGCAGAAGGAGGATGCGGAGAAACCCTCTAAGGACTCTGATCATGTGGTATGGATAGTGACCTTAACATCTGACAATTTGTTGTCTAAGCACCACTCATAAAACCATCTTCCAGCTTGAGTAGTTACTTTTTTCTGGTTCCAGGCTTCAGACCTGCCTCCTCTTTTACGTGTTGCCTGGGCACGTGTGATTCTTGATGAAGCTCATAACATTAAGAATCCTAAAGTCCAGACGTCCATGGCGGTGTGTAAGCTGCGGGCTCGATCCCGCTGGGCTGTTACTGGAACCCCCATTCAGAACAACCTGCTGGATATGTATTCACTGCTCAAGTATGTTCAGCGTGCCATCACATAATCACACCCTTTCTAGCTATAGTTTGAGACATTTAACAATATCCCAGAACTTTATTCAGGCTGCAAAAAATGTTTGTTATATTTGACTCTTACCCATTTCGTTTTTGCAGACACTTTTATCCAAAGCAACTTTGAGCTATTTATTTTATCAGTTCTTGTATTATCTCAGACATCTGTCTCGTGATCTTGGAATTACTGGTGTCATGCTCATGCTACGTGTCGTCTGAACTGTCATATCTGACTTTTACAAAAACAAAAAAAAAATGGTGGGCACAGCATGCTGGAGCATGAGACAACAGTATGAATATGAAAAGCGTTGCAGTTATTAACCCGAGTTAATGTAATCAATAGTCTATGGGTACATCAAAATATTTGTTATTATTTCTCATGTTTAATTTCTTTAAAAACACCTTAGTAAAGAATGGGATTGGAAGTGAAGGAAAGGAAAGGGCAGAAGGACAAATGACAAGATTCCAGGTCTTATCCAGTGAAATAATTTCAAGTAATCTGATAATGTTGATTCATAAAATGATTCAGTCCATCACAGTGGTTTGTTTTGTGGCAGACTACTTGAGCTGCTGTTGTTTTTATTCTTTCTGTGCAGGTTTTTGAGATGCTCTCCATTCGATGAATATAAGCTGTGGAAGGCTCAGGTGGATAATGGCTCAAAGAGAGGAGGAGAGAGACTGAACATCCTCACCAGAGCGCTGCTTCTTCGCAGGACCAAAGATCAGCTGGACGCTGCTGGAAAACCACTGGTACACACACACACACACAATGTTTAGTTCCCACTGTTTCAGAAGCTGAAAATGTCAAGAACATTTTAGGCCTGGAAATTAATGTAGAAAGTATATATATTTTTGTTAATTCCTTTAATCATCTAGACATTGCTCTTTGAGAGTGTAATCATGGTAAAATGTGAAGTGATCTGTAATCACAGTTTCATCAAAAATCATTGGTCACCTGAAGGAATCCTAATGTTTGTGCTGTTTCAGGTGTCTCTGCCTGATCGGACCTGTGAGGTTCACCGGCTGAAGCTGTCTGAAGATGAACAGGCTGTATATGATGTGGTGTTTGCACAATCCAGGTAGGCCTACACCATCACTGGACCTCCATCTGTATGTGTATTCAGACAGTATATTTGTTGTGTTTTGCATACATGATGTTATTGTTTTCATTGTTTTCTCTTCTTCCTCGTCAGGTCTACACTCCAGAACTATCTTAAGAGACACGAAGAAGGAAACACTAAAAAGGGGGAGAGTAGCAATCCTTTTGAGAAAGGTTAGCACCCTCTGTCACCACCCCATATCATAAGCAAATACAGAATATAGTTGAATATAGTTCAGGGCTTGTGTGGGAATGTTTATTTAAGGATACAGGAAAGAAGGTAATCAGCAGCTCATTTGTGTTTGTGTCTCAGTTGCGAGGGAATTCGGGATGTCTCAGCAGGACTCGCTGTCTTCTTCTCAGCAGCCTCAGGCCTCCAGCACCATCCACATCCTGTCACTGCTGCTGCGTCTCAGGCAGTGCTGCTGTCACCTGTCTCTGCTCAAGAAGGTGATGTTCCTTCTCCGTCTCGCACACACTTTCTACACTTGTTCCCGAACTGACACCGTGTTAACTCTATGATGTGTTTTTTCCAGACTCTAGATCAGTCGGAGCTGCAGGGGGATGGTGTAGCTCTGTCTCTAGAAGAGCAGCTGTGTGCTCTGTCTCTGTCTGAGCCCTCAGACTCTGACCCTAAAGACACTGTGTCCCTCAACGGCAGCCGCTTCTCCTCTGAGCTCTTCCAGGACACCCGTGAAAGCACTAAGGTCAGTATCCTCTGCCGTACAATGCTGTGCCTAATGTTTCTGCAGTGTATGGCCATGTTCAAATATGCTATTTGTGGTGACGTTATTTATTTCAGGTTTCAGCTATTCTGACTGAGATGAGAGAAATTAGAAAGAAAAATCAAAAAAGGTATGCCAGCTGCAGTTTATTTGTACATAAACCATGAAACCTTTAAATATCTACTGATCTCCCTTTGGGTCTTCCTGTCAGTGAATCCACATGAATGATTCTTCTGTGTAGGACTTCATGAAATGGAGTTTTGAAGGAAAAATAAAATTCTTTCTAGATAAACCTATGATAGCGTTTTTATCCATTGAGGCTGAAGTCATTAGAAGTCAAGTTGCAAGTTGCAACATATGTTTTCTTGTCCATGTGTTTTATCTGAAAGACTAATTAAATAATCAAGTCTATCATTCTTTCATTCTGACTTCAACAATGTACTATATTGAGATTCCTTACCCAAAGCCAGTTTTTGTACTTCTTGTAATTTGTCAATTTTGATCCCTGCTTGGCAGTGTGATTGTGTCTCAGTGGACCAGCATGCTGCGCATTGTTGCTGTACATTTAGAGAAAATGGGTCTGAAGTTTGCGGTAATTGATGGCACTGTCAATCCCAAGCGCAGAATGGACCTAGTGGAGGAGTTCAACACTAACCCTAAAGGACCACAGGCATGTGGCTTATTCCTTCACTTTCACATCACAGAGGGTCTGACTTTTCATTTACTGTGATTGTATTAATGTTATTAATTTTTAATGATCGTAATCTTAGTGTGTTTGGTGACTTTGCCCTCTGAAATTAGAAAGCTTTATGTTCATGGTTGGTTTTGATATTGCAGGTGATGCTGGTGTCTTTGTGTGCTGGAGGTGTGGGCATCAATCTGATTGGAGGCAATCATCTGTTTCTCATTGACATGCATTGGTAAGCCACTTCATCGATCCTCAAGAGGTTTTAATAATGCTTAGTGATTTATTAATAATAGTTTCAAAGTTACACAGAACTCTAGCTGCTTTAATAAGACCATCAGTCTGAAGTTTTTACAGGATCAAAACCGTTTCAGTTCATATTGCAAGCTGGTATGATTTGGATAGATTACAGAGACATGCACATTTAAATGAACCGAGACATTCATTCACAGGAACCCAGCATTAGAGGACCAAGCCTGTGATCGGATCTATAGGGTGGGACAGTCCCGGGATGTTACAATCCACAGGTGAGGATGTAATGCTGCTTGTATTCAGTAATAGACTGTTGCACAGTATATACTGGGAGATAAAGTTTTCTGAATATATAGAGGGTTTGGCATTCCGAATAGTTTTCTATTAAGGAAACATTAGCAATTGACAAAAAAGAAACTCTCGGATAGATTGATTGCATAATGTCAATCTCTCCACAGGTTTGTGTGTGACGGTACAGTGGAAGACAAGATTTCTTCACTGCAGGAGAAGAAGAAGGAGCTAGCTCAGAAAGTTCTGTCTGGGACTGGATCATCATTCACTAAACTGTCTCTGGCAGATCTCAGGGTCATCTTTGGTGTTTGATGTGTATTTTCAGAAGTAAATATACATCTACAGTCTCAAAATTTTTTTAACTACTTTTGTTGTCTTGTACCATTCTATCCTATTTTCTGGAAAATGTCATGAAAGCAAAGAGTTTATATTCAAATGTTACATGTTTATGCTGTGTAAAATTGAGTGGCTACAGGTAGCTCTTCTCTTTTAAATGTATTTGCTGGTTGGCAACAGATCCACAACGGGGCGTCCAGTAAAAGACTTGTACGGGATTAACCCATTTATTGTCACCACAGAATTTGCATGAGTGTGTGTGGTTTTCTACAAATAAAGATAAAAAGAAAATATATATATAAATACAAATAACAACAGTGGTCACAATGAGTATAACAACAACACAGTATCTACACAGAGAATATATTAAATACAGTGATTTAACAATCAAATAAGAAACATGTGCAATTATATGGGAAAATGCGCTGTTAGAAATGACTAATAATGCACAGTTGAAATCTGACACCTCTCAGCGCTGAGGACAGAGATGGAGCCGCTCTGTCTAGAACATTAGTGCGCATGCGCCAAAAGAGTGCTTTAACTCTTAGAAATGAGCGATACATATTAGATGTATATTAAATAAACCATATAATGATTAAATAGCACACAGATTATGTCCTTAAAACATAGCGGTAGTATATGTGAGATAACTAGTATGTAAATACACACGAACATCTTTACCAGCGAGTTCGTCTTTGTCAATCGCATGCATTAATTTATAAACACTCAAAGCAGTTCAATGTTCACAAGCAATATAGAAAGCAATGGATGAGCAGACTGTTACTCACTTTTTAGGCACGCACACAACTTTGGCAAATATAAATCGCTACAGTGCAGCTCGCATCTGTCCGCTTTCCCGATCGCTCTAACTCCGTTCTGTGGGCGGGACCGCTGACCTTTCGCATCCTGCATGTAGTCCTGATTGGCTCACAGGATGGATGCTGCGTGTGCGTTGAGTGTGGTGTATTGCAGGGGAAGCTTAGCCAAATGAATATAACCTGCGTGTGGCCTTTTTTACAGCCGCCCCCAGATTTCCAAAGGGAAATATGTACAATAACAAAAGGGCCTATAACCTGTCCTACACCATTAAAAGTACCTTTAATCTGGTATGGCAGGTAATCGGATGAGGCGTGCCACTGGGCGTGTGTATGACTTCTTTCCAACTTTAATTTCTGCTGCTCTTACTCTGCGGTCTACTCCAGGGAATACCTTCGACACCTGGCCCACTGGCCAGAGTGCTCTGGGCAGTTGGGGGTCGACAATCAGGACAATGGTGCCAACCTGGAGATCAGATGTCTCATCTTGCCACTTCTGGCGGGTCTGGAGGCTGGGAAGGTAGAACCTGATGAAGCGCCTCCAGAATTGGTCGGCAAGGACTTGACTATGACGCCATCTGCGTCGACTGATCAGTTCAGATTCAGGGTATATTACAGGAGGAAGTGATGAATCTGGCCGCCCCATGAGAAGGGAATTTGGTGTGATAGGGTCTAGATCAGAAATGTCAGATGAACTGTAGCCTAGTGGCTTGGAATTTAAGATCCCTTCAATCTCCACCAGCACAGTGTACATTACTTCGAAGGTGACAGACTGGGCACCAAGTGTTGTCATCAAGGCCTGTTTAAGGGAGCGAATCTCTCTTTCCCAGCTGCCACCAAAATGTGGAGAATTAGGGGGATTGAAGTGGAATTGTATTTGCTGGCTTGCCAGTTGCTGTTGCAATTCAGGGACGATAGCTGCGTATGCTTCCTTCAGTTCTCTCTCCCCTCCTTTGAAGTTAGTCCCTTGATCCGATAATAGCTCGAATGGCTTGCCTCGTCTAGCGATGAATCGTCTGAGAGCCATAAGGAATGAATCAGAGTCAAGGCTATGAAGGATGTCAATGTAAACAGCCCTTGTAGTAAGACATTTGAACAGGATGCCCCATTTCTTTTCATTTCTGCGACCTACTTTGACAGTATATGGACCAAAGCAATCCATTCCTGTTGAGTAGAAAGCAGGCTTAAATAAACGTAATCTAGCTGGAGGGAGGTCTGCCATTTTTGGGACTTCAGGGTTTCTTCTCCACTTCTGGCACTCCACGCAAGTCCTCTGACAACGTTTGATTGCCTCTCTGCCGCGAAGAATCCAATATTTTCGCCGAAGCTCTGCAAAGACTCTTTCTGGGCCTGGATGATGGAGTTTAGTGTCATAACTCTGTATGAGCAGTTTGGACACTGGGTGTTTTGGGTCTAGGACAATGGGGTGCACAGTATCAGGATCTAGATAAGGGCTACAGCGAAGGCGACCTCCTACCCTGATTAGCTGTGTATCATGGTTCAGTTCAGGGGCCAGTGCCTTTAGCCGACTGTTTCTGGGAAGTGATTTATCTGCCTTTAACTGCTCCAGTTCAGAGGGGAAACACTCTTCCTGAGCTTGCTGTAGGACACTGATTTCCGCCATCTTGTAGTCATCAGCTGTTGGATTGCCTGCCGCCCCATGACAGGCCCTGGACTCCAGTAGCTCTTCAAATGTCTTATACTGGCTGAAGTCAGGGAATGACAAGCTGGCTGTGAAGCAGGTAAGGAGGCAGGGAACTGTTTTACGAAGCTCACTTTCGTCTGCAGGCATGGGGTGTGGGATTTCTGGCCACTGATTTGGAGGACCTTTGAGAAAGGATGGCCCTTGGTACCAATGGCTATCTGGCCCTAGCTTACATAGGCTTTTCCCCCGTGTTATGTCATCTGCTGGGTTATAGGTTGAAGGAACATAACGCCATGTGTGCTGATCTGTAATGTCCTGGATCTCAGCAACTCTAGTTCCAACAAACACTTTGAATCGGCAAGAGTCTGAATGCAGCCAAGTGAGAACTGTGGTGGAGTCAGTCCACAGAGTGAGTTGGTGTATGGGAAGGTTCAGTTCTGTTCTGACTACTTTAGCCAGCTGTGCCCCAGTCAGTGCAGCACAGAGTTCCAGACGGGGGATCGACTGCTGTTTTTTGGGTGCCACTCGTGACCTGGCTGTGAGGAAGGCCACCTCTACCTCCCCACATTGATCCTCTGTGCGGAGATAAGCGACTGAGCCATAAGCCCGCTCAGAGGCATCACAGAAGATGTGTATCTCTCGCTGACTCATGTCGGTATCTCTGATTGGACTGGTATAACACCTTGGAAAGACAATGTGTTGTAGGGCAGGCAGCTCCTCCACCCACTCTGTCCAGGTCTGTAGAAGATCTGCAGGTAAGTGCGGGTCATCCCAGTCTCTTTTCTTATCCCAAAGGCGCTGTACTATAAGCTTGGCTTTGGTAGTGTAGGGAATGAGATAGCCCAAGGGGTCATACTGACTTGCTATGATTCTGTAAATGCTGCGCATGGTGGTCTCAGTGTTTTGTATGGGACAGTACTTATATGAAAGTGTATCTGTTTGGTGATTCCAGAGGAGTCCCAGGGCAGATTCTTGGGTGTTGCTCTGCCCTTGTGAAATCCAAAGTTCAGTGCTGTCAGATCTGGCCTCAGGAGGTAAATGGCTTATGGTGGAGAGTTGGTTACTGGACCACTGCCTCAGGTCGAAACCCCCTTCTGCCAATAAGCTCCGGAGTTTGTCAACGAGACCCTTGCCTGCCTCTACTGAGGTGAAACTCTGCAGAAAGTTATCAACATAGAAAGACTTCAGTACAGCATGGCGGACGTCTTCCCCAGGTTGGTTATGGTCCAGGATGTGTTTTTGTAATGCAAAGATGGCACAGCAAGGGCTGCATGTGGTGCCAAAGGGGAGAACCTGCCATTCATAAATGTTAGGTGGATCCTGTGGATTTAGATCCCTCCAGAGGAATCGCAGAAGTGGCCTGTCTTCGGGAAGCAATCTGATCTGGTGGAACATCCCCTTTATATCACTGCTGATAGCAACGGAATGCTCTCTGAACCTGAGCAGCACTGCAAGAAGAGATGGGCCTAACACAGGACCAGGGAGCAAGAGCTTGTTAAGGTTTTGGCCCTGATACTGAAATGAGCAATTAAATACAACCCTGTTCTTCCCGTTGTGTTGGACCAGATGATGGGGAATGTACCAGGTGTTGGTTAGACATTCTTCAACATTTAGTTCCACCTTGACTGCATAACCTGCCCGCTCTAGTTTCTGAATTTCTGCTGTGTAGGCAGCTGCTTGCTCTGGATCTTTGGCCAGCCTTCTCTCTATGGCCCGCAGATGTGGGAGAACAGCATTTTTGGGAGCCTTAAGGTCTGGCATGTTTTTAACGCGCAAAAGTGGGGTTGCATAGCGCTTGACGCCATCCACCTCTACTCTCACTGTCTTGCTTTCCAGAATTTTCACTGCTTCCTGATCTTGTCTGGACCTTGTGCTCATTTTTTCACTTTGCCATGGAAGCACGTCCATCTGCCAGAGTCTCTCCACTTGTCTGAGAAGATCAGTTTCAGGTGGTGCTACTGAGGTTAAAAGACACTGTTGTTCAGTGACCTCATGTTGCAGGTGTTGTACAGGACCTTGCAAAGCCCATCCGAGACGAGTCTTGATAGCTGCTGGTCCCCCTGGGGGGCCTAGACGGATTGGCTCCACTGCTGTAATGAGGTGGGGATAGTCTGATCCAATGAGCAGGACAGGGCGAACTGACTCTAAATGGCTCAAAGGAAGCCCTCTGAGGTGGTGGTATTTCTCTCTCAAAGTCTTAACCGGATGTGTGTGTTCAGCAAGACTTAGCTGCTGGGCTGTGAATGCACCCTTTATGCGATACAGTTTGCTGGGCTGAGACAGGGGGGAGATATGAAATGACACTGATGCACCAGTGAGCATTTGTAATTCCTGCCTAACTGTGCGAAGTGGAAGATCTTCTGGCTGACCTTTCAGGCCCAACTGTTGAGCAGCATTGTGCAAAAGGATGGTCCTCTCCGATCCATCATCTAAGATGGCATAAGCTTTTATCTTGTGTGCCCCGTTTCGAAGAATGACCTTGACAATCTTCAGAAGAACCTTTCGACTGGCAGGAGGCTTACGAATGAGAAGTATCTCGTTCATAGTATTGAGGAGGCAGGCATTAGCAGAAGTACCTTCATTTGGGGTAGTCTTTGGGAGGTCTTCACTCCTGAGATTGATGTCATGAAGGACCAGAAGGTGACGGCTATTACACTGTTTGCAGCGCATTCTCAGATTGCACTCTGAAGCTTGATGATTCCTTCCACAGCGGCAGCATCTGTTGCAGTCTTTGATCCAGTTCCGTTTCTGGTCTATGGTAAGCTGCTTAAAATTGTTGCAGTTGTTGAGGGAGTGTTTGTGGTGGTCACAGTAAGGGCAGTAAGGGGTTAAAACAGGCTTGTTGGCCGTAGGTATCATCTTTGTCAATGGAGGTGCTTTCTCTGTGCCAAGCAGAATGGTGGCACTTTTAGTGAATGGCTTGGGGTCTCTGATCACTTCTCGTGGTCGTGCTGGATATCCACGACGACCGGCTCCTGCAAACCTTGTTGTGTCCTCCTGCACTTGAATTTCATACTCTAGCCACTCTGACAGATCAAGAAGGGTGGGGATTGGCACTTGGTAGGGATGTGCAAAGCGCCGAAAACTTGACCTGAGATCGTGCGGCAGCTTCCCTAGGAGCCGGGAGACATGAGAGCCGCACTGCAACTCAAAGGTGCCCTTCTTTCCTAGTTGTTCTAACATGCCGACGAGGGAACGAACCTTGAGGGCGAAGAGTCGGAATGTTTTAATGTCCCCACTGGCTATGTTTGGACCATCCATGAGCTCTGCTATGCGTTGCAATGCGAGCTGATGTGGCTGTCCGTATTGCTGATCCAGTGCTGCCATGGTCTTTGTGAAAGGTTGTTGTGAATGGCTGTATGAGTCGGCGATAAGCTGGGCCTCCTCTAGTTTGAGGTGATCAGTAAGTATTTGGAATTTGAATCTTTCAGTGGCTGTAGCTGGCAGAATATTTTCCAGAGCTATCTTGAGCCGCGAGAATTCTCTAGGGTTTGGATATACGAAGTCTGGAATTGTGGGGGTTGGACCTCGGTACATCTGCTCTAGCTCGGGCGGAACCGGACTGGATGCTCTGCATGGCAGGTGAGAGCGTCGGGGAGACCCGAAGGATGGAGGGACTGCTGACTCTGGCTCATATGATGTACAACTCAGCCTGTCAGGCATCTCAGCCCTGGAATAATAGGTTCTTTCCACCCTTGATACATCCCACTTGACATTTTCAGAATGTGATGTATGGTACGGCAAGGTAGGCTTTGCGCTGGGGACAGCGGTTGGAGCTAAGAATGTTTCAGAACTGTGCTCAGGCTGATCTGACTCAGCAGGCCTGACTCGTGGGGCTGACAGTGGTGCAATGCTCTTATCACTCTGTTGTGTTCTCAACAAACGGCGTGGTGCAGGTACAGGTCGCGTAGGAGTGACCGGTGGAGAAAACTGTTCTGCAGGCTGTTGCTGCACCATTTGAATCTGTAGCTGCTGCATTTGTTGTTTTAACTGAGAAAGTTCTTGTGAATACCGATCTGTAGCTTGTTGAAACGTGTCCCTTTCTTGCTGCATTGTCTGCAGGGTCTGTAGCAGATTGTCATGGGCAAGTCTTAGGTCCCTATTTTCACGCTGGAGGATGCTGGTTTCAGAGCCCCATGGTTCATCGTCAGACCACTGTAGAGGGTTATCAAGCTCTTTGTGCGGTAACTGTTGTGGAGTGATCCCAGTTGCACGTGCACAGTCCTCTGGTTCTAGGCTGGGAGGCACTGTAGGATGAAGCTGAGAATGTGGTGACATGGATTCAGGAAACAGCCTTGGGAGAGTGAAGCCGCTGAGATTATAATCTTCATATCGCACGGGGAGGACTGTCTTCCTCCTGGCACGCACGACCGGCTCATCCTCTTCATGCTGTGACATTTCTCCGTAGTAAATCTGGGCTCCGGCTCGAAGGACCATGTAAAATTGAGTGGCTACAGGTAGCTCTTCTCTTTTAAATGTATTTGCTGGTTGGCAACAGATCCACAACGGGGCGTCCAGTAAAAGACTTGTACGGGATTAACCCATTTATTGTCACCACAGAATTTGCATGAGTGTGTGTGGTTTTCTACAAATAAAGATAAAAAGAAAATATATATATAAATACAAATAACAACAGTGGTCACAATGAGTATAACAACAACACAGTATCTACACAGAGAATATATTAAATACAGTGATTTAACAATCAAATAAGAAACATGTGCAATTATATGGGAAAATGCGCTGTTAGAAATGACTAATAATGCACAGTTGAAATCTGACACCTCTCAGCGCTGAGGACAGAGATGGAGCCGCTCTGTCTAGAACATTAGTGCGCATGCGCCAAAAGAGTGCTTTAACTCTTAGAAATGAGCGATACATATTAGATGTATATTAAATAAACCATATAATGATTAAATAGCACACAGATTATGTCCTTAAAACATAGCGGTAGTATATGTGAGATAACTAGTATGTAAATACACACGAACATCTTTACCAGCGAGTTCGTCTTTGTCAATCGCATGCATTAATTTATAAACACTCAAAGCAGTTCAATGTTCACAAGCAATATAGAAAGCAATGGATGAGCAGACTGTTACTCACTTTTTAGGCACGCACACAACTTTGGCAAATATAAATCGCTACAGTGCAGCTCGCATCTGTCCGCTTTCCCGATCGCTCTAACTCCGTTCTGTGGGCGGGACCGCTGACCTTTCGCATCCTGCATGTAGTCCTGATTGGCTCACAGGATGGATGCTGCGTGTGCGTTGAGTGTGGTGTATTGCAGGGGAAGCTTAGCCAAATGAATATAACCTGCGTGTGGCCTTTTTTACATGCTGAATAAACTTAAATGATGTCACTGGTTAATTGTTTCCTGTCATTATAATATTCTTACTGTTTTAATAGCTTTTCAGTTATTTAAAGGGCATTTAAATATATATTACATTTCACAATGCAACTTTAAACCTCATGCTACTTGCATGTGGATGACATATCAGGTTGATATTTGCACTGGCCTACTTTTATTCTGCAAGGTAATAAATCTAATAAAATGCACATGACATATCTCTTTTTAAATGACAAAATCAAGGTCTTTTACATTTTTATAAGTCATAGGTCAATGCCATGCAACCAAACAATGAAACTCACTAATCTGGGGAAAATATCTCAAAAAATAACAAATGACTCCACCATGCCCAAACCTTTTTCCTAGCTCATTTGTGATCCTCCTCTTCCCTTTCACTATTCTCCTTTACCAGGCTTCATTGTAAGTTCAATAAGAATGACTATATACCACGTATGTTTTATATTGTGAATCTGTTGATTTTCCCCTTTGTATTTCATGTTTTGAAGGTTTCAGTGTGATTTGTAAAATCATCTCAATTTTACAGCAGTCACTGTTAAGACAACTTTGAAGAAATCTGTTCTGCTGCTGAGGGGTTTGTCTTCCTCAGGGTCTGTGAGAATGTTTTCCGTTTTCCAGCCAGGTGTGACCCTTGGGTCACAAGATCCTGACAAACCAAAAGGTCTTTTGAAGATTTTTTTTTGTTTTGGTCTGTATATTAGCAAAGTGGCATTACTGTAATCTTGGATTCTGTAACCAGAAATCCCCCGCACAGTGTATGTGGAGCTCTGCATCTAGATCTCTCACATCCAGCTGTGTTTCTTTGCTCTCAGGTTTTTTGAACCTTTTTTTTTTCTTTGCTTTGCTATCAAAACTTTTTGTTTTCCTTTTTTTTCAGATATGAAATTGTGGATAACACATTGTGCTCACAATATAATTGTTTGTGCTACTACATGTGCACAGACTAGTTGAGTTTATTCTTTAAAATACATGATTGCTTTACTGAAAGTGTTGTTTAAAATGCTTAGGTAAAAGGTTGTAGAAGCTATGCATTCTAGACCGCGTCTCGTGTAAAATTAGAATAACTGTAATAGCGGAATTGTCCAGCAATTTCAAGTTAAATGTGTCACTATGTTGAATTTGTTTGTAATTCAACATACGTGGAACACTCAGCTATTTCCCTTATAACTACATTAATGTACAGGAGCATAGAATTGTGGCTACAGTGTGATTTCATTATCCTTCAGCTTTTACGTGTTGCCTGGGCACGTGTGATTCTTGATGAAGCTCATAACATTAAGAATCCTAAAGTCCAGACGTCCATGGCAGTGTGTAAGCTGCGGGCTCGATCCCGCTGGGCTGTTACTGGAACCCCCATTCAGAACAACCTGCTGGATATGTATTCACTGCTCAAGTATGTTCAGCGTGCCATCACATAATCACATAATCACACTGACCAGCCCTTTCTAGCTATAGACATTTGAGACATTTAAATGTAACAATCTCCTTTATTCAGAAAGGCAACAACAATGTTTGTAATTGTTTCCTACCCAATTTGTTTTTGTTTAGCCAGGATAGAAAAATAAAAACATTGCTTTTGATATTTACATTCCTTATCTAAATCCCTTATTTTGTTTGAAATCTGGTTTAAAATCTGATTTTTGGAATGTTTTTTTTTTTTTGTTTGTTTGTTTGTTTTTGCATTTTGCAGATGCTTTTAGTATTTTTTTTTAGTATCAGTTTATCATCTTGCAATGTCTCAGAAATCTAGCACATGATCTTGGAATTGCTGGCGTCATCCTCACGCTATGCGTCGTCTGAACAGTCATATCTGACTACTATTTTTCTTTTCTTCTTATCATAGTTCAGGCCACACACTGTGCTCAATGGTGTCTGGGTACACACATTTTCTTTGTTTGTTGTGGGCACAGCATGCTGGAGCATGAGAAAACTTGTGTATGAATGTGTAAAATGTCTCAGACATTTTTTTAAATAATCTATGGGTAATTCAAAATGTTTCTTTGTAATTTCTCATGTTTCATTACTTCATAAACTCCTCAGTAAAAGATGGGATGGGATTGGAAATTAAGGAAAAGGAATAAAGTTTGGAAAAATACTTTTTGGTAGATAATTTGAAAATCAGACATTTTGCTGATTCTTAAAATGATTCAGTTGATCACAGTGGTTTGTTTTGTGGCAGACTACTTGAGCTTCTGTTGTTTTTACTCATTCTGTGCAGGTTTTTGAGATGCTCTCCATTCGATGAGTATAAGCTGTGGAAGGCTCAGGTGGATAATGGCTCAAAGAGAGGAGGAGAGAGACTGAACATCCTCACCAGAGCGCTGCTTCTTCGCAGGACCAAAGATCAGCTGGACGCTGCTGGAAAACCACTGGTACACACACACACACAATGTTTAGTTCCCACTGTTTCAGAAGCTGGAAATATCAAGTGCATTTTAGGCCTGGAAAATTAATGTAGAAAGTATATTTTCTTGTTAATTCCTTTAATCAACTAGACATTGCTCTTTGAGAGTGTAATCATGGTAAAATGTGAAGTGATCTGTAACCACAATTTCATCAAAAATCATTGGTCACCTGAAGGAATCCTAATGTTTGTGCTGTTTCAGGTGTCTCTGCCTGATCGGACCTGTGAGGTTCACCGGCTGAAGCTGTCTGAAGATGAACAGGCTGTATATGATGTCGTGTTTGCACAATCCAGGTAGGCCTACACCATCACTGGACCTCCATCTGTATGTGTATTCAGTATATTTGTTGTGTTTTGCATACATGATGTTATTGTTTTCATTGTTTTCTCTTCTTCCTTGTCAGGTCTACACTCCAGAACTATCTTAAGAGACACGAAGAAGGAAACACTAAAAAGGGAGACAGTAGCAATCCTTTTGAGAAAGGTTAGCACTCTCTGTCACCACCCCATATCATTAGCAAATACAGAATATAGTTGAATATAGTTCAGGGTTTGTGTGGGAATGTTCATGTAAGGATACAGGAAAGAAGGTAATCGGCAGCTCATTTGTGTTTGTGTCTCAGTTGCGAGGGAATTCGGGATGTCTCAGCAGGACTCGCTGTCTTCCTCTCAGCAGCCTCAGGCCTCCAGCACCATCCACATCCTGTCACTGCTGCTGCGTCTCAGGCAGTGCTGCTGCCACCTGTCTCTGCTCAAGAAGGTGATGTTTCTCTCTGTCTCGCACACACTTCTCAGCCGCCATTTCAACGTTGAACCGTCATGTACCATGGTTGAATCAACGTTGAATTTGCAAATTGGATCAACGCTGATATTGTGATGTTGATTCATCATTGAAATTGCGACGCTGTTTCACCAACTGACTTTATTTCAACATTGAAGGATGGTTGTTTGCCAGCTGGTTTTCATCTGTTCCGTTTTAAACGTTGTTTCAATGTTGAAACAACAACTGGCATTATTTCAACCATATTTCAACGTTGAAGGTCGGTCATGTGCCGGCTGGGTTTCTGCACTTGTTCACGAACTGACACTGTGTTAACTGTATGATATGTATGATATATATATATATATATATATATATATATATATATATATACAGTATTGTTCAAAATAATAGCAGTACAATGTGACTAACCAGAATAATCAAGGTTTTTCGTATATTTTTTTATTGCTACGTGGCAAACAAGTTACCAGTAGGTTCAGTAGATTCTCAGAAAACAAATGAGACCCAGCATTCATGATATGCACGCTCTTAAGGCTGTGCAATTGGGCAATTAGTTGAATTAGTTGAAAGGGGTGTGTTCAAAAAAATAGCAGTGTGGCATTCAATCACTGAGGTCATCAATTTTGTGAAGAAACAGGTGTGAATCAGGTGGCCCCTATTTAAGGATGAAGCCAACACTTGTTGAACATGCATTTGAAAGCTGAGGAAAATGGGTCGTTCAAGACATTGTTCAGAAGAACAGCGTACTTTGATTAAAAAGTTGATTAGAGAGGGGAAAACCTATAAAGAGGTGCAAAAAATGATAGGCTGTTCAGCTAAAATGATCTCCAATGCCTTAAAATGGAGAGCAAAACCAGAGAGACGTGGAAGAAAACGGAAGACAACCATCAAAATGGATAGAAGAATAACCAGAATGGCAAAGGCTCAGCCAATGATCACCTCCAGGATGATCAAAGACAGTCTGGAGTTACCTGTAAGTACTGTGACAGTTAGAAGACGTCTGTGTGAAGCTAATCTATTTTCAAGAATCCCCCGCAAAGTCCCTCTGTTAAAAAAAAGGCATGTGCAGAAGAGGTTACAATTTGCCAAAGAACACATCAACTGGCCTAAAGAGAAATGGAGGAACATTTTGTGGACTGATGAGAGTAAAATTGTTCTTTTTGGGTCCAAGGGCCACAGGCAGTTTGTGAGACGACCCCCAAACTCTGAATTCAAGCCACAGTACACAGTGAAGACAGTGAAGCATGGAGGTGCAAGCATCATGATATGGGCATGTTTCTCCTACTATGGTGTTGGGCCTATTTATCGCATACCAGGGATCATGGATCAGTTTGCATATGTTAAAATACTTGAAGAGGTCATGTTGCCCTATGCTGAAGAGGACATGCCCTTGAAATGGTTGTTTCAACAAGACAATGACCCAAAACACACTAGTAAACGGGCAAAGTCTTGGTTCCAAACCAACAAAATTAATGTTATGGAGTGGCCAGCCCAATCTCCAGACCTTAATCCAATTGAGAACTTGTGGGGTGATATCAAAAATGCTGTTTCTGAAGCAAAACCAAGAAATGTGAATGAATTGTGGAATGTTGTTAAAGAATCATGGAGTGGAATAACAGCTGAGAGGTGCCACAAGTTGGTTGACTCCATGCCACACAGATGTCAAGCAGTTTTAAAAAACGGTGGTCATACAACTAAATATTAGTTTAGTGATTCACAGGATTGCTAAATCCCAGAAAAAAAAAAATGTTTGTACAAAATAGTTTTGAGTTTGTACAGTCAAAGGTAGACACTGCTATTTTTTTGAACACACCCCTTTCAACTAATTGCCCAATTGCACAGCCTTAAGAGCGTGCATATCATGAATGCTGGGTCTTGTTTGTTTTCTGACAATCTACTGAACCTACTGGTAACTTGTTTGCCACGTAGCAATAAAAAATATACTAAAAACCTTGATTATTCTGGTTAGTCACATTGTACTGCTATTATTTTGAACAATACTGTATATATATATTTTAACCATTCTGACAGAATTGAAAGAAACAGAAAGATAAAAGTATGTCAACTGCAATATGTCAACTGTGTGTAACTAAAATAGATAAGCTAATTGCAACTTTTTATCTCAAAATTCTGATTCTTTTTTTCTTACAAGTATGAGTTAACATCTCACAATGCTGACTTTTTTCTCATAAATGTGAGTTATAAAGTCAGAAATGTGTATTTATTTGATTGGTATATGCCAAAAAATACATTTATAAAATCATGTAGCCTATGGCTGAAACATATTCGTAACTTGGTAAAGTTAGGGTGGGCGATTTTAGAGAGGCTAGGAATAGTTACCTTTGAAAGCATAAGATCCCACCCTCACTGCAATTCAATCTCCAAAGCCACGCCTCCCCCAAAACACAAGAAGTGTCCACAAACCCGAGCAGACCAGCGTTGAAATTCAGATGACCTCATGCCTCATGATGCCTTCCATTCTCACTCTGTCTGCGATGATCATGTATCATGTCTGCGCATACACAGTGCTCGGAGGTATGCAAATACTGTACATATGTTGACAGGGAGGTAACACAGCCATCAGACCGAGGAATATGTTTGGACAAACGTTTTATGGACCTATGCCTTGCACAGTCTATATAAGTACATTTAGACCACTTAATTTAGTGATAGCTATCGGAATGTGAAGAGACTTTCTATGCAGTCAATATAATGACGCATATATATGCAACAGAATAAAGTTTTGCAAACGAAAATTTTAATATTGAGAAACATAAATGTGCTTTTTGCACACAAAAATAAAGAATTGCAAAACATAAATGAAAAAGTGCAAAAGCAATGACTTTGCAATTCATATTTTCCATGGACAAATTTACTAATTTATTTGCAACGCTGCTTTAATTTTGCGTTTCAGTCAAGTTTGAGCTTGCAATATGTTTTCCCCTTTGCGCTTCACGTTTCTGCTCGTCTCACTCATACAGACTGTGTAAATGGTCTCACTTTCTGCCTATGTTTTGACGTGGATGAAGTCAAGGAAATGGGACGTTTACAACATGCCTCCCTGGAAGTGACGTCATCGGCCCGAGAAGCAGCCAGTCTATGGAAGCAGCTCACTGATCATGAGCAGAGGCTTGCGAGGGGATCATTTCCTTTTATTCACTTGTATTAAAACATTATTATAATGTTTAATTTTATTCATGAACATCTGCTTCTGCTTTCTCTCAATGTACACACTTTTATAGCATTAAAATGTGTATCATTTCATTTGGTTTACTATAAATGTGTATCACTAGTGTTTTTTTAAACCTCTTAACTTGTGGGAGGACACCAGCGCACAGAAGCGTTCTTTGTTTACATTAAAACTAGAAGTAGCCTAACTCTGAACTAAGAATGTAATTAACTTCATAAACTATAACTTAAAAAGGTCTACGACTCAAGTAACGTATTGATGTCGAATTCGTTTCCATTTACATAACTCCTGACATAAATTAAGAAATGACTGTCACTGCAAGATAAAAAAAAAAAAAAAAACAACAACTTTGGTTTCGTTTTGTCGTGGCCATGAGTTGAATGCATAAACAAACCCGCGCGTAGATTTTTTTTTTTTTTTTTTTTTTATTATTATTTTTAATAATAATTTGACCAAAAGAATAAAGAAGGTATTTTAGTCAACTCTGACATATCTTGATTTTCCAAGCCCAGTCCCATCCTTGGTTATCAATGTTTTGCCCAGATATCCACAAATTAGTGGATGCCCTTAATATTCCAAGCAGTGAGAAAAGTGATGCTATATCATTATTCTTTTAGCAACTCCGCTTGCCAACTTGGTTTGACAACATTTGACTCCACATTTAAGACACATGCCTTAAACGGCACCTGGGAAGCAGTTGTCACACTCCTGCTGCTCAGATGACGGAGGCATGATGAAGATCATATAAACAAATCATTTTAATGGTAATTCGCAAGATGAAAAATGGTCTAAAACAGAGAATAACATTTATCAATAACCGACAACCAAAGAAACCGAGGAGAGAACTTAAGACATTTTTTGTCAATACAGGAATCCCAGCCAGGATCTGACCAGAAAAAAAAGAGGCCATATGGTCATGCAGTTAAATGTAAATGTTTTGATAGTAAACATGAACAAAAGAACAACTTAAAAAATAGAATTTTTGAACAAATATGTAAATGTAATTTTAAGGAGTTCTCCACCTCTATATTAAAGGATGTTTTTATCAAATGCTGAAGACTAATGCTACCCAAATGACTCATGACCCCTGTGCGAAGCCTGACTGTCATAGAGGACATGTTAGATATGGTTTATCACTCTTATTTGCAGATATTAATGTATTTGGACCGATAAGTGTGTGGATTTAAGCAGCCACATACTTTACATTTCCTTTTCTTCATGTTGGAGCACTACAAACCAAACAGAGCTCACACTTTAAAGATAAAACACACATATGCAAAACAAGAACTATGACTTTGATTTAATTTGTGTACAGTTGCCAGTTTTCTTTTCTGGAGCCATCCACTTGATGTATGAAAAGTATAATACAATTCACTGTATTGAAAAATGCATAATTTATTTACAGTATAAATGCTTGCTCTTCTCAATTGAATCGCCATAAATCTTAGTAAATAACTAATACAAAGCAAAAAAACATTGTTCTTATATATATATATATATATATATATATATATATATATATATATATATATATATAATGTATATAATTTCTAAGTGATTTCAGATATACAGGTATACTAAAACTGATTTAATAATTCCTACTCCAGTTTGGATGGATCAGGTACCTGCCTTCTTTTATTGCCCCCTGCTGTGAGAAGGAGCTTGACTTTTCTTTCTATTTATTAGCACTCACTTTCAGCTGTCTTGTCTCCTGAATAAACGGTCTCACAACTGGACTGGCTCAAAGTCTCTTTAAGGCACGCTTCTTTTCTTTTCTTAATGGCAATTCAAATACAACGCAATAAACCATAAAGAAAGGTACATTAAAGCAGGAACAGATACATTTTTAGGAGAATTCATTGCCATTAAATAAGAACATTCAATTTATATTTAAATAAAAAGAAGTGGAATGTAACCACATATTTTCGCAGTATACATTAAATGCACGTTTTCTGACTACTAAAATGAATAAATGTTACACTATTAGGAAAAAAGGAAAGAGTAAACAAAGGTACATTAAAGCAGGAACAGACAAATTTGTTAGGAATCCCTGCCATTACATAACATTACATTGATCTTTAAAAAAGACCACATTTTTGCAGTATTTATTAAATGCACTTTCTGACCTCTAAAATTAATGTTTTTTTTTTTTTTCATTACACTACAAGAAGGAAAAGTACAAAAGCTGTCACTGGGCCTTTCAAAGGGCACTAATGTGTACACTTTAGGTTCTAATATCTACCTTTGAGGGGTAAATATGGTAAAGGTATACATTTTAAAAAGATAACACATGATAACATTTGTACTTATTTTTTTTTCTGAGAGTGTCATCTTCACAATTATCATAACTGGGACTATAAAGCAGATACCTGGATGCAAAAGCATTATCTTTCTTTTGACACAAAGTATATAATATTCAAATAATACAGAATCTGTTTGTGTGTGTGCATAAGTGAGGGAAATGATAACGTAATATTGAGTATGATCTACAAATTTATTCTATTAATAAAAAAAAATAAAAAAATCAGTTGAAAACTCTAGAACTCTTGTGTACTTATTGCATCTAAGGTGGTTGAGTAAGTGAATTTGTAAAAAGGAGTGTGCTGAGGAGGATTCTGGAGGTGTTAAGGAGGGTCAGATAGACTCATACTCAAGGGGTGGAGAAGTGGCCTCAGATCTGTGTTGCATTGATTCAGGGTTATACTCAAGAGTTAAATCGATCAGTCGACCAGAAAAGTTCCTCCAGCCATCATCATCATCATATGTGCATTCATCTAAAATATTCTGCAGTTTTTCTTTAGCATTGATCTTTATGTTCTCTCTGATTTTTACCTCCAGAGCAGTTGATGTCTCCTCTTCATATACATCTTCAAATAGTGACTTGTAGGGTGTTAAACAACATTGGCGGATTATTGAAATCAACAAGAAAATGACTGGCAAGGCAAAGAGAAAAACCAAGCCGTATACCTATAGACAAAAGAAATATACTCTATTGCATTATATATATGTATATATATAACAAGAACAGAAGGCTTGGTTATAAAATGACACTTGGATTACCATAAATTTCTCTTTAATTTAGTATTAAAATTCATATTACTGGATGGTTCATAACATACCTTTGATTCAGACTGATTTTTTGCAATATTCTTTGACTCATCAGCTGTAAGTTTGTTCTTCTCTTTACAAGGAAGTTGATCGGTCCAATTCATTTTTCCGTCGATGTCTGTTAGTTTCCAGCAAACATAAGCATCTCCATCAATTAAAATTGTCACAATCCATAACAAAGAAAGAAATAAATTTCTCATAATACGTTTGAGGGTAATCCAGCAGCATCTTCTGTAAATGCCTGCAGGTGCGCACTTTACTGGAAATGTTTTAGTAGTTAAGGTCAGTACTATAAAAAGTCCAACAGATGGCAGAAAAAAATACATTCCACAGAAACACACATTGTTAAAAGCATCACATGGGCATTTGAAGTCCAGTTTAAATGTGTACTGAAAAATAAGAAATAGAAATGCAATTGTACTGCCAGAAGTCAGCATTTTCATCGAGTTGGATTCAACGGTTGGATGCTCTGAATGTGGCATGATGACAGATCCTTGCAGCTCAGACACGTTTGCAGTACTGAACATGTTCCTACTGTAGTTATAGGCTGCTTATAATGTCTGCTCCTCCTTAATTCTCTCCTCCTCTCATCTTTAAACAGATAGCGTAACATTATTATAATATGATTCAGAATTTTGATCTATATATATAAATTACATTGTATTGAAGCATACATAAAATTTTATATAAAAGAAAAACAAATATAGTGGACCCAAAAAGCATCTGGAATTTGACACTTTTGAACACTAATGTCAAGCTTATACATGCCCAAATGTAAAATAAGTAGCATCTGATAATAAATAAATAGAAAAAGACCTATCATTTCATATTATGAAATCTAGCAAAGTTAATTTTTGAATGAAGGTTTTGAATGAAAAGAATGCTTGTTTTACTTTAAAACAAATGCCACTTGGTTGGATATTATGTTATATATTGCCAAGGGGATGTAAAAATATGTAATTGTGGATGAAGTGTTTTCTACACTCATTTGCAACAAACCGCCTTAAGTAAAGAATACCCCTTTTAATTGTTGCTCTTACAATTGTTATGATTATTAAGACTATTATGTAATTAAGATTAATTATGATCACAGTGTAAACATGTCAGTAGTCACATTTCTGACCAGTGTGAAATCTATTTAAAATTTGTTTTCAGAATGTTGAAATCTATTTTAGAATTAGTTGATCTGTATTCTAATTGATCTGTATTCTAAAATTAAAGATACGGAAGTATTGGCACATTAAATGAGTCATAGTAAAAGTAAAACATAAATATGAACTAATTTTCGCATTATCAAACATTTTATTCCATGATTATTTGACAAAAAAAATATGTTCCTTGTATATTGTTTGTAACTTTATAATGGATCTTACCTAACAACTGAACACTTAAACAAAACGTCACATTACACATAGGCCTACTAATTTTTCTTTTTTTTTTTTTTTTTAATTCACCATCTTTGCGAAAATCAATAAAAATGCTGCATCATAGCTAGGCTACTACATTTTTGAGAGGGTTAATGGGTAATTGTAAGATTATAGGGTTGTATACTGTACTGTCAGTGACTTACAGCTGCAGAGGAATCCACAGGGGGTGAATTAGTTGGGGAGGTTTGGATCCTGTTTCAGTTTACAATTCGCTAAAATCTTAACCCTGTTTAATATCCAGTGGTGGTAAATGAGTAGCCTAGCTTTACTTCGTAAATGTAGGCTACTTAAGAAAAAAATTAAATTATCTGTACTTAGTTATAGTTATATTATTAGTAATATTATTAGTAGTTATATGTTGAGTAACTTTTACTTTTACTTCACTACATTCCAAAGCAAACGTACTTTTTACTTCTCTAAATTTCATAAAACATATCGTTACTCCTTATAACAGGCGTGATAGAATATTTTGAATGTTTCTGATTCATGAACGAACTGAGTCTTTTCAATGAACCTTTTAAATAAAATCGCAAATTGTACCAAACAACTCGTTTACGAATTAGAATGGTGTGATTGCAGCTGTTCTAGAGTCGACAACTCACTGATTCAAATGAACCGTTTAGTGCGAGTCTCCAGTGAATTGAATTCACAAGTAAGAACCTGGCGATCTTGTTAGCGCGCCCGTGTCCGATGCTGTTAAAAGTAAGTTATTAATGTCTAAATTTAGGATTAATTATTGTAACTGAAAATCATATTTAGGTCATAACTGCCAGTTGTTTGTGAACTAAATCTGCTGTAAAGAGTGAAATATTTAAGCCCACTTAAATGCTTGAATGTAGACACATCAGTCAGTGTTTTAGATACAATAATAATAATAGAAGACAAGACAAGCATTAAAATAACACAGATTAAATAAAACAACGTTCAAATTCCCCGCTGCCGTAATGTTAACAGTTTTATTAAAATGCTATGCATGCCCTATATGACGTCTGTTTTTATATTATCAATAGTATACATTTTTTTTTACATTTTTGGATAAACTAGCCGAGTAGACAGATATGAATGTTTATTCATAACCATACTGGAAATAAGTAAACATTGTTAGCTGATAGATAACAAACTTGCTGGTGCTAAGTTTAGGTAATTTGTAAAAATAAAGTCTAAATATTTTTATTCAACCACCTACAAAGGATGTGATGTTCAGAACATTGTGCAGTAATTATCCAAGTGGGAAGTGATGCCCTCTGGGGGCATTTGACCAGGGGTGTTTGAGAAGGAAAAAATCATTATGAAAATATATTTATATTTTCCTTAAAATGTTCTTCCTAACCTCAGGCCTTATTCTCATATCATATATAACTGATGTTCTGCAAAACAACAAACTTTAAAACACTTTTTTTCTTACTGGTGAAAATCAGATAGTCAACTCTGTTTTCAATTAGGTACATCACAGTGTAAGCTTCACTGTGAACATTACTCTCATCGACCTACACTCACCTAAAGGATTATTAGGAACACCTGTTCAATTTCTCATTAATGCAATTATCTAATCAACCAATCACAAGGCAGTTGCTTCAATGTATTTATGGGTGTGGTCCTGGTCAAGACAATCTGAATGTCAGAATGGGAAAGAAAGATGATTTAAGCAACTTTGAGCGTGGCATGGTTGTTGGTGCCAGACGGGCCGGTCTGAGTATTTCACAATCTGCTCAGTTACTTGGATTTTCACGCACAACCTTTTCTAGGGGTTACAAAGAATGGTGTGAAAGGGGAAAAACATCCAGTATGCAGCAGTCCTGTGGGCGAAAATGCCTTGTTGATGCTAGAGGTCAGAGGAGAATGGGCCGACTGGTTCAAGCTGATAGAAGAGCAACTTTGACTGAAATAACCACTCGTTACAACCGAGGTATGCAGCAAAGCATTTGTGAAGCCACAACACGCACAACCTTGAGGCGGATGGGCTACAACAGCAGAAGACCCCACCACTCATCTCCACTACAAATAGGAAAAAGAGGCTACAATTTGCACGAGCTCGCTAAAATTGGACCGTTGAAGACTGGAAAAATGTTGCCTTGTCTGATGAGTCTTGATTTCTGTTGAGACATTCAGATGGGAGTCAGAATTTGGCTTAAACAGAATGAGAACATGGATCCATCATGCCTTGTTACACTGTGCAGGCTGGTGGTGGTGTAATGGTGTGGGGGATGTTTTCTTGGCACAATTTAGGCCCCTTAGTGCCAATAACCTAAATCTGATTAGTGCTTTCACCACCTTGATGAATCACTGCCCCATAGAATTAAGGCAGTTCTGAAGGTGAAAGGGGGTCAAACACCGTATTAGTATGGTGTTTCTAATAATCCTTTAGGTGAGTGTAGTACATAAAAATATATCTTGACTCCTTATAGTGGTTCTTTTGGAAAGTCCCAGGTATTTGAGCAGTAGGATTATAAGAAAATATGTGCCAATATAGAATGTAATTAAGTAGCATATATAATAGCAAAATCTATCTTTTGGTACTTTTTTTTTTTACTTAATTAGGCACTTTTGTACTTTTATTTGAGTAAAGTTGAAAAAGTACTTTTACTGGAGTAATATTTTAGAGAAAGGCCCTGTCTGTATGTCTGACCATATGTTTCTCCTCTGGTCTGCACAATTGGGCCACGTAGGCATATTCCTTTCTATACTTAACCTATAGGATTATAATGGAATAATAATTAGCAACAAAAATGGCTAGATTCACATTGATTATACCTGATTGATTAAAATCTTATTAATAAAAATCTCCCATAACTTGCAGGTGTTATTTTGGGTCTTGGTTTTAAAAAAAAAAAAATTATGGATGGCCATCTGTGTCCTTCTGCCTAAGGAACTTTTTCTTTGGTAGTTAAATAAACTATTTAGTTCTTCTGTAGTAATCTCAAGCACCAGTGCTTTGCGTTGTTCTTCTATTGATGGCAGGTGCATAGATTCTAGAAATCTCTCCAGAGTTGGAGAACCCTGGCTGTTTGAGTTTATACATCTTTGAACTATATCACAAAGTCTTTTCATTGGTTGCATACATCTTGGATCTCTGGTTTTACAGATTGTATTCTTTGTCCGTTGTTTTCATTTTCTCCAGGATATGAGTTTCTCTATTTTAGTTTTTTTTTTTCTCACTGTAGGCTTCTAATTGTTTGACGAAATTAAGCTATTTTTCTATGTCCTCATGTGGCAGTAGTCTTGTCTGACTTGGTTGAATCAAGTTCGTATTGGTCTGTCTTTCTGTTCCATGTTAATTTTTCTATTTCTTCTTGTAGATTATGATAATCTTTTGTTCTTCTTTATTTAGTTATCCCGCTCAGTTTCTGTGAACAGTAAGCCCCACCTTCTTTGATTTCATTGGCCACCTCAATCATTTTGACATTGATGAGTGAGGCAAAAGAGCATAATGTAGCTTTTAAAACTGCATCCAGATGAAGAGTAAAGACAAAGCAAAGGCAACAACACAACATACAACGCAGGTTTATATCTTATGTTTTTTAACTGACCCTGCGTCTCAATGTTCATACTATCTATCCAAAATAGTATGTGATATTAGAATAAGTGTGTCCCAACGCATAGTATGTTGAAAAGAGTATGCTCTTCCACCAATCAGTGATCAGCAGGGTTTACGCGTCACATTTTGCCAATGGTATGGCCATACAGTCTATGGGTATGGCTCGCTTGGAATCTCAGCCAAGGTGGTACTGAAAAAAATACCAGACTCATCAGACACCGTGTAATCAATGCTGCAGCACCACATTTTATGAGCCCTTAATTTGCAATTCATCTGGCACATGCACTCAGTGAAATCAAGTATTCACGAGCACACACTAGAATGCATGTCTGACTGAAAACCACCTTCAGGAATGTAATATCCTGAGCTGGAGTTGCACTACACCTCTACGCCAGCAGATTGTGCTGTAGCTCTATAAAAAATACTGAACTGCCCATTGACATAACAATTACAGAACAATGTGACTCTGCCTAACTATATTATTGTTTTTTATAATCATACTTATTATATAAAAAACACAGGCAAATATAAGATTACTGAGAGCTGAAAAAAAAAATCCACGTTTTCTAGATTTGTTAATAATATTTGGTGGATTCAAAGATTTTTACAGCAAGCATTTGATAAAAATTGCTTTTTTATTGTCAGTTTCAAAAGAGAGAAGAAACACGAAGATCCATTTTATAAGATGAAGGTAGTGTCTTGTTTTGTGCACTGCTGTTTGTGTTACTGAAAAAGGAAAGAAAATGTTCTATTTACTGAAAACGTTAATGAATGGGTCATGGGTCATCTCCACATAGGAAAACACTTTGTCTGGACCTGCAAAAAATATTAGAATTTGAATGAAGAGGGCCTCAAATGTTCATGCTGGTATTGCATCTGAAATTTTGTAATCTCCATCAGATAAAAACCACATGTAAATGTAAAAAAAAAAGCAATTGCCAAAATGAAGACAGCAAAACAAGCAATATGATATATTTAAAGGAGATCAAGTAATGCTACATGTAGAAACTCACCTTTTTATCTTCTGTGCTATTTATGTTCCATGAAAATGTGATTGACAAGTGACGTCTCCAGATTGGATTTCTCTGCAGACATATGGACCCTACAATAATGTCCCCTTCCTCAACTGTCACTGGTGCATCCAACATAAAGAGAGTCTGTTTCCAGTGAGTGATCCTGGGAATAATGAAGGCTTTGTTTAAGGTTTTACATTTCAGGGTTCAGATTAATGCTGTACACATATTGTCCTGGGAACTGTACATTTAAAAGTATAATTTGCATTCACATCTGAAATTGTTAAGTCAATAGATGCTATGATGTTTATTTGGTAATTTTTTATGCATCATACTCTGAAAACGGTCCGGTGTTCAACTCTTGTGATGGTCCATCCTCTTCTAAACTCTGGAAGTGTGCACTGAACCAGACGGTGAAGCCATGAAACACGCCTGACTTCTCAACATTGAAACTAAACCCACCGTTGAGTCTCTGAGCAGAAGAAGTCAGGAAAAGAAACATAGTTAATATGTGCTGCCTTTTAAACAATGGTTATTCCACTTAACCCAAGTTGTAAGATTTACCTCTAAGTCTGAGACCTGTATTGTGACCATATCAAGAGTGATAACATCGGCTGGTGTGGACAAACAATCCTCAGGTAGGAGAAGATGGCTAAATTTAGGCTGGGAGAGAAACTCCTTCTGTGCAAGTGACCTACAAAACATTAACTAACGGTCAGTTTTAGCAGTTATCATAACGAAGTTATACACAGCTGATAAATTTGGCCATTTTGTGACAAATCACAATAGAGTTTTTAATTACTCTTATATATTCATTCAACAGCAGCTGAATTAACTACTTGTATTTAAATGCATCATGTAATTGTTGATTAATTAACATGTATTATGCACAGACGTTTAAGAACTTCTGATTAATTGCTGCAAAGACTTTTAACCAAATGGTCCCAAGGTGATTTCTAGTGGACATGTGAAGTTGGTTTCCTATCAGAGTAACCACAGGTGTAGTTCATCACATTACATCTTTTCCACATCTTTCAGGCTACATTCACTAGTGCGTTTTCATTTTAAAATGCATAGCTTAGACGAGGGGTTTTCAAACCTGTCCTGGAGGACCCCCAGCGCTGCACATTTATTATGTCTTCCATATCAGATGCACCTGATTCAGGTCTTTTAGTCTCTGATAATGAGCTGATGAGTTGAATCAGATGTGATAGATGAGGGTGATATGCAAAATGTGCAGGGCTGGGGTCCTCCAGGACAGGTTTGAAAACCCCTGGCTTAGACAGAATCATCATTTCCATTCAATTTCCACAGATTTACTGTGTTTTCGGGCACATGTATTATGGACAGAGATCTTTTCTCAAATACAGTGGAAACGCCAGTATAGATGAGAATTGTTTTCATTTTAAAACTAAAATGCACTAGTGTAATCATAGCCTTACATTTATGGGGGTCTGATGCGTACACACAAAAGCCTCACGTGTGAGAAACGAGTCTAGGCGGAAACACCGTAAACTAGTGATTTTCCCTGATGCCTCGACAGAGCTAATCGCCAAAACTTGATTTAGACACATTAAGTATGCTGCATCACTGCTGTCGATGAGATTAGGTATCGAAATTTGGTCCAGAACAACAAATAATTTTTTTGATACTCGATGGTATCAAGTTAATTTGGTTGGTTTCTAAAAATTTATCAAACTCTATACCCAGCCCTACATTTCAATCCCACTTGATTGATATTTTTTCACCTAAAGCATGGCAAGTTGCTTAAACACACACTACAATAAGGTCAGAAAGAGCCGTATATCAGTATATAAGGCCTCACTGTAGGTAGGTGAAGTCTAGGCCATACGGTTTCTCCCAGAACTCCATTTTTTGCCTGTAGTCAGAGAAGGCCTGGCAAGGAACGACAGTCAGACAGGCAGAGGACGGCCACATCACTCCACCCTCCTTCAGCCAGCGATCACGTGCCAGCAACACTGACTCCACCATATACTCAAACTGAGAAACAGAGTTTGGTTTAGATTATGTATAAAGCACATTTTAGAACACCAGACGTTGACACCAAAGTGCTGTACGAGAAATGTAAAACTGATTTAAGATCTAGACATGTAAACAAATGGACAAATGAAAATGTTACACCCTAACAATTAATTAAAATTAAACATAAAGAATAAAAATGTTAATTTAAACAAATGTAAGGGGGAATACTGTACCAGAGCATAGGAACAGCCATCGAGAAAGCCTGGTCGCCTTTACTAAAACCCATTATTTTGTAGAATGTAAAGTCATATAACAGTTAAAGTGAAAATAATTTCCCAGAGAAAAGTTACATTATTTATCCACTCATCAGACCTACTATCAGTGTTCTGTAATATGCAGTTGATATTTGTCGGTAAAACCTGAACTGAAATATACTGTACCGTTACAGCCATATTCATACCAGAAGGCAGTTGCCCATCCACTCTGACACTAGAACGTCCACTTTCCCAGGCAGAGTGAGATTCTCAGCTCTGTCCTGAAACACGGTCACGACTTCCTCACAGCCGTTCTGCCTCACTAGTTCCTCAGTGTGTTTTGCCATTGAGCTGGCCTCCACAGCATAAACCTACATTAACAAAGACAAGTGCTCAAAATATCATCCGAATATAAATATGACCCATTATATATATATATAAATTTGTATATTTTTCTGAGGTCAGTATTATTCAACAGGATTTTTTTAAGGAAATTGTAAAAGATTTTAGACCAGTTGTTAATTGCAACTCTAAACTTCAGGACGATTATCCCTATCAAGGGCACAGGTTTTATTTTAATTTAAGAGACCCCTAAAAATAGCCTATACTATACACTGCTTTGGATAAAATAAATACCATGATTAAATGTAAGAATAAAGTAATAAGCCAGTGGCTGTGATTTTACTAAAGTTACTACAGACATGACATAGCATGGACTCTTTAATTTCTTTTATACACAAGTAGCAACAGCAATATGACAGTAATTTGGGCCTATTTGTGTTGTAATTTATATATAAACAGTCATAAAGATACATTCAAATGTCAATACAATGTCAACAAAAAGCTCTTGCTATTGGCCTTTGCTATGAATTTACACCCATTATAAGGCTGCATGATTTTAAAGCAAATATTTAGTTAGTCTCACCGCTGCAGGTTGTGCTAGACGGGCACAGAAGAGGCTGATAACCCCTGTCCCGCAGCCCAAGTCCATGACCACCTTCCCCCTCAGGGCGGCACTATTACCCAGAATCACCCGTCTGTATGTTTCTGTGCGGGGTTTGTCTGATAGCATCTCCAGATGAAGCCTCTGACAGCAGGATGCAGATATTACAGGTTAACCAAAAGTTAGCTTCTGAATCAGGTATCCTTTGATTTTAATGATCAAAACCTTTTTTTAATGAATGTAAGGTTTTAGATTGACTAGCTTAACATTTTAGTACTTACTAATGTCCCATAATTGCCAAAGTATTCGTCATCCTGCCAAGCATCTTCCTCATCCTCAGGTGTTTGATGCAGAAAGCTGGATGGGACATAACCAAAGCGACCCTGCAGTTCAGCCCACCACCACACGTCTGAGCTCCTGTCATGGACCTTCAATTTATCACCAACTGAGAAACTAAGCTGTCGATTCAAGAAAAAAAAAAAAAAGATTTGAAGAAAATAAAACACATTTCTTTTTATTCATTATTTGTTTATTTTTCGTGTATCTTGTGAAGAAATGTTATTTTTAATCGATCTGCCTAAAGCTACTTGTATGGCTTAAGACTAAAAATATAGGGCAAATCATATGTTGACAGATGTTTTATGAGCCAGATCATTTGGTCAGTCTTCTATCACCAAAAAACAAAACAAAACATAAAAATAAACAAACAAATAAATTCCTCTGCTTGATGAGTAACTGCACTCTCACTCTCTCACTCACTCATAGCAGTGCAATCTTTATTTTGAAAGGCGATCATCATTTGCACAACATGTACCTGCTCATCTCCTTCAGCCACAAAATCTGAAAGTCCAACATACTCTTTTGCATCAGAACTCTCACTGATTTCATTTTCAATCATTTCAGCAGCTTAAAACGTTTCGTTTAAGAAGGCGAAATATCTACCGCAAGAAGTAGCAGGAACTGTTTCATTATTATTTCCCAGGCGCCCCGCCCATCAGACGATTTTCAAAATCAAAGTCCTGAGTATTTTCTAATTTCTCACCGAAAAAAAAAAATAAAAAATACTAGAATACTATTATACTGGTCTGTTTGCTGTTTTGCAAGAATAGCTCTTTTTTTTTTACTGTTTTCCATTATAATTATTGATCATTATATATATAACTAGCCTATTAGCTACTCATTTGTAATCTTAATTGTGATGTTTTGTTAAATGACACTTTAGGGGGCAGGCAAAGTAGGGGTTAGGGGAATTACTAATTAAAACAGCAAGGTTGGTTAGGTTTTGAATAGAATAAAGAAAAGAGCTGTTCTACCGACATATCTGGACTGAAAATATTATAAGAATAGTATACCATTGTGTCCTTTTCATTGTGTATATGTTAATATTCCATTTGTTTGTGAATTATAAATCATAAGTAGAAAAAAAAATGTCACCATTCAGGGAGAACCACGTAATGTTCAATAGCATTCAAGTATGGGATTGTTAAAATTTTTTTAAAGGTTTTTAATGTCTTTTATATGCTATATATATATATATATATATATATATATATATATATATATATATATATATATATAAACTTAAAATAAAATAAAAATTCGCCCTATTTTTAATTTATTCCTGTAATGGCAAAGCTGAATTTAAACGAATCACCAAAAAAATAAAAAATAAATAAATAATAAGGCAATCATCTTGAGTGTCACTTGATCCTTCAGAAATCATTTTAATATGCTGTTTTGCTGTTCTAGAAACATTGATTAATTGACAGAAAAATATATTTGTTCTTACTCACACATAAGTGTTAAGGTTTCTTTCACCGTTGTGACCCTTATTTACATAAACAGGTTGTAATAGTATTAGAGTAAGTTAGACACTAGGTGGTGCTTTGGGGTAATTGTCTACATGGCTGTCTAATATTAAATTTAAATTCCCCTTATTTTTTTCTTTATTTTAATTACAAATGTAAATTAAACAGAAGGAAAGTATATATATGTATGTACATACTTAAAGATTATTTCAGCCAAACAGTAACTGTGTGGAAAGTAATTGTGCATGTGTCCTCTAGTTTGAACCTTCACAGAATCGATTGAGGGCCATTTAAAACATATAATTATGCCGTTGCTTAGTATTGAATCATAGCTTCAGACGCATGATATTTTCATTTGTAGGGCTCTATAAAATCGTTTTTGTTTTTCCCTATGAATTTATTAATATATCATTTTTATTTATTTATATTTTAGAAATTCTGTGTTGTGTATTACAATTTTTCTGCTAATCAAATGAAGGCAAAAACATTAATCTATCTTTTATTCCAATGAAATTAAACAAACCCTATAACTTATGTACATTCAAAGTGTTAGACAACAGAAGTTTACGGTATAATGTGGAATGTCAAGGAATTTGTCAAAATTGTAATAAATCAAATGCATGTCAGTACATTTCAATCAGACTGCGAAATGGACTAGTGCATGTCAATATTAAATGTCAATATTAAAACAACATTTGCTATAAGAAGTGCGTTCAACGCAGAAATAAAGATGGTTGTTGTGGTAATGAATATCAAAGCATCCACCTTCTGCGTCCGCACTAGACACACACCTCATATATATAAAGCATTTTAGGGGGCCCTTGGCTTTTGGGGCCCAAGTCGTTTACCTACTTTTGCCTAATGGTTAAATCCACCTCTGCCACTCTCCTGCAGAGTTTAGCATCAACCGTAATCAAGCACATCTGATTTAGTTAATCAAAGTCTTACTAGGTATACTTGAAACTTCCAGGCAGGTGTTTTAAAGCAAGTCGAGGCTAAACTCTGCAGTACACCGGCCCTCCAGGACCAAGTTTGGTGACCCCTGCTCTAAACAATCACCCCACAAAAAAAAAAAAAGAACACAAAATTGACAAAATATATCTACTCCTCCTTCTTTTTCTGAGTTTTCTTGAAGCACTTCCTGAAACAGAACATGCAGCTTTTGACGGCAACAAAAATAACAGTCACCAGAATGAGAATGAGAAAGCCAATAACATCCAGAGTATGATACTGAATCCAGTTCAGCTCGTGGGCTGCGGATCTGAGATGCGCTGCCCCTTTGTGTCTCATAACAAACTCAGTCCAAAACACAGCCAGGTCCAGAGGCTCAATGGGACGGTCTCTGTGAATAGCTGAAAGCTCGGTCATCTTCTCCTTGTAGCTGTGGAGTCAAAGATGGAGTAATTATGTTTAAATTTCATAGTAGGTCTAAAAAAGGACTGCAGTCTTTACAATAAACTACACACTGAAAACATTTTGGTGTATGATATATGTAGAAACGATTCTCACTCAATAATTGCTAGTAAATATCACAAATAATTACAATGAAATGGAAATTTAATAAAATGTGAAATAACAAAATAGCTTTTTTATATAATACATACTCCAAAAATCATTTTCACAGTTCAATACTCTAAATACAGTCTAATATTTCACTCGGAGTTCAATACTATTTCATGAATATAAACAAAAATGTATTTTGTTTACCTTTTGTCATTGATGACCTTCCTCAATGCAACCAGCAGTTTTTCTGAGGTCAGATCATAGATACTCAGGGTTTCTGCAACTCCTCGAGACACTAAGCGCTGAACATTTTCCCCCTGGTCTCCAAACAGAGGAAGCATCACCATTGGCACCCCATTAAAGATTCCTTCATAGATGCCATGTGATCCACCATGTGTAATAAAAGCCTTAACCTTAGGATGGCCTGCAACGTAAAGGAAAACACACGTTAGCAGTTAATTTTGTAGTCAATTATAATATAGTATGATAATTCAAAAATCATGTATTCTCAGACTCTTGTTAGCAATGTCAACCAATCTAATTTCTATAAATAAAATATCTCCCAGGGGGGTTAGAGGGTCAAAGGAGAATATAAACATTCCCAAGAGATCATTTTGTGGCAGCCACTTCATCAGTTTGACATTCTTTGGAGCATCTTCAGGGACTGGTCCAGTGTACCTCCATAGCACCTACAAATCAAAGAGCACTATGAAGGTTATTAAAATGAAATGCAACAAACCTAATCATATGATGACATGCATTCATTTGTGTAACATTATTTTGTTTCACAAAAATATATGGCTGGCCTTAGACCCAACATGACCCTAACTCTAACATGATCATCATAATGTAACATTAAAGTTTGCATTTCAAATTATTTTCTTATTTTTAAAAAGTCAATCTTCACTTACCCTCTGAGGTATCTGCCTAAAAGCCTCAAAGAAGACTCTGGCTTTGGCCTCGGGTAACTGTGACACCATGGAGCCAAGTGTGAAGACCACAAACCCGTGCTCTCCAGAACCATTCACAAACTCCTCTAGCTCCTGTACAGAGGACAGACGTCAGCACTGAACATCAGTTTCATGCTCTGAGGACATAATGGAGCAAGCTTTCACTGTACACTTCCCTTTTCCTTCCTTTTATTGTTTTGCTCACACAGATAGATACCGACATGAACTTGCATGTTCAAAAGCAGAGATCAGTTGTTTTAGTTATTAGCATATAAATATATCTACCTCTTTGTAAAAGAATAATTTAAAAAAGCGTCTCCTTTCCTCTGGTCCTTCATGCTGTAAACACATGGGGGCACCTCACTTCCTTTACACACATAATTACTGCACACATAATTTCAAAACATCATCATGGATTATGTTATCTTGACCTGTAGAGGATAATATTTTACCTAGCATCTAAACAGCCTACTGCAAAACATGGTCTAAAAACTGCTCAGAGTTTTAAACTGATGAATTTGCATAAATAAATGCTATACATTTAAGTCAACCAATCAACCACTGAGAAAGACTATGTTCGTTAACATCTTACCTTTGTCAGTGGGCCCTTGTTAGCACAGTTGATGCCCCCTATTTGGACCATGTTCGGCATTTGAGGTTTGGGGAATTCAAAGGTAAAGTCATTTCTATAAAGCCAAATTGCACCGTTCCCTAACAGCTCTTTGTATCTAGTGTCTTTCTGCAGATATCTACTGGCCAGTTCATCGGTGCCAGCAAACAGTTTGCGGCATAGGAAACCATCAAAAACTGCCATAAGCGTGTTTTCTACTCTTTGAAGGAAAGTCATCTTATCAGAGAAACCAGTGAAGAAGCGTGGGACAAAAGACGGAGGTGAGGGGCACTGGGTGGCTGACTCGTCCAGCAAACAGGGAATCAATCGCAGGAAGTAAACGGCAGGAATCGAGAACGAATCGGCGATGATTGCGCCACAGGGCAGGAAAGGATCAGTGAGCACAAGATCAAACTCTGTTTCTCTTAAACTCTTCATCAGGGACTCGTCATACAGCAGCCATTCACAGGCTGTCACCTGCATATTCAAGAACTGAATCAGGTTCCCCAAATTCTCAACAATATCAGTCAATTTGGGAGGCTTCTCAAATGCATTCTTTTCTATGCTGTCCAAGTTGGCCTTCAGATCAGCAAGGGTGTAGGGCACACGAAAATATTTAGTGGTGTAATTATCAGACTTTTCAATCCGAACACTGGTTTCAGGAACCAGGAGCACAATCTCATGTCCCCTCTGAGAAAGCTCTTCCACCAGGATCTTCATGCTCAACCAGTGGCTGCCGTCCACTGGCACGACAAGCACCTTTCCAGCCCACACGGGCTCCGAGGAGAACAAGCATAGAGAAGCTAGAAGCCCCAGAGCGGGAACAGTCAGTGCTCTCAACATCCTTCTAACATTCATACAGGAGACAACAGAAATACGACACATTTAAAAGTGCTGACAACACGGATATCAACAGACTTCGGGGCGCATCCGCGCTGTACCGCCACACTTATTAAACGCCGCGTTTCCACTACAGCGACAAATCCGCGCTCAGTGCCACTGGCAACAAGAAGTAACCAGCTGCAGACAGAGTGCGACACTAGACCATAGACAGTAAAAGCACTAGACACGAAGCACGAGCTGTTTCAGAACCGGAAGAGAGATGCGGAGTTTACATTCTTAATAGAGTAGAGCCACCTTACGGTTTTAAAGGGTAATTTGCTTTTATTACACACGATACCTCATAATTTATGTGTGAATTTTATAATTATATATTACGGAGCCCCGCACATGCAAGAAAAAAATTAATAAATTGTGCGCACGATTTATAAATCCAGGGAACGAATTTGTAAATCGAGGGAACGCAATCGTGTGCACGGTTTAGTACATTGAGGGAATTAATTAGTAAATCGTGCACACGAATTAGCCTACTATTTTTTCTTGCATGTCATGTGCGGGACTCCGTAATTTATTATAGGCTATATATATATATATATATATATATATATATATATATATATATATATATATATATATATATATATATAAGATCTTGTTTAATTTAGATGTAGGCCTATACAGTTATTCGTTTCATTGTATTATGCGAGTTATTTCCTGTTTGTGATATTAAAAATAGTGTTTGAAACTTCTGAGCATTTAATTCAAAATAAATGGTTACTCCAAAGTCAAGAACACGTGCATCATACATTTTTCTAGATGAAAACTAAAACATTTCAATAAAACGCACACATAGTTATCTTATGAAAAAAAAGAGCTGCACTGCTCATGATCTCTATCCTCGATGTTTTACATGTAGCTTTTTTTTTTTTTTTACAAGGTTTTTTTTATTTAAATTTAAACTGTAACTGGCAGTTAAAATGTACAGTATGACAGCATTTATTAAATCTAAGTTAATGCTAATTTAATATTATACTATTGATTATTGTTAATTTATTACAACTTGAAAATGTTAAAAACAGATTTGCAATAATCTACATTATATTGCAATATTATTGATACACACACACACACACACACACACACACACATTGCATTAACTGTAAAGTGTTATCCGTAAGTGCATTACACATTTTGTATAATGTCTGTGACAGTGTGAAAGATTTGCATTTTGTGCACTAGACAGCATAGAACAACCGAGAATGACTATGTTCGTTAACATCTTACCTTTGTCAGTGGGCCCTTGTTAGCACAGTTGATGCCCCCTATTTGGACCATGTTCGGCATTTGAGGTTTGGGGAATTCAAAGGTAAAGTCATTTCTATAAAGCCAAACTGCACCATTTCCTAACAGCTCTTTGTATGTAGTGTCCTTCTGCAGATATCTACTGGCCAGTTCATCAAAGCTGCCAAAAAGTTGATGGCATAGATAATGTTGTAAAACTGTCATAAGCGTGTTTCTTACTCGCTGAGAAAAAGTCATCTTATCAGAGAAACCAGTGAAGAAGCGCGGGACAAAAGATGGAGGTGAGGGGCACTGGGCAGCTGCCTCATCAAGTCGACAGGGAATTACACGCAAGAAGTAAACGGCAGGAAGTGAGAAGGAATCAGCAATGATGGTGCCACAGGGCAGGAAAGGATCAGTAAGCAAAACATCAAACTCTGTTTCTCTTAAACTCTTCATCAGGGACTCATCATACAGTAGCCATTCACAGCCTTTAAGCTGCATATCTGTGAACCGCATGAGGTTCCCCAAATTTACAAAGATATTAGTTAACTGTGGAGGCTTCTCAAATACATTATTTTTTCGGTCCAAGTTAGCATTCAGTTCAGCAAGGGTGTAGGGCACACGAAAAAACTTATTGGTGTAATTACCAGACTTCCCAATCAGAACACTGGTTTCCGGGACCAGGACTACCGTCTCATGTCCCCTCTGAGAAAGCTCTTCCACCAGGATCTTCATGCTCAACCAGTGGCTGCCTTCCACTGGCACGACAAGCACCTTTCCAGCCCGCACGGGCTCCGAGGAGAACAAGCATAGAGAAGCTAGAAGCCCCAGAGCGGGAACAGTCAGTGCTCTCAACATCCTTCTAACATTCATACAGAAGACAGCAGAAATACGACACATTTAAAAGGGCTGGCAGTTTTTTCAAAAGAGGTGGGGCCTCAAAACTAGACAAAAGGGAAGTGAGTGTTGATTCAATGTCTGACAAGTGGGTTAAATGCAACTCTTGGTTAATGGTTTCAGGAGTGTACTAATGTCAGGGGACGTATATAGAGATATCTTTATTCATACAAAGGTAAACCAAATTTCAGCAACAGGTTAATCATGCTTTTGGGGAATTGCATCATATGAGTCTATGATAATTTTGCCAAAAAGGTAAGCTTAGCTGATATTTAGAGGGTCTGCAGGGGTCGTCGTATAGAGAAGAACTTCCATTTTGTGATGACTTGATTTGATTCTTTTAATTGCACATTATGAAGTATCATCCTGACATTTTTGACTTTGTGCCTCCAAAAAAATAATGCCTTCTCAATATATAGTTTTTGCATTCTTGAATGGGGGTGTTACATCTGTGGATGTATACGGGGTGTCTTAGGGGTGAATGTGTATTTGGATTTTGTCCTTTGCTCTCCTTGCTCCGGTTTTTTTTTTTTTTTTGTTGTTGTCAAAAACAGTGACTTGGACAGGTGAATGTGGGGGTAAAGTTAAATACATTTTTATGTCATACAAAAACAATGACAGGAATAAATGGATATGGTTTGTAAATTCATAGATGAAAGAGGTGGAAAAAAGAAAAGGCATATTACTGTGTAACCTTTACACAGATAAAGATAAATGCTTTTTATAAATTCTTCTTGTCGCTTGCAAAACTGACTCATTGCAAACATGAATAGCAACAAGGTCTTCTTATTCAAATAGGTGTACATTTTGACTTTTTCCTAAAGATATGAAAAATAATGGACGTGTTTGTAGAGTAACTTTATTTATTTATTCATTTATTAAGACAGGGACACATGTTAAAATGTATATTTCCAATTTTACCTCACATTTTTCCACAAAAAAAAGTACTTTTGAGAACATTTCTGAACAAGCTAGAATCTATTAAACATCCCCCATCCAAAAACCAATGCGCTTTATTTAATTTGAAACATAAATGCTAAATTCTGTAGAACAATGTGTAATCAAAGTACATTAATGCAAACATTTCTTTTTGAACACAAAATTAATAGACGCTTGAAGATAAAAAGACACACACAATCCGCCTTCAGATACTACCCCATCACCTACTATACAGATAAAAGCAATTTTGACCAGTTAAAGGGATGGTTCACCTTTAGTTGCTAGTCTCCATTGACTTCCATAGTATGAAAAAAAACCACCATGCAAGTCAATGGGGACCAGCAACTGAAGGTGAAATATCCCTTCAATCTTGCAAATCATGATGATGATTGCATGACTGGAAAAGTTATACAATAAACAATCCAAAATCAGTTTCCAGTACTTAGAATACGCTCTATAGGAATCGCAAGGCAACTGCATGAGTTTTAAAGTACACTGCTAAAGGAATTACTGTAAATAATAGTTAGAAATTCATTAAAGATTTGGTTAAATAAATAACGAAAATGCATGGTATGACTGAAATGTTAGTGAGAATGACATCTGCAGTAAGAAAAGGGAAATGTTTTTCTGGTGATGATGCATATTTTATTGAGCAGAATGGTTGGGGGGGGGGGGGGGGGGCGGGGACTGTACTTCACCATATACACTGAAACTGAAGAACTGGTTTGTAGAGTTTTGTGATAAAATTGCAGAAACAGTCAAACATATTTTTGAACTATTGTTTTTTGTTCATTCACAGAGCTGTAAAATTGATAAAAGATGTTCCCCTTCTCCCAACATCCTCTATGAACTATTTGATCCCATCATGAACTCATGACAAGCAATTAAAACGGTAAAACACAGGTTTACTTTTTGACTTTTTCCAACAATCTGCGAAGACTGACAAATCTGTAGAACATGCTTAATTACAGTTAATTTTTTCAAACTCAAACAAAACCTGCCTTTCTTTTTTTTCTAAAATGATATGCGTGATTAAATATAATGACTGTTATATTTATTATACAATTATTATTATTACAGTGATTATTATGACCATGTTATACATCAACGGACAAGGTCATTCAAAGGCAAAGTCAAACTGCATAAACCATAGAGCTGCACGGCTCATAATCTCCACCATCGATGCTTTTCTCTGAAGTACATGTGCACGAGCAAACATACATCTATAAGCCATGGGCTGAAGCACAGTCCTTACCATGAACACATTTCTTTGCCAGAGATTCATGCAATCACCACGAGAGTCTCAAACGGGTCTGTAAGAACTGCAGCAAAGTAGTCTTGCAGTTTCTTCATTAATTTTTTGTTGGAGGGTAAAACCTCCGCATTCCGGGTTACAGTAACTTTAAGCAAATCCATAGTGTTGATGAAATTCTGAAACCAGATCTGTAGATACATCTGCACTTAACAACTTCTCTAAGCCTGCATTCATACTCTCCTGTAACTGGGCCTTGGTGTAGGGTACTGGATATGTCACAGTGATGTATGCTGTGCTGGACCCATGTTCACACCTTCCTCTGGAATGACGACCACCACCTGGTTTCCTCGACCAATCTCCTTCACCAAAGGCCAATGGTGATAAGGCAATATATTCTTGGGGCTCCACCTTTTCATTCATTATTTATCTTGTCCCGTCGATGTCAGAAGACATAAGTAAAAGCATGCATACATTGTAGAGTTGCTTTATAGTTGAAATTGAAGTTTACTTACATTTTTTAAAGTATGATTACTGAAACTGAAGAAATTTTCAATACTGCTGTTTTTCTCTCTCTTTGTAAAAACATACTTCTCATCGCTGTTTTTTTTCTGTGTTTATGAAAGACTAGCGCGCACATTTAAATATTAAATACAATAGGCCTATCAAATAGGCTATAGTATGTTCGCAAAAGGGGGAAAACATATAAGCGATGCGGTCGCTTAGGGCCGCAGGGAATCATGGGGGCCCATCTGATATTGGCAAAACAATTTGCAGCGTTGAAGAGCAATGTAGCCAATCACAGACTTATCTGTTAATTTCTTGAGCACAATGACCAGAAGTGTTAAAGTTAGAATCTAATCACCATTTAAAACGCTTTTGACGCTCAAAAAGTTTTTATCAAGCTCTGCATTCTGCAAGCTCCCGAATCCTTTCATTATAAAAGTGTAGATACAATGTAGCCTAAATAACAGATTCATTGTTTAGTGTAGAGAGATTCAGTTCACAATCATGATGAAGTAAAATGTGACAGATTTAGTGATTATAGCGGGAGCGCTCTTTGCGCAGATTCTAGGCTGACAGAGATTTTCACCTCAAAGTATTGTGTTTCAAGTCGTAATTTTATTTGTCTTTATATTTCAAAATGACTTGCTTGTGTGCTTTTCCTATGAGCGCCTGGGTAGACTGCCACACGTTAGTAGCCTATAAATAAATTAACAAATGAAATGGAGATTTTTGCTTAATAATAGATTTCATTTTTGATTTGTTTCTTGATAAACCCTACCGTATACATTCAGAAGACTTGGTATATGAAAAAAGTTACATGGTGTAATTTTTTGTTTGTAAAAAGATTGAAGAAAGTTACAATTTATTTTGTGGATAAGTGCAAGTTTTTTTTATAATTATTATGTTTTTTGTTTTTGTTTTTTGATAATGTCTTCTTTTTTTAAGAAAATAAAATACATTTAAAAAAATCTGACCATAGTGTTAGCCTGCGTAGTGAAAAAGTGAGAGAAACCAACAAACACGAATGGGCAACCAATAAAAATGTCTTCAGAGAAATCACCGGTTGCTTTAACCAGGCAAACTTATCTGATGTTTGATAAAGATATCATAAATAAATAAAACTGGATGATCTTACGAAAATGATCAGCTGAGAAGAGAAGTAGAGTTTAAAACCTCTTAAGCACAAATGCTATTTTGGGGATTTCCGTTTTTCATTTTCCTACCTAATTTTGAATGCCTGCCTATACTAATGCTACAGTGTAAGCTCAGAAAGTTTGGTATAATTTCAAAGGAAACCCTTTGAAATTACATAAAACACTGTTGAAATTGATAAAAATGACAATATATGCTGTCTGTGTTATAATAAATAGGGAAAAAAACAAGGCGCTTTTTTATTTTATTTGTGTAAACTGAAGTTTGAAATGGTATAACTCAGGCATTGAAGGGGCTGGCAACTTCAGACCAATGTCTTGTGATTCTTCCAACTGTCTGCTATTAGAGGAAAACAGAAATTTCTTTCTATCCTAATCTATGCAAAAGTTATTCTATTCCAACTGAAGGAAGGAATAATACCATTTTTGTATAAATTTTTTGTCTAAATAAGTATGAAGTCATCTTTTGCACACTTGCAGTATGGAATAATGTGATCTCTGTATATTATTTGACAGAAAACACTCAGAAGTTACATAAAAAGCTGCTGTTTGTGACAAATAGTATTATTTATGTTGTTTCACATATGATGAACCATCTCAATACAATGTGCTTTTTTTGTGTGTGGGTTTTCTGAACAGTCTTTCAAAGAGAATAAATCATATTGCGCAATAGCGAAATGCATAGAATTATTAAAATATCTGGTCTATCACAATCTAAAATAGAATACACAATCTCCAGCTTCATATCGTTTCATTTATGTCTATTCTGCATCGTGTAGAGATTGAGAGTCCTCGCCTGTATCTTCCATATTTCATATTTTGATTTTTTATCAGCGTGTATTTTGGTTTCGGTTTCTATATAGCGTAAACAAGCTCCCCGAAGCTTTTGCGCGAACTTCGGAGCGTCAACAAACTAATTTATGTTTATTCCCCCAGTACTGTACGGATTACTGTACATTCACTGAGATGCGGTCGAACACTGCACAGTTATGAAAATAAACATATTAGCTTATTGCTAGCGAAGCTTCCAAGCCTCAGAATAAAGAATCAAATGTATGAAAGCGAGTAGCACGCGTATAGGCTTACCAGATGCGCGTCCTGACCTCTCCACGGCGAAGTTGGCCACCCAGGACTTGTTTTATGAATATTATGCATTATAAATCCGGAGCTTCGGCCATTAGTAGTTTTTTCCTCGCGTGTCCTTTGTTTAGAAGCAGCCAAAGACTCAGTTTCCCAGAGACCATTGCGTCTCCACAAGCGGAAAAGAGTGGGCAGTCGCTGTCCAGTTCCAGCACCCCCGCGGTGCTGAATTCACACCTTCGATTGGAGGGAACGACTTGTGAATGACAGCAATTAGGACAAATAGCGCTTCACAAAAGAGGTCAGACGTCTATAGCAGAAGAAAGGCATTTAGACCCGTCTATATGACTTGAAGAGCTTTTCAATAATACAGCCCTTGGAGCGCTTTTGCGCACTTGTACAAAACGCTTTATATCTCAGCAATGGAAGCACGCAGAAACGTAAAAATGGTCTTGTTTGAAAGAAGAGATTCTAATCTAAAAGATTATATCGAGTATATAGGTATGCGTGGCTGTTTGCGGCTGACTGAAGCGGTGCAAAATGTATAAATAATAAGGTGAGAAATTTTACATCGCGATTCTGTTGAAGATCATTCGATCTGTGATTGTCACACAATAAAATGATCTACATCATCAGATTCCTGAGAATGAGAGCTTTCTTGTGATATATGACTTGACTGTTTTGTGAAAAATATTTTAAATACACATTCTTACGAAAACGTATTCGCAATCGTTAGGTGGAAATTTATGGGGGGGGGGGGAATATATTTCTTAGCTTAATTTGACTACTTTATGTATCATAAAACCCCAATTAATGGTATTCTTTGTAAAGAAAACACTCTAAGCTTTCAAATGAACCCATTTTTGGGCAAATGCCATATAAGGAAGGATATGCAAATGAGACACAAACATGTGGCATGCTATTTTCGGACCCGGTACCGGGTCTGCAGAGTTTATTAAAGAGAAGTGTGGGGAGGACTGAGAACAAAGATAAAGCCCATGTAGATCAACTTTGGTACAGGTTTTTTTTTTCTCTTTCTTTTTTAAGAGAAACCACTAATTTTTTAAGGTAATAGTGAGGCACCAATTTTAATTAGGCTACATTTTATTTTATATTAAAACACACACACACATACACACACAAACATTTTCTTATGAAACAGCAAAATCATAATTTTAAAGTATGTGTAGGGTTTTTGGTGTAAAATTGTAAAATTATATATGACTTGACAGAAAAGATAAATGTTAACATATTAATATTACATATCGTGTTAACATGGTTATGGATATATATATTGATATATTTTACATTTTATTATATATTTATAGCCCCTTTCACATCCTTGTATGTGCTTTACTGTAACCTAGATTTTTGCTCTTAAAAAAAAATGAGTGTCCAAATACTTAAAAAAAAAAAAAAAAAAAACCTACACACTTTAGTTCTTGTTGCCAGACATGATGAATCATGTTGAGACAGACCCTGGTGTTTACATTACAGTGGGTGCGGACCTTTCACAGCTACTCTGATTTATGCACTAAGCAAAATGTTAAACCTTACGACTGTCTTTATATCATCTTTTCCCAATAGATTGTATAACTATTAACTGAGACTGTAACCAAAAGACCCCTTTTAAGCAGAAGGTAAACTCTGAGCTGATATCCAGTTACCTCTAAAGGACAAAGCCTCCTCACCCAGTTTCTGTGACCTGCCTGAAAAGTTGTTCAAAGCATATCAGTCACTCGTTGCGTGCCTTGAATATGCACGGTCATGCTTGCACTACAGAGCCAAAATAGATTAAATGTTTTGCAATGTGGTTAGCTGACAAAATTTGACATGTTGCCAAAACAGTAAGGTAAAAGAAATATAAATTAAGTATTGTAAATATTTTCAGACAACATGAAAATGGTTACAAAGTTTTACGATTCATCTGTTTCCTGATTACTGGCAACTGAAAGCTGCCCAGTACATTATTTATTTATATAAGGCAAGGATACTATGGGGCTTTCTTACTAATTAAGATAAATTCAGAGCTCTGGTTATATTAATGTATTTGTTACATAGTTGTTCAGGTCAGTTTCTGTTTGGTTATCACCTACTGCTGTGACAGTGTGTTTATTCATTTATTTACTGTCTGTTTTAAACTGAAAACAGTTAGGCTACATAGTTAACTGTTATCAGTTAACTAAAAAGGCTTATTTAATCTGTTGTTAGTTTAATAATAATGTGTGCTTCACAAATTAAGGTAAAAGTAGGTAACAGGATATGATATGAGGATATTAGGTTCAATGATAATCTGTGTTCTTGAGATACATAGCAAGCTGAGAAAAAAGTAACAAAACAGGTAGCTTTACAAAACTGTAAGGTTACTCTGATGGTAAAATCTCCAGAGTCTCTTTGACTGCAAATGTCAAAAGCTAAGAAATGTTGTTTGATTTGTGCTTTTGAATAGGCTATAGCTACTGAGTGAGTAGGCTACTAAAGGAATGCGAAAACATTTCGATTTCAGTTATCATACTTTGACATTTAAATACTACAGCACACAATTCTTTCAATTAAATAATCGAAAGAACAATTGATATAAAAAAATGAATTGAATATATTCATATAATATATAATATATATATATATATATATATATATATATATATATATATATATATATATATATATATATATATATATATATATGAATATATTAAAATGAAACATTATTACAGCACTGTAAATAACTTTGAGGCATTTTAAACACATGGTGGCGCAATTGACACATTTAACCACGTGAACGGCATTGAAATTGCACGACTCGCAGTTTAACTACAAAATAACTCCAGACACAGTTAGGGGACATGTCTTATTGCACACTTGCAATTTTAGCAATGCCAACACTTTCATCTTACTGTGTGTGTGTGTGTGTGTGTGTGTGTGTGTGTGTGTGTGTGTGTGTGTGTGTAGCTGTAATGTTTCACCGTCGTTTTTCACTAATTAGGCTACATTTCACCTTGGGTAAAACGCATCAGCAAATCTGACTAAATCCTTTCTCTGTCTACTTTATTGTAGCTTATACAGCCTTCAGAAACATAGAGTAGGCTTTTCGTTAAATAAGAAACCTATTAAACAAGACTATAAACTTGCTATAGTCACTGTATGGACTGTTTTTAGCTTGCAACATTTGTTCGTAAATTCTAATCAATTCGGAATAAAAACTTCAAAACGGCTGATTTATATATGCAAATACATAAGAGATTCTGTCATGTTATTCTGCCTTTAAGATAAAGACCAGAAAAGACGTGTCCACAATGGGTTAATGAGTTGACGTCTCAGTTGAGAGTCCCTCTCAGGCGCTAAATCTGAAGAGCACTTCAAAGAGGGATCCACAACACAACACACATGCACACTCACAAACTAAAATATTGAGATTTTGTAAAAGATAGACTCAACTTTGGGGTTGCAGAAAACTTAAATCAGAGTGCCATAAACAAGAAGACACGCGGCGGACTGCGCGCGAGCGAGGAGTCGCATCGATCACGCAGAATGCTGCGAGGCTTCACACCTTCGCACTGATCGGACTCGTTCAGCTCGTTTCATCGATCGATTGAACGGTCAGTCACTCGGACACTACTCTCCAATAAAAACCTATTTTAAAAGCAGCGTTTCCTGTCCCGAGCACATTTATCAGTATCACTGACGCCTCCGGGACCCTCTCCAGCCGTGCCGTCATAAACCCCGCAGGTTACCGTCACTTTTCAACATGATCAACACCTTTTGCCAAGGGTAAGCGAACACTTTGCTTTATGGAATCTGATGCCATGATTAAACTCTTCAGACATTAATCTTCTGATGCACGCGTTCATTATCGTGTCATTTTCTAATTCAGGTAGTTCAGAGCAATGGCACTTTCTTGTAAACCCTGTGAACTGGATATTTGCTTCTCCCACCTCAAGTAAGAGTCAAAGACCATTTTCTGTAGTCAAGATGCAGATCCTTTCAGCTGTTTTGCTCCTTTTCTGTTTACACAAGGTGAGTACCATCCTTTCCCTTTTTAAGTTTGAAAACTGCATGCACTTGTTCAAACACTTTAAACCAATCAAGCAAATTGAGTGTAGAACACTGTTATGTAGGCTACTTGTCTATTTTAGTTAACTGGGCTACTTAATTAAAATAAAATAACAGTATATGCATCATTCTGGCGGGGAAGTCAATCATACAGTAGTCTTTGAAAAATGTATTTTTATTTGCTTTTCCTGTTAGAAAGCTGGAAGAAACCCATTTATCAACTTTTATTTCTCATGCATACTGTCGCCTTAACATTCAGAATGGAATTAAATAACAGTAAACTTTTAATGACTTCAAAAGGATTTGTTTCAGCTGAGTTGATATACCAAAAATTTATTAAAATGTGCAATACCATGTTGAATATCGACTATATGGAAACTAATTGAAGCAAGGATTTAATTTTGAATGTAGCTACCAATTTTACGAATTTAGGAATGTTGAATTTTGTCAGATTAAATGTTTTTTTTTGTTTTTTTTATAGATAAAACTACATAACTGTAATATTCCAGGTAGTTTATACATCTAAATAGAGTATAAATGTATATATAATTTTTTTTTTAATTTCTGGAGACATGCCTTATTTTAGTAACAGATGTGTGTGATTAAAAGGCAAGTCATACGCGTTTTGTGGAGAAAAATAAGTTAGTAATTGTATTACTCTGACAAGTAATGCAGAACATTTCTAAATCACTTCAGAATCACCAGTTTCACTCAACAGCATGCAAATAACATTTTCAGTTAATAGTTATTTTTAAGATTTGGCTGTCCATTGCACTCTTGAGAAACATTACCTGTGGGAATGGCTTCTGTCTATGAGTACATTCCATTTTGGTACAATCCTCCAAAGGCAGGGTCCCGATGGATTAGAGTCCCTACAGTCTCTCTCTCTCTCTCTCTCTCTCTCTCTCTCTCGCTCTCTGTCTCTCTCTGTCTGTCTCTGTCTTTAACACACACAGTGATTCAAATACTGGAGAAGTAGCCCAGCATCTGTGCTGCTCTCTGGGGAGAGATAAGAGGGTCAGAGCCTTTACACTAGTAACTATTCATTCCATGACATCTGCTGCAGAGAACAATGTGCTCAGCACTAAATCCACTTGACCACAACCCCAAGACTCTATTGTTCAGACACATTATGATTGTTGTCTATACATTGCTGAAGTTTGCTGCTAGAGCGCCACTCTCTTTAACACTTCCTCTGTTGCCCGTTGTTGTGCTGTGCTGTGCTGTGCTCAAGTTTTTACAGAGCGCCGCTTTGTTGTGTGAAAGAAGATGATTGAGGAAGGTGATGTGTAATGTCCATACAACTGACTCCAGCATCACATTGAAAAACACTTACATTATGTCGGTCAAATGTCTCCAATTTGGATGAAGTCCTCACAGTTATTTAATCGGAAACTCTGGCTCAGCCAAAATCTTTACTAAGAAGGCACATTTGAATATGCAGACTTAAATGGTTTATATAGAGAAAATTTAGAGCTGGAATAACGATTCGCAGTGAATTCCCGATCGCGAGGTCATCCAGCTCTCCCACTCTCTTTGAGTGCAATTAGCTTTGATTTCACTATTTATTTACGGGAGGAATACTAGCGGTGGAGAATTTGCTAAAAATTTACAGTGCTCGGATTAGGAGCCACGCTTTAATCTTATGCCTCTGATAATGCCGCATGGTCTGATTGATTAGTTTTTCAGGAAGCTTATGCCAGGAAAACTAATCCGTCTTTGGATTGTGCCAGCCGTGTAGGGTTTTCCGCTCTGGTGCTGTATCACGGAGGCGAATTACAGAGCTGCTGGGCTGTGATAAGGCCCTCGTCTCTTTCACACACTCGTCCCTCTGGACAATAAAAGCGCTGTTTATATTCTTCAGAACCTGCTGCAGCCCGAGTCTTCACATCAAGCCCTTGCTGGATTTGCCATGTGAGGGGAGAACGTATATCAGGCTCTCAGAATTGGGCTGAGGACACCAAATGAGAGGAAAAAGGAGTGTCAGAATGGATGTGTTTGTAGGTAATCCGGAAATTCCTGGTAGAGAGATTACATGAGGGTTTCAGCGAATACGTCTGTAAATATGAGCGTTTTGCTCTAGATCGGCATTATCAGTGTTGGGCTTATGTGCCAGTGATGTGTATCTGTGTCTAAATTGGGGTCATTGTTGCTTTCTAGAAGCCTGCCTCAGTAATCCCAGTGTTATCTGTGACATTTACTGCTATAAGCAGTGATGTTGGGTAGTGTGTGGTTTCTCAGTTTTGCTTATGTCATGTGGAAAAACATTCAAGATCAGGTGCCGTTTACATTACCATCATTTTTTTTGTTTGCTTTGTTGTTGTTTTTATAAATGATGTAGATACAGTATGTTTATTGTGAATGAATAGACATGGCAGCCATGTGGGATTCAATTAGATTACCCAGACATGACCCAGACAGAACATTCTGATAAAGGGAAACATGACGACCAAATTCAGTGTCCAAAGACTGAGACTCTACTAATTAGCATGCAGTGCAATTTTTGGCCTAATATTTTAAAAATAGATTTCCATAAATCGGTATTTGTTTATTACTTTAGGAAACTAAAAAATAAAATGAAGTGCAAAAAATCTTAAATTGTTATTTTGGGTCATTGGTCACTTTTCAGTTTCTTTGAAAGGTTTAATATTTGAAAATTCAATCCTTAACATGTGTCTCAAACAGCATACAGTGTATGTTAATGTCATTTGTTGTGAAGTTCTGACTTTTATTTTTGTCATGGTTGTAATGTCAGCGTCATCCATTACCTGGGTTATAAAATCAATGCTTTTCCACTTATGGGCTGGAAACTGTGATTTCGGAGTGTTCCAGAGCCGAAGGACAGACCTGTATATTTCAGGCTTTTTATTTATGATAGATGTGTTGAGAAGCATCTCTGTGACCCGGTGTGTAGGGCAAGGGCTGACATGTGTTTGTGTGTTATTTATTAGTATGGTCATACACCCACAACCTGTGGCCATTTATTTACTTCCCTAATTTCTTTGTTTAGATGTCTTTGTTACACTCGGTCAGTATTAATATCAACTTCAGGCACAGAAACATATTTAAAGGTATAGTATAATACCCAAATATGAACATTTTGTGATAATTTATTCACCTTAAATGTCGTTCCAAATCTGTGTGACTTTCTTTCTTTTGCAGAATGTAAATGGCAGTATTTAGCTTTCACTTGTATGGACAGTGAAAAAATAAAAATAACTACACTTGAGACATATTTCTAAAAACTGTGTTACAAAGAAATAAAAATCATACAGGTTTGAAACGACCTTAAAGTGAGTAAATGAGGACAGAATTAGAATGTTTTGGGTAAACTATCTGTTAAGAGTGCAGATTTAGTATTGGTTAATCATTTCACAAGATTAAAACATTTTTCCATTCTCTATTATTTACACTTTCAGCTATTTCACTATGACCATTATAATATTTTCTTCACCTGCATTTTTGCTTCATCTCTTATTCTGTCACTTTGATGAGGTGATGTCAGTGTTCTTCTATGAAGAATCTATCATCTCTATGAGCAACCAGCAAAGACTTCTTTTCTTTCTCTCTTTTTTTTGCTCTTGCTTCATTGTCTTCAAAAGAGACTGGTATGTCTAAAAACAGTTCAAGACATCTGTAGTGTCAGTTCTAACGCTGCACTGACAGATAGGAAGGGCTGGCTACATATATTTCGCACGTGTGCTTCTCACTATTTATATTTGTAAGGTCTTCATCCAAAGCAAAGAGGGAAATTAAGAAGGTGAACAAAGTGCTGTTGCAAACGGAACATCAGAAGTGCTCCCAATCAGGAAGTTTCTCAGTGCTGTTTTTGCATGTGAAACTTGTGATCATAGCAGTTATTCTTGCTGAGGAAATGTCAAACACATTTGTAGGAACAAAGATCAGACAGATGGGTATAATAGGATTGTAGAGGTGTTGATAGGATGATAGTTAAACCAGCAAAGTGTGGAACAGAGAAACGACAGGTATTAAAGGGGAAAAGAACAAGAACCACTCCTCACCAAACAGTCCTGGTCTTTTTAACAGATTATGATGTACAGTATTGTACTCCATTATATTGGTCCTTGATGCTTTTTTGAAAAAAAAAATATAATGTCCGCAACACTGACACTTTTAATTCCCATATTTAATAAAAAGGCAACGTTTCGACCCTGCTGGGTCTTCTTCAGGCAAATGGTGAACACATTTGATAAAGGGATATATAGGCCTTACAATCAACTCACCCACCCTGTGATTTCAGTTAGCTTGATTGGGTCTAAACAAGCCTAATAGCCCCACACATTATTCAATTAAAAGAACACTTGCATAGAAAACCACTCAGTGGAAGAAACAATTCTATATATACATAAGCCAACCCCAAATGATTAGAGAACATTACCACAGATACATAATACCCACTTAAATGTAGTCAGTATAGAAACGTGATGCTTGTTCACATATTTTTCAGCAGATTGATCCCACAGTTGTTGAATGCTATTTAGAGCATGTTAATAAATGCAATTAATTAAATATTTAAAGCTGTAAACGCATTTATTTAATTCTAACCTATCCCAAAAATGCTTTACAAAAAATCTGATGCCAGCAGATACCAAAGACGAAAAATTGCCCTATTATATTAATTAGATATGATTGGCATGCAGAGAAAACTGACATAAACAGAAGAACAGGCTGCCTTTTACATTAAAAGGGCTACTTTTTATTAGAAGTAGAATGGGCATTTTATATTAATCCTTAAGAAGGAACTACACGTTAGCTACAGAAAAAAATTAAATAATAAAAATGTATATTAACCACTAAATACTTTAAGTAGCTGCATTTACATGGACCCTACTAATCTGATCGTCATAGGACTAAAATCAGAATAAAAAAGTCACATGTAAACACGTCAATCGGATAGAATTGGCTAGATCCAACTAAAACTTTGATCGGATTGTAAGGGGTGGTTTATTCCTTTTGTAATCCGAGCGAGAGAACATGTAAACTCTTGATCAGATTGAAAACTGAAACTGGAAAGTGACGTACATATAGCGTAATGACGTATGACGGCAAAACGAGCTGTTCTTCCTGGCGAAGAAAGTGTCATAAATAAGTGTCCTATCATTATAAAACTCCCCTTTCACTCAGTGTCTGTGAAGTGGAGCAGGAAAACATTCAATTAGTCCTTGTTTAAAACAAAAAAAAAAGATGACTGGATTTGGGTGCGGGAAGGGGCACTTTTATTATTATTGTTATTTTTTTTTTAAGTAAACAGCACTTCACAACAGTTCATGTGCTGGTCGTCGCCTAATTAGAACCCAAAGTAGATAAATATCAATTGAGCTTTTTAAAACATTTTGTGACAGCAGCGGGAAACTCTGTATATATTCGCATGAGTAAATCAGATCAGAAGCTTGTGACATATAAACACACATATCAAGCCGCTCCCTTTATTTAGCATTTCATGTAAACACTACGTTCGGATTGAACGATGAATGATGAATTCATTACGATGGAAGAAAAAAAAAAGTGTCCATGTAAACACAGCTAGTGATGGACAGCCCTATCCCGAATGTCCACAAAAAAATCTGAAGGCCCCACCTCCCCATAGTTTTCTCTGGTACATCTACTGCAATTACAGTTCCCTTTCGAAGGGAACTTCGACAATACGTCAACGACGCTATGGGGAACGCCTCAGGTGTGACAGGTGTCTGAAATCAAATATCAACTCACAGCAATCATGCTGACCGGCGACAGCCGTGAATCATCAGCTTGAATGATGAGCGTGCGACCTGGATATAAAAAGGGCGCCTTGAAACCATGACAATATCCTTTTCGTCTTCAGGGACTGTTTTGTCTGATTTAAACGTCTGCTTACAGCGAAAATGAAACGCACATCTAAGGCAAGTCCTAAAAATTTCGTGAAATGTGCTGACCCGTGCCCAAGATATTTGTCGCCGGGTGACACTCACGAGATGTGTGTGTACTGTTTGGGTGAAGAGCACGCACGGGATGCTCTTGAGGGAGCGTCCTGTGCAAATTGTGAGCGTTTTCCTATGAGAACGCTCCGCTCTCGTCTGGCTCTCTTCTCGAGGGAAGAGAGTTCAGCGTCTGGTCCTCGCGGATCGGGTCCCGCTCGTGCCGAGGCAGAGCGGCGACGCGCTTCATGGGGCTCCCAGATGGAGCTCGCTGACAGTCTCGAGGGGGGCGTTAACCTCTCGGACGCGTCATCGGCTGACGAGAGTGAGCTGCAGGGGGATGACGGAGACTTTTCTCCTACTAATACTGCAGCAAGTGCTCTTCAGGCCGGGCAAGAGATGGCTGAGGAGGATGATTTAGATCCTCAACCTCGTCAGCCATCCTGCCCCGTGTACGCAGAGTTGGTGGAAGTTATGGAGCGCGCCACTGACAAACTTCAGTTGCCATGGCGGCGCGCTCAGGGAGAGATCGTTCGCAGTCGTTTGGATGATCGGTTTCTCCCTGAACATAGACCACCAGCTCAGCAGAGCCTTCCATTCCTTCCTGATCTCCATTCAGAGATCGAGAGGGCATGGAAGAAACCGTACTCTGCCCGAATTCATCGACATCAGCGGGGTAACTTTCCTGATGTTGAGGGGATCGGTGAGTACGGTTATGTGTCGATGCCGCCCGTTGACGAGACGTTTGCGAACTATCTCGTTTCTGGGCGGGTGTCGACACTAAAAGCTCCGACTCTGCCATCCAAGCCCCTTAAAACCACGGCTCGCTTGAATGGCAGAGCGTACACGGCAGCAGGTCAGGCTGGTGCTGCCCTTCATACCATGGCAGTGCTCCAAGCCTACCAAGCTGACCTGCTGCAGGATCTCGACCAGGGGGCAGGGCTGTCCCCTGAGGCGGTCGCTGAGTTGCGCCGGACCACAGATTTGTCCCTCCGGGCCACTAAACAGACTGCTGCCGCGATCGGCCGATCGATGGCGGCGATGGTGGCCACAGAGAGGCATCTGTGGCTCAACTTGGCTGATTTCGGGGAGAAAGAAAAGTCCCTTCTCCTTGATTCACCAGTTTCGCCTGCTAAACTTTTTGGCACCTCCGTTGAGGCGGTGGTTGGGAAGTTTAGGGAGGCGAAGGCGCGCTCGGCTGCATTTAAGACCTGTATACCGCTGAGATCCGGGCCCCAGCCCAGGCAGGCGGGAGGACCTGGTCCGTCTTGGTCTGAGGACCGTAGGCAGGACCAGAGGTCTAGTGTCGCCTCTCGTGCCCCCCCTCCATGGAGGAGTAGGACACAGAGGAGGCGAGCCTCCCGCAAAAAGAGGGACTTAAGGGAGGTCATTCAGCACAAGCGCTGCAACGCTCAGCGGAAGTAGGGTCTGATCTCCCTGGAGGGCTTTTTCTACCAGCCCTCTCCCTCTTCTTGACTCCCCAGGCGTTTACGTTACACCAGCCCTGGGGATGGGCCTTATGATGAGAACTATGTTCTGATGGGCCGCCGTAGCAACTGGTTGATGTGAGCGCCTCTTTTAGGCATGTAAAAGTGGTGGACCCCAGATTAATTGAGAACTCTCTGGCGAGTCTTCACTCCGCACGCCGCAGGTGAACTTTTGGTTTGTACAATTCTGTGTGTATAACTAACACTGATTGTATTTCTCTACAGACCCTGTTCCCTGTATAGACCTAGGGGGTCATTCTTAGAGGAGCAATTAAAGTATGGACTTTAGGGCCCTGAAGCCTCCCCCAGTTGGTGGCTAGAACGAATTAGGAAGAAGCTCAAAGAAGATTTGGCTTCTGTGCTGAGTATGTGATGGACTTCCTGTCATAACATTTTATATGCGTGGTGGGCCACCGCTCATTTCTAGTTAGCCTCAGGGCTATTAGCCACCCAGAGGGTAGGGTAGTTGGTCTTCCTAGAAAAAAAAAAAAAAAAACTTTTTTGCTTTAGGTTTAGACTGACGCTGGCGCTTCAGATAGATCTTCAGATAGATGTCCTGCCTATCGGTTTGTGACATTGGTATCCTGAGTACTCGCTCCCCTGAGCTCTGTTGGGTTTCAGTAGGTTGAGTGTTTTCACGGCCTCTCAATCAAGTAGGCTGTGGCTCCTCCGAGCCCTCAGGTAGATCTATGCTTGTAGGTCGGCCCTCATCCGGGCCGCCTCTGTAGCTGGCCTAGGCTATGCTAGGGATGTTGGAGGCGTGTTGCTAAGTATAGCTGCCACATTCATTATGTGTTAGGCTTCCTCCCCTTGATTTCAGCCTCCTCCCTTAAATGGGAGTTGTTGGCCAAGGCCCGCCCCTTTCTCTGCATTCAGGGGTGATAGAGTAATGCAGGGTGGTAGCTGAGGTAGGATCAGTCTGATAGGGTTAGGCCATCTTTCGCTCTGCGAAGTGAGAGTTTGTCAGACCCTGCCGAACAGAGATGTTTTTGGGCCTCTAGAGCTGGCTCCATTCAGCCCGTTGAGCTAATCGCTCGACCGATGGGTTGAAGTGGGTTGGCTTGCAATTTAGCCCCCCCGCTCCCCTAGGGTGGGCGCAGGACAAATCCCTGTCACCCTTTGGAGCCACTTGCAGGCCTGTTCCCTGTCTAACATTGCAGGGGCATATGGTTGTTACTCCCCCGCTAACTCAGGGTAGTTTTGAGTAGTCCATTCTCAGCTCTGTATGTATCTACCTCACACCACGATGGCTCCGGTTGAGCAGGGAGTTCTAAACTACATTCCATTCCGGTTTTTGAACTCCGCTCCCTTTGAAGCCAGAGCATTGCCATGGGCTGATGCCTATGCATTTAGTAGGTAGGCCCCTAGTGGGGCCTCCACTAGGCAGAATGGCGTATGTTGTACTCCCCTGCTATAAGGGTATTGCTATTTGCTGAGTACACTGCCTCTGGCAATGTGATTAGGTACCAGGATGCTGTAGCAACAGATTTCTGCCGCGAAGGCTGCAGTTGGGTAGTAGGCCCCAGCAGGCCTCCTTGACGGAATAGCCCCCAATAGGGCTCCTAGGCCAGCTCACCTTCGATGGTTGGCCCTGGTAGTTCGGGCAGAAGGCTCACTGCTGATTAGTAGGCCTTAACAGGCCTCCTCTGAGGTGGGTCGCAACATTGTGGAACATACACTTGGACAAAACTATAGGAAAAGTTTTTAATAGTATGGTTCCAGCAGTGTTCGGTAAAGTAGCAGAATAGACTCGCTATCAGCTAGCAGGCTCGCCCAGGCCTCCCTGTTAGGCGAGTCCCCAGCAGCAGTTACATCCAGCTGATTAGAATGTTTCAGGTAGTAGGCCTCTTCAGGCCTCCCTGAAGGTGGGCTCCCACATTTTGTGGTGGTCAGGTAGTAGGCTTTACTAGGCCTCCCTGAGGGTTTAATCCCACATACTGTGGTTACTAGGTGGCAGGCCCCACAGGCCTCCCTGGAGTTGAATTCCCGCTTCTTTGAACTGAAGGCAAAGCCCCAAAGACAGTCAACTGGACTGCCAGTCTGGCTCACTATCAGCTATGGTTTTCAGGTAGTAGGCCTCTCCAGGCCTCCCTGAAAGTAAGCTTTCCTGCACTGTGTTTATCAGGTAGTAGGCCTCACTAGGCCTCCCTGAAGTTGAGCTCCCACATACTGTGGTTGTCAGGTGGTAGGCCTCACCAGGCCTCCCTGGAGTTGAGTTCCAAATGACTTTCAGTTTCCACTTAGGTGGTTATCTGGTAACAGGTAGTAGGCCTCTCTAGGCCTCTCTGTAGGTGAACTCCCACATATTGTGGTTATCAGATAGCAGGCTTCACCAGGCCTCTCTGAAGGTGAGCTCCCACATACTGTGGTTGTCAGGTAGTAGGCTTCTCCAGGTCTCCCTGGGAGTAGTTTCACGGTGATGCTGGGTTTCGTAAGCTAGTGGCCACTTACTTTCAGTTTAGCAGTCCTTATCAGGCAGCTACTGGGGTTGAGTTTGCGCCCTGGCTCGGCTCAAGTTTTTATTCTCTGCTACGGGTTCCCTCCTGGAACCTTTTTATCCTGCTACAGCCTGGTTGCCTACCAGGTAGATCTTATGCTCCCCTCACTGAGGGTCAATGTGAGTATGTGGTCTCCTGAGTCTGGTCCGTCGGTCGTAGGCCTCTCATGAGGCCTCCCAGTTAGATCAGTCCTAAGGCCCTCACAGGCCTCCTCAGTGTTTTTGAAACACAAACACTGGGTAGATCCGTGGATCGAGTAGAGAAACTCCCCTCGCTGGCAAGGGTTGTAAAGCACTACGCTGAGTCATACTCTCCAGGATATCCCGTCTCTGAGATCCGGGCCGAGTGGTTCACTGCCTGCTCCGCAGTTCCTCGGGCTGGATGCCTTCCTAAAGGCAAGTGTCCAGAGGCTCTGTCTTCGGACAGACAGGAAGTGGCCAGTCTGTAGTGTCTTATGTAGTGACACCAGGTCAGGCCTGCCTGGTGGCTTTTCAGGTGGTACATTCCCCTGAATAGTGACTGGCTGGGGTTCCCTCGGGTTCCCTAGCCTCATTCCCTAGAAGGGACCCCTTCTAAGAAGTTGAAGTTGTGGTCCTAGGCCCTTGAGCAGGCCCAGGTAGACCTTTCACTAAACTATGTTTATGGAGGTTTTCTGTGGTATCATATAGCTTGGGCTATGACCGTAGGGAGTGCTGTCACTGACAGCCCTGTGTGACCTGAGGGTGAGTGGTTCTAGTGTTCACTGAATGCTGGTTCTGACAGTTGTCACTGCCATTGGGCATGCACTCCCTTTAGCATGGTGGCGTGGGTATTTCGTTCCCCATAGCGTCGTTGACGTATTGTCGAAGTTCCCTTCGAAAGGGAACGTCTCAGGCTACAAATGTAACCTTGGTTCCCTGAGAACAGGGAACGAGACAATACGTCTCCCAGCCATGCCTCAGGGTCTGCCTGCCAAACAGTCCCTTCAGACGAAAGGATATTGTCATGGTTTCAAGGCGCCCTTTTTATATCCAGGTCGCACGCTAATCATTCAAGCTGATGATTCACGGCTGTCGCCGGTCAGCATGATTGCTGTGAGTTGATATTTGATTTCAGACACCTGTCACACCTGAGGCGTTCCCCATAGCGTCGTTGACGTATTGTCTCGTTCCCTGTTCTCAGGGAACCAAGGTTACATTTGTAACCTGAGACGTTTTCTTTATCTTTTTTTTTTTTTTTTGCAACTGGAAGTGTCCATACTGTAGATAAACATACGTTTTTGAATTTACATTTCAGTGAATTATTCATAATTATAATTACAGAAGTTTCAAGAGCAATTTTGATGTTTTTAAAATTAGGATACTACATACAGTATACAAGAACAAGACCAGCTAGGAACCCTGGCTCTTTAAAGAAAAAGTTGTTTAGGGAGTGAATTAAAATAAAACATCTCTCTTTTTTTTTTAGCTGATTTTAATATTGTTTTGTCATCATTTAAGTCATACTGAAGTTAGTTTGTGAGTATTATGAGGCCCCCTAGTGGGCCCTGGACCCCTGGTTGTGAACCTCTGCTTTACAGCACTTAGTTGCTGTTGATAAAAAGATTAAATATCCACATTTATGAGATACATAACAGCATCATGACCCTCTTATCAAAGACATTAAACAGAGAAAATGAAAGTACTGAAATACAACTGGCACATGTTAGTCTTCTAATCCTTCTTTTTTACTTCATCTTTTTAAAGAGCATGAGTTTTGAAATGTTCAGAATTTAAATTGTAATGCGGAAATCCATACAAATGTGCAAGCATGCATTTCATTGGCCTCATATCACTGTAATTGCAAGTCATTGAAAGCGATCTTATCTCTGATTGGCTACAGTTCTGACCGGATGATTTAAGGGTCCGGTGACTGAGGCAGCCATGCGTGAGCGTTTTTGTGCCGTAAGGGTCAGGTGCTGATGACAGGGGGGATTATATGGCATTAGACATGCAGCACAGCGTACAGTGCTACAGCGATCAGTCCCGGCTGAGGGTGAGGATCTCCTCTTTGATCCTCTCCACTGAACACCTGCCATTTGTTAGCAGCCCGGCTCTTGATTAAGAGTGATGTGTTTCGGGTCTACGGCTGTTTCAACCATCAGGGTAGCAATCTAGTCTGCGGCTGTGTGTAGACTCAGGCCCCCACCTGCCTCCTCCAGGCCTTTGGGACCTTCTCTTAAAATTGCTCTTTGTGTGAATCATTACAAATGAAATGCCATGAGAAACAGTGGGAGAGATGAAGTGAAAGAGAGGGAGAGAGAGAGACAAAGATAGGAATAAAATGGTAGAGACTTTGGAGAGGAATAGTGGGCTGGAAAGGTGTAATGGAGAAGCAGCTGCTGCCATGTTCAGTACTGTTTAACAAGAAACTCCAGTTTGGTTGAATTATAGGTGACTTGTCTAAAACAAATGCTCTTTTATGTGCGTAGTGCAACAGAAAGTTTGGCCTGGATATTGTGTGTTGTGTATTTAATCACAGTGTACTAGGGTGTACAGTCTACTACTCGTCATTGGCCTTTACAGTAAAAGAAAGATGGAAAATGACAAGAAAGTGCAGGTCTGACATCCAAACAGATTCATGCCTCAGGGCTGGAGAACCATCACAGCCATCAGTGGTGTGCTACTACCAGACGAAGCAAATGCATTTCAACAGCATCCTCATCCATGATCCGCCACTGAGATGTCCCTGACTTCTTAATAACTTTGTAGAGGGCTAGTTCTGGTCACCAAGACAATTACCTTTATGTCAAGCCGTAAAAGATATGTCCACCCCAGGGACTGGCAGACAGCTTGCTCCATAATGCTGAACGTCTAGACTGATTCTTTTCACATTTTGTGGATGTCATATTATGACGCTGTCACTAGGCCAGTTTTCAGCGTGGGTGACTGACACATTGTACAATACGTTATCAATTTACAGACAATATAAGAGGCTTTTAAGAAACATTAAAAAATTAAGGCGACTATCCATAGGCGTAATGTATGGTGTAAGATCACTTTCAAAAAGATGTATGCACAACTTTAAGCATTCATATTCGTATTTTTAAACATTTGTGCGTAAATTAACTTAGTCACGCAAAATTACGTTTTCATACACGTGAGTCAATAAAATTACATTTGTGTTTTTATGTGAGTGTGACTCTAGAAGCCATGACTGTAAACATTCACGAGTACAACTCTGATTTCTACGACTACGAATTCTTCACTATGAACACAAATTCAAGTTTGTGGGTACGAGTAAAGAACAGTTGAAATGACGTCACTGCCGTCCCAGGGCAGGTAATCGAACCTCGATTCCATCTAACGCGCATGCGTCAAAGGTGAAAGATGGCTAACAACAGACCTGAGGCTGCCAACCTAGGCTCAGCATCACAGGTAAAATAAATAACGTGTTTATTCAACATTTTTTATACGATTTTACTATTTTGATAGCACTTTATAATGATATACATTTCTGCAACTCATAGACGTTATTGCTTTTGCTTGCAACCTATTTACTCGCTGTTAACTAGTGCTAGACGACGTTAGCGTTGATGAAGTGCTCTGTGTTAAAGTAACGTTATAGTTAGTGATGTTAGAACTAAACTGCTCTGTTATCATATGTTTAGCAATGTCGACCAAATCAGTAATGAACAGACGAAGTAATTGCTTTAGCTTGCAAAATAATGATAACGTTAACTTAGTTACGCCTATTAGTTTGCAAACATACTTCAGTTGTAATGTTTTGAATGTCTATTTAGCCTAACGTTACATAATGTTGAATTGGTACGGCTAAGGTAACGGTACCATGTATTGCATCTAATATGTATTTTGGCATTTACAGGGACCACTGGCTACTCAGTTACTGCAGCGTCTGGAATCAAGGATCACTGACACGTTAAGTCAACCATACTTTAATTTGGACTACTTCCAGTACGTTGTAAATCAGGAAGCCTTTATTCTGACATCTGCATCTAGCATTTTAAACATCCCAGCTGAAATTGTGGAGTGTCTTTTATCCCTTCAAAGAATGATCCACGCAGCTCTTTCCCAAGAGAGTCCTTGTGTTTTTATTAGAGAAGGAGGACGCGGCCGACCAAAATTTTGTTTTTCTGAGGAGCTGCTGTCCCGGCTCATTGACATGCCCTTACCAGTGTCTTGTATCGCCAACCTGCTGGGTGTCAGCCAAAGTACAATTTTCCGGCGTATGCATGAACTCAGGTTGTCCACAAGACTTACATACAGCAGTTTATCTGACAGTGAACTGGATGATGCTGTCATCTCCATAAAAACCAGGATCCCAAACGCAGGATACAGAATGGTTAAAGGTTGTCTCCAATCAAATGGACATAGAGTTCAGTGGAATCGCATCAAGGAGTCCATGCACAGAGTTGACGCTCCAGGAATTTTGGAAAGAATGACACAGCTGGGTTGCATCGTCAGGAGGACATACTTCGTACAGCGGCCTTTGTCATTAGTGCACGTGGACACTAACCATAAGCTCATAAGGTAAGATATTTATTTATTTATGTACTTTATTATGGGTGTTGAGTTAATGTAGCTCTTTTCATTGACTGCTCATTGTCATCTCATCCTTTTAATTTCAAGGTACAACATCGTCATATTTGGAGCAATAGATGGTTACTCAAGAAAGGTGCATCACTTTTTTTTTTTTTACTGCTTTTATTATAGTGCTTTATTCTTCCTGTATATGTTTGTGTTCATGTATTCACTGTTGATAGACTGCATATGGGTCCGTCCGTATTATTATTATTATTATTATTATTTTTTTTCATTTTTGAATCCAAAACGTATAATGACAAAACCAAATTCAAATAACTGTCTGATTTTGGTTTTTGCAAATTCATTTTTTCGTTTCTCCATTGAATTAAGACATTAAGAAAAACAAGACAGTTGGGTCAGATGAAAAGTAAAAATATCAAAATAAAGGACAACAGTAGTTGATTACATGCAGTTTAATATTGTGCATTTATCCATGTGCACAGCAAAAGTCACGTTTAATGAGCAAATTTTTGGTGCATTACATTTGGTAATATACTTTAACCTAAGTCATTATTGTGTGTGCAGTAGGCAATGTGAGTATATTTAAACGTTTGCAGATTCACTATATGAAACTCTGTTGTCTGCATTGTTGTAGCATTTCCCCTATTAATTTTCCAGGGTCAGGGGAGATGAAGGCGTTGAAAATGTCGCAATTGCTGAAACCATGTTCAGTGTTAAAGGCACCGGAAGAGGGAGCTTCATCGCTGGGCGAAGCGTACACAACCAAAGGTTAAAATGATAATTTACATAATCTACAGTATATTCATAGTGAGAATGTTAAATCATTGTTGGAAAGTATTTTAAGTAAGAATGATTACTTTTGAGTTGAATAAGGCCTGTTATTTCTTATTTAGGATTGAACGCCTATGGCGAGATGTCTGGACCTCTGTCACTCATCTGTACTATGAAGTTCTTCACAGTCTAGAAGAAGATGGCCTGTTGGATTTGTCAGATGCTGTCCATCTGTTTTGTGCCCATTATGTGTTCCTTCCGCGTCTGGCAGAGACCCTTCACACATTCACAGAAGGCTGGGACAACCATCCCTTACGATCTGAAGGTGGACTCACCCCTAACCAACTCTGGGTTATGGGTCACATGCAGAACCCTTGTGACGCAGATGAAGATTTGCAGGTTTGTTGAAGCTATCTCTCAAAGTGCAGTTCAAATGTTTTCAACCTGAAAGTGTCGATTTAGACTTATATAAAAAGCTGAAATTTAAAGTTTTTGAATGGTGTCAATAACTCTTGAAGAAAGTTATTGAATAATAATATAGAAGTATGTAAGAGTAGTGTGTTGCTTCACTTAAGCACACAATTAGACAGTCAACTGAGCTTAATTTTGATTTTCATTTCCTTTAGTCACTGCACTAGGCCTTTGTATGTCAATGTGTGCTTGGCAGTGTTTTCAAATATTTCTAAATGTTGTTTCATACAAAATAACATTATTTTCAGAACACGGAGCTGTTTGATGGTGTGCCTGAAGAACCTTATGGAGTTGAAGTCCCAGAAATTGAGTGCCCGCTGACTCCAGCTAGTATGGAAACTGTACAGTCCATGATCGATCCCTCTGCATCGTCAGAATCATTTAGCAGAGACATTTATATATCAATGGTTCAGTGCATTGAAAGTCTATGTGTGACACAAAGAAACACCTAAGATATAAGCAGTCCTTACAAAAGATTTAATGGAATGAAGTTGAACATTTGCAAACAGACTGCCAGTTACAAAAGGCTTGCTGTGATATTACTTCATTTTATCACGGGAGTAACAGTGAGGTAAAAAACTAACTCCTCATTCATTTTGGTTTTAAAGTGAACCATTAATAACAGCAAAACAATGGTTTTGTAACAATGAATAAAGTTATTCACAGAAACAAGAAAATGGCAAATAAAATGGCAATAAAACAAAACAATTCAATGCCTATTTTGACTTATGCAGTTACTTGTTACACCCTGTCAAAAGTTTGCCCATGGCATATTGCTAATGTCATAATGTTTTTGAATTCACTGAATGTTTTCAGGTGTGCTGAGGGAAATGTGACTGTACGACTGCAGGCGCTGACAATAGGAAAACAAACAGTGTGCTGTGTGTCACAGTCATGGTGGAATTTCACATTTATGACAAAGTCCTTCTTTTCACTAGGCAGAAGGGGCTTGTGTCCCTGTCCGGTGAGCCACTGCATGATTCGTCCAACAGTCAAACTTTCTGGAGCAATACTGTTGTTGCTTGGGCCATCTTGTTCTTAAAAAAAAAAGAGATTAAATGTAAGTCTGGATAACTAAAGGAAGGCAGCATCTTTTTAATAGTTTTTCAACTTGATACAATTAGTTAATACAATCCCTCAATTAAATCAGATTAACATGTTAAGCATAGCCCCTTTTTGGGTTGGGAGCAGGGGGTGTTAAAAGCCCTGGCTGTCTGTAAAATTTCATGAAGCAGTGTTATTCTAGAGGTCATAATATTAAATTTCACATTTTACATCAAGATTCTGCAAAAGATATATTAAGGCTTGTGAATTTATTGGAGTATGTAAATTCATAGCTAGCCATTTCCACTGTGCTGTATAAAAATTACTGCAGGACAGCAGAAGAAAAGCTTACTACTTCTATATTATTAAATATTGGCTAAAACACACCAGAATCCTCAATTTCCTGAAGGTAGTCCTGGAAAAAGTTCATGATATTTGTTTCCATGCGGTGTTTGGCAGAACCAATCTCACTGAAGACAGGGCGGCTGTTCTCCAAAATGAAGACTGCATCTACCTTTAAGAAGAAAATACATTTCAGTCTGCATTCAACATAGTAATTCTTGCAGAAAAAATAAATGCTTAATTAAAAGCAACCAGAAACCCATGTCGAGCTACTAGGACGTGTTGTTACAATCCCTATGAAGAATCTGCACTTTTTTTGGAACGAATCCCCACATCCTTGAGGAGCCTGGTTGTTAAAATGACTACAAACTCTCCACATCCAACCTCAGCAGGAAGCACCCGAGTATGCCAGCCGTACAGTTCTGCCTCGGCTGCTAGTTCTGTGTACTTCTGGCTTTTCCATTCATATGCTTCCCCAACGGCAACCTCCCATGGTACTGTAAGCCCCAATATGTACAGGGACTTCTCTAAGTTGACCACAAAATCAGGTCTGGCCTAAGAGTGTCTGAGACAAGAATGTACCTTATCATCTTCCCCTGTAACAAACAGTGGTTGGCAAAGGTCTTGATGGGTATTCATGATCTTTGGTAGTTCATAGAGCTGCAGGCCTTTTCTGAGCTGGTCGAGCATCGGGATGAGTCTCATGGTGGAGTGAAGTATAACAGCTCTAATAGACAATATAAAAGTGTTTCATCAGGAGATTCTACTTTTGTGGTAAAACTGTTTACTGTAGGAAAAAATATATAATTGTTAAATTATAATTTGGTGACATTTAAAAGTGGTTTCACAACATAGCTTTGCAAGAAAAAAATCCAAATCAAGTCACAAATTGTTGTACAATACTCCCTTGCCATAATGAAAACCAAAAATGTTAATATACCTTATTATGCTGTCCCTTTTATCCACAGACACGATTCCAGTGTATCCGCAGGTCACAATGTCACCAATCAGGTCGCTGATGTTGTCATCATTGGCGGTGTTTATCTGAAAGTCGATTGGTGTTAAGTGAAAGTTGTTCTCATTGCATAATTGTGCTCTACGGTCAAACAAACAACTCACTAGATTTGTGCAATCCATGTCATAATGAAGTTAATACTATTATTGACCGTGATAAAATTGGACTTACCTTTACAATTAGCTGTGAAAGTTCCAAATCTGTGACATCACTGGCAGACACTTGAATGCTGTCAGAGTCACCAGAGCAGAGATAACTGAAGCACCATTCACGCAGGAAGTTAGGGCAAGGTCCGCCTTGTGCCAGACTAGCTGCCATGACTTCTCCTGCAGTCCTAATAAATGGAATAATGAAACAATTGCATATAAACTAAAGTAGTACTGCAATTAATACGCTTAAAGACAACATGCAAAAAGAACTTAATTACACACCTGAAGTAATTACAGTCCAAACTGTTAAGGCAGTAAACGGGATTCTTCCCTTTCTTATCTGGACCTTCAACAAAGAGTCTTTTTTCTATTTCTACCAGCATTTCTGGAAAACAACAAATACATGAAATACAAAAGGTCTCTTCAAATGTTCATTTTTTCATCCAATCAGCATTTGAGCCCATTGCACCACCAAAGGCCCCCTGTTGACATATATGTGTCTGATTTAACAAATATGGACATACACCTGTACCTGTGAGGAATTCTTTGGTAAGGGCACCATTATCAATGCCTGCCTCGGCAAAGAATGTGACCTTAAGTCTACATTTGGGTGAGGTCTTCTTCTGCCGTTGCCACTGTTGCATGCCTCTGTTGTAGAGATCAGTTCGCGACACACAGATGGAAAATGTGTTTGTCTCATCAACTTGAGAACCGATCCAGTTCAAGATATCCTCAGAACTGAAAAAAATAAATAAAAACAGACATTGAACATTTGAATCACAACTAAATCTATGAGTGGTTTTATGATTTCATAGGTGGTTGCTACTGTCTCTCAGGGTGGCCGTTAAGACATTTACCCGTTTGGACTTGCATTGAAGCCTCACCTCACTCCTGAGAATGTCACCAGTATAGGAGGATGTGCAAGTATTGTACCAGGCCTAACGGCCACCCTGAGAGACAGTAGCAACCACCTATGAAATCATAAAACCACTCATAGATTTAGTTGTGATTCAAATGTTCAATGTCTGTTTTTATTTATTTTTTTCAGTTCTGAGGATATCTTGAACTGGATCGGTTCTCAAGTTGATGAGACAAACACATTTTCCATCTGTGTGTCGCGAACTGATCTCTACAACAGAGGCATGCAACAGTGGCAACGGCAGAAGAAGACCTCACCCAAATGTAGACTTAAGGTCACATTCTTTGCCGAGGCAGGCATTGATAATGGTGCCCTTACCAAAGAATTCCTCACAGGTACAGGTGTATGTCCATATTTGTTAAATCAGACACATATATGTCAACAGGGGGCCTTTGGTGGTGCAATGGGCTCAAATGCTGATTGGATGAAAAAATGAACATTTGAAGAGACCTTTTGTATTTCATGTATTTGTTGTTTTCCAGAAATGCTGGTAGAAATAGAAAAAAGACTCTTTGTTGAAGGTCCAGATAAGAAAGGGAAGAATCCCGTTTACTGCCTTAACAGTTTGGACTGTAATTACTTCAGGTGTGTAATTAAGTTCTTTTTGCATGTTGTCTTTAAGCGTATTAATTGCAGTACTACTTTAGTTTATATGCAATTGTTTAATTATTCCATTTATTAGGACTGCAGGAGAAGTCATGGCAGCTAGTCTGGCACAAGGCGGACCTTGCCCTAACTTCCTGCGTGAATGGTGCTTCAGTTATCTCTGCTCTGGTGACTCTGACAGCATTCAAGTGTCTGCCAGTGATGTCACAGATTTGGAACTTTCACAGCTAATTGTAAAGGTAAGTCCAATTTTATCACGGTCAATAATAGTATTAACTTCATTATGACATGGATTGCACAAATCTAGTGAGTTGTTTGTTTGACCGTAGAGCACAATTATGCAATGAGAACAACTTTCACTTAACACCAATCGACTTTCAGATAAACACCGCCAATGATGACAACATCAGCGACCTGATTGGTGACATTGTGACCTGCGGATACACTGGAATCGTGTCTGTGGATAAAAGGGACAGCATAATAAGGTATATTAACATTTTTGGTTTTCATTATGGCAAGGGAGTATTGTACAACAATTTGTGACTTGATTTGGATTTTTTTCTTGCAAAGCTATGTTGTGAAACCACTTTTAAATGTCACCAAATTATAATTTAACAATTATATATTTTTTCCTACAGTAAACAGTTTTACCACAAAAGTAGAATCTCCTGATGAAACACTTTTATATTGTCTATTAGAGCTGTTATACTTCACTCCACCATGAGACTCATCCCGATGCTCGACCAGCTCAGAAAAGGCCTGCAGCTCTATGAACTACCAAAGATCATGAATACCCATCAAGACCTTTGCCAACCACTGTTTGTTACAGGGGAAGATGATAAGGTACATTCTTGTCTCAGACACTCTTAGGCCAGACCTGATTTTGTGGTCAACTTAGAGAAGTCCCTGTACATATTGGGGCTTACAGTACCATGGGAGGTTGCCGTTGGGGAAGCATATGAATGGAAAAGCCAGAAGTACACAGAACTAGCAGCCGAGGCAGAACTGTACGGCTGGCATACTCGGGTGCTTCCTGCTGAGGTTGGATGTGGAGAGTTTGTAGTCATTTTAACAACCAGGCTCCTCAAGGATGTGGGGATTCGTTCCAAAAAAAGTGCAGATTCTTCATAGGGATTGTAACAACACGTCCTAGTAGCTCGACATGGGTTTCTGGTTGCTTTTAATTAAGCATTTATTTTTTCTGCAAGAATTACTATGTTGAATGCAGACTGAAATGTATTTTCTTCTTAAAGGTAGATGCAGTCTTCATTTTGGAGAACAGCCGCCCTGTCTTCAGTGAGATTGGTTCTGCCAAACACCGCATGGAAACAAATATCATGAACTTTTTCCAGGACTACCTTCAGGAAATTGAGGATTCTGGTGTGTTTTAGCCAATATTTAATAATATAGAAGTAGTAAGCTTTTCTTCTGCTGTCCTGCAGTAATTTTTATACAGCACAGTGGAAATGGCTAGCTATGAATTTACATACTCCAATAAATTCACAAGCCTTAATATATCTTTTGCAGAATCTTGATGTAAAATGTGAAATTTAATATTATGACCTCTAGAATAACACTGCTTCATGAAATTTTACAGACAGCCAGGGCTTTTAACACCCCCTGCTCCCAACCCAAAAAGGGGCTATGCTTAACATGTTAATCTGATTTAATTGAGGGATTGTATTAACTAATTGTATCAAGTTGAAAAACTATTAAAAAGATGCTGCCTTCCTTTAGTTATCCAGACTTACATTTAATCTCTTTTTTTTTTAAGAACAAGATGGCCCAAGCAACAACAGTATTGCTCCAGAAAGTTTGACTGTTGGACGAATCATGCAGTGGCTCACCGGACAGGGACACAAGCCCCTTCTGCCTAGTGAAAAGAAGGACTTTGTCATAAATGTGAAATTCCACCATGACTGTGACACACAGCACACTGTTTGTTTTCCTATTGTCAGCGCCTGCAGTCGTACAGTCACATTTCCCTCAGCACACCTGAAAACATTCAGTGAATTCAAAAACATTATGACATTAGCAATATGCCATGGGCAAACTTTTGACAGGGTGTAACAAGTAACTGCATAAGTCAAAATAGGCATTGAATTGTTTTGTTTTATTGCCATTTTATTTGCCATTTTCTTGTTTCTGTGAATAACTTTATTCATTGTTACAAAACCATTGTTTTGCTGTTATTAATGGTTCACTTTAAAACCAAAATGAATGAGGAGTTAGTTTTTTACCTCACTGTTACTCCCGTGATAAAATGAAGTAATATCACAGCAAGCCTTTTGTAACTGGCAGTCTGTTTGCAAATGTTCAACTTCATTCCATTAAATCTTTTGTAAGGACTGCTTATATCTTAGGTGTTTCTTTGTGTCACACATAGACTTTCAATGCACTGAACCATTGATATATAAATGTCTCTGCTAAATGATTCTGACGATGCAGAGGGATCGATCATGGACTGTACAGTTTCCATACTAGCTGGAGTCAGCGGGCACTCAATTTCTGGGACTTCAACTCCATAAGGTTCTTCAGGCACACCATCAAACAGCTCCGTGTTCTGAAAATAATGTTATTTTGTATGAAACAACATTTAGAAATATTTGAAAACACTGCCAAGCACACATTGACATACAAAGGCCTAGTGCAGTGACTAAAGGAAATGAAAATCAAAATTAAGCTCAGTTGACTGTCTAATTGTGTGCTTAAGTGAAGCAACACACTACTCTTACATACTTCTATATTATTATTCAATAACTTTCTTCAAGAGTTATTGACACCATTCAAAAACTTTAAATTTCAGCTTTTTATATAAGTCTAAATCGACACTTTCAGGTTGAAAACATTTGAACTGCACTTTGAGAGATAGCTTCAACAAACCTGCAAATCTTCATCTGCGTCACAAGGGTTCTGCATGTGACCCATAACCCAGAGTTGGTTAGGGGTGAGTCCACCTTCAGATCGTAAGGGATGGTTGTCCCAGCCTTCTGTGAATGTGTGAAGGGTCTCTGCCAGACGCGGAAGGAACACATAATGGGCACAAAACAGATGGACAGCATCTGACAAATCCAACAGGCCATCTTCTTCTAGACTGTGAAGAACTTCATAGTACAGATGAGTGACAGAGGTCCAGACATCTCGCCATAGGCGTTCAATCCTAAATAAGAAATAACAGGCCTTATTCAACTCAAAAGTAATCATTCTTACTTAAAATACTTTCCAACAATGATTTAACATTCTCACTATGAATATACTGTAGATTATGTAAATTATCATTTTAACCTTTGGTTGTGTACGCTTCGCCCAGCGATGAAGCTCCCTCTTCCGGTGCCTTTAACACTGAACATGGTTTCAGCAATTGCGACATTTTCAACGCCTTCATCTCCCCTGACCCTGGAAAATTAATAGGGGAAATGCTACAACAATGCAGACAACAGAGTTTCATATAGTGAATCTGCAAACGTTTAAATATACTCACATTGCCTACTGCACACACAATAATGACTTAGGTTAAAGTATATTACCAAATGTAATGCACCAAAAATTTGCTCATTAAACGTGACTTTTGCTGTGCACATGGATAAATGCACAATATTAAACTGCATGTAATCAACTACTGTTGTCCTTTATTTTGATATTTTTACTTTTCATCTGACCCAACTGTCTTGTTTTTCTTAATGTCTTAATTCAATGGAGAAACGAAAAAATGAATTTGCAAAAACCAAAATCAGACAGTTATTTGAATTTGGTTTTGTCATTATACGTTTTGGATTCAAAAATGAAAAAAAAAAATAATAATAATAATAATAATACGGACGGACCCATATGCAGTCTATCAACAGTGAATACATGAACACAAACATATACAGGAAGAATAAAGCACTATAATAAAAGCAGTAAAAAAAAAAAAAGTGATGCACCTTTCTTGAGTAACCATCTATTGCTCCAAATATGACGATGTTGTACCTTGAAATTAAAAGGATGAGATGACAATGAGCAGTCAATGAAAAGAGCTACATTAACTCAACACCCATAATAAAGTACATAAATAAATGAATATCTTACCTTATGAGCTTATGGTTAGTGTCCACGTGCACTAATGACAAAGGCCGCTGTACGAAGTATGTCCTCCTGACGATGCAACCCAGCTGTGTCATTCTTTCCAAAATTCCTGGAGCGTCAACTCTGTGCATGGACTCCTTGATGCGATTCCACTGAACTCTATGTCCATTTGATTGGAGACAACCTTTAACCATTCTGTATCCTGCGTTTGGGATCCTGGTTTTTATGGAGATGACAGCATCATCCAGTTCACTGTCAGATAAACTGCTGTATGTAAGTCTTGTGGACAACCTGAGTTCATGCATACGCCGGAAAATTGTACTTTGGCTGACACCCAGCAGGTTGGCGATACAAGACACTGGTAAGGGCATGTCAATGAGCCGGGACAGCAGCTCCTCAGAAAAACAAAATTTTGGTCGGCCGCGTCCTCCTTCTCTAATAAAAACACAAGGACTCTCTTGGGAAAGAGCTGCGTGGATCATTCTTTGAAGGGATAAAAGACACTCCACAATTTCAGCTGGGATGTTTAAAATGCTAGATGCAGATGTCAGAATAAAGGCTTCCTGATTTACAACGTACTGGAAGTAGTCCAAATTAAAGTATGGTTGACTTAACGTGTCAGTGATCCTTGATTCCAGACGCTGCAGTAACTGAGTAGCCAGTGGTCCCTGTAAATGCCAAAATACATATTAGATGCAATACATGGTACCGTTACCTTAGCCGTACCAATTCAACATTATGTAACGTTAGGCTAAATAGACATTCAAAACATTACAACTGAAGTATGTTTGCAAACTAATAGGCGTAACTAAGTTAACGTTATCATTATTTTGCAAGCTAAAGCAATTACTTCGTCTGTTCATTACTGATTTGGTCGACATTGCTAAACATATGATAACAGAGCAGTTTAGTTCTAACATCACTAACTATAACGTTACTTTAACACAGAGCACTTCATCAACGCTAACGTCGTCTAGCACTAGTTAACAGCGAGTAAATAGGTTGCAAGCAAAAGCAATAACGTCTATGAGTTGCAGAAATGTATATCATTATAAAGTGCTATCAAAATAGTAAAATCGTATAAAAAATGTTGAATAAACACGTTATTTATTTTACCTGTGATGCTGAGCCTAGGTTGGCAGCCTCAGGTCTGTTGTTAGCCATCTTTCACCTTTGACGCATGCGCGTTAGATGGAATCGAGGTTCGATTACCTGCCCTGGGACGGCAGTGACGTCATTTCAACTGTTCTTTACTCGTACCCACAAACTTGAATTTGTGTTCATAGTGAAGAATTCGTAGTCGTAGAAATCAGAGTTGTACTCGTGAATGTTTACAGTCATGGCTTCTAGAGTCACACTCACATAAAAACACAAATGTAATTTTATTGACTCACGTGTATGAAAACGTAATTTTGCGTGACTAAGTTAATTTACGCACAAATGTTTAAAAATACGAATATGAATGCTTAAAGTTGTGCATACATCTTTTTGAAAGTGATCTTACACCATAGTAATGGTTTTTATACTATACAAACTGTATTTTCTATCCCCTTACCTTAACCCTACCCCTCACACCAAACTTTCGTAAGTTTAGTAAAAAAAATCAATAAAAAAACACATTTGTCTTTTACAAGGACACAGGAAGTATCCTCAAACCATGTTCATGTTGTAATAATATGTTATACACAATTTGTCATCATACACCAGATAAACCTGTATACACACACACGCACACACACACACACACACACACACGCGCGTGTATGTATGTTTATTTTTATATTATATATAATGTTAAACTATATGGACACAAACTCAATTGTAAAATCTATTGCTGTGGACTGTAGGGGGACTATTTGGAGGCGGATATTTCATCTGATTTTATTTGCAATGAACAGTTTTATGATTTTTTTTTATCAAATAACAGTTAGATATATCTAACACACCTGTCACATAACATGAGCCTTCCCTGTTTCATCTCACTACAATTGCACTTATGACAGTTGTTAAAAGCGAGATGACACAAAGGGTTTCCTTTATGTTTAGCTGCTGGTTGATAGTTCCCCAATTTCTGATTAGGTGAACATGCATGAGAAATCTTTAGACTTGTAACCAAACCATAATCCATATCAACAAAAGACAATACTTTATTTAACCTGAACAGATATGAAGTGTGCACTGCAAACGCATGAATTTTTGATGAGCGTTTCTGACCAGTCCGCTTGTATATTAATTTTAACCACAGCTGTCATCGTTTTTTTGTTTTGTTTTTGTTTTTTTGTCGAGGAATGGCAGCAGGTATGCAATAAAATTTCAAATTGGAGCCTGTACTCCGTCGATTCTGACACTCAACAACAAAACAAGATGACATTTTAAGCTCCTTATATAGCTGACTTATGTGCTGGTTTATATTGGCCACCTCCAGTTATCCCTTTGTTTTGTCTCCAGCTAATGTTGTGATGTAATTATGACTTCGCCACTAAAAGGGTCTATAGTCCTCAGATTTCCCCCCAGCAAACCTTGTATGCCTTACCTCTATCAAAGTCACAGCTTTAGTTTTTACCTTGGGTTAGACATCAAACATATTACAAATATTTGTAGAATTATTGCCACCCTATGTGAAGGAGAGAGAGAGAGAGAAAGAGAGAGAGAGAGAGAAAGAGAGAGAGAGAGAGAGAGAGAGAGAGAGAGAGAGGTAGAAAGGGAAAGGATTTGGGGCCGATTGTTAGCACAACCTTTTTCTCTCAAGGCAGTAAAGCGTTTTATTTTGCCTGTGATCCCTCTACTTGTCATAAAAATTTCCCTAGTTGTTCATCATCCTTTACCTGCTTTCACATTAGCAATATCACCTCCTTCCTGCTTCACCTAAAGTTGTCTCTCACCACAATTTCTCTAACTATGAATGGTATTCATCCTCCCTTGTCAAGCCATTGAGTCCTGCAAAATGAAAAATGAAGTGACTCACATCCAAGAGCGAGAACAGAGATATGAGTGCTCTAGTTTACCAAATATCATACTGTACAAGACCAGGGGGACTCCAAAGTGAATAAATGTTTCATCAAATACAAAAAAAAAAAAAAAAAAAAAAAACATTGGGGGTTATCTTCAATCTTTGTTCAGTGGACTTTCCGAAGATGCTGCAAAGTTTCACCTGCAGCCCAGAAATTCATCATGGAAATTTACACTGCATTCTTTCACTCTCTGTTTTTACGTGGAAGTGTTGTCTGAAAGGGTCATATGATGTTGCTAAAAAGAACATTCTTTTGTATATTTGGTGTAATACAATCTGCAAATGCAGTTTAAGATTTTAAATGTATTCTAAGATTTTAGATTATTCTTGTTCCTCTATGCCCCGCCTTTCTGAAACCCAAAGATGTTTACAAAGCTTATCATTCTGAAAAAGAAAGGTGTACATTGATTGGCCAGCTATCCAGTGTGCTGTGATTGGCTGAATACCTCAAGTGTGTAACAGAAATGTTATGCCCCCTTAACATACTGAGACGCCGTCTCCCAGCACGATGAGACAAAACCAATAAAACCCATTACAAACGAGGCATTTGTTGCATCCAGTGGGGACATAATTACTGATTATTATGACTTATACTCTCTTTTTACAAATTGCGTTACGTATCACACTGTGTAAACATAAAACCATGTCTGCGTTTGTGATTGGAGAAACAACAAACAACAAGTGCTACTCTACACTGCTCAAAACTCACGTTTGAATCATCAGTGGCAAAAATCTTTAAATATAATAACTTACTTACAGGCTGTGAGTCAGAAGCGGCAGACTGTCCTTGCAAAGTTGGAACTGCCCCACTTTATAGAACACTCTTTGTGCCACAGATGCATTGTAGGCTACTGGTTCAGGAAACAGTCCTCATCCTTCATAAAATGTGCAGCACACATCTGTACATTTCGGTTGAACTGTTCTGGAACAGTGTTGTAAATATAACTAGTAAGTAAGTAGTTTCGCGTTCACAATGAAACACAGCGTCTCCACAACATGGCAGCAGAAAGAACAGGGAGAATAAAAGTTATGCCTTCTTTCTTTGCATGAACATTTGGGCGGCATTATGCAAATCTTCCCACACTGTGACGTAGACATGTTGGGGCGTTTGAATGAGCCATTTTATGTAGGCGTGGTTTACACTTAACTTTTATAAAGAATATTTCTTTGGATTTGAGACTGTAGTCTTTGCAACTTTACAGATCTTCTTTATGCACCAAGAGCTTTTAACACTCTGAAGAGAAATGAAAAATTGAAATCGCTTCATATAACCCCTTTAATTAAGTTTTGTGAAGAATGATAGGTGAACAGACTCCCCAATCCATGGGAGACACATTGATTTCACATTATACAGGACATTTTCAAATTACTGGGCTATTACTGGCTGTTTGCATCATTTATAATGTTGTGCATGATGTTCTCAAGCTGTTTCATTATTTGACAACAACATTTTACATCCATTTTAAAGTTTACACAGATAAACAGAAATTTTATTTTGTTTACATATGATTCTTAACCATATTTGATAAAGCACAGCCTCTGAAATACTGATATGCTCTGGACCATTTTAGATAATAATGTCTTCATGAATGTAGTCCTTTCCTGACTGAGTTCTCATATGCTGCTGTTAAGCTTACAGCAAAATTAGTAATTATAGAGAAAATACAGGGTTGCTCGTCTGTGCGATTTCAAACAGCCCTACTTTCACATCTGCTTCAGCAAATGATCCTCTCAGCCATGCCTCAGGATGGCAGCCTGTGCTAATTACCAGCAAAACTAGTTTGGCTTATTTCTACAAATTATTAAGACTTTATCTTAAGTGGACCAGAACTCAATCCTGGAGCAAAAAGGTTATTTGGCACATGGGATCAGCACTGCAGTGTACTGCAGAAATAATTTCATGTTTACCCTTTGCATATCATTTGGATGTTTTTTTTTTAACTAAAGGTACAAATATATCATCATATAGAACTATTCATGATTTGATAATTTTTATTTACAAATTAAAAGATTTTTAAGATTAACACCATTACTCTTTATACGGCAACCTAAATTAAAGCTATGATTTAAGCACAGATGACAGCTATGCAGTTTGGTTATGACATGTGTCATGCGCCGGGTCAGCCGCCTCAAACTTCCGCTGTAAAAATAATGCGAAAACAAAACCATCGATCGACGTTTTGCTGCCTGAGTCTTTAACCTGAATACCACTGATCGACAGGAATGCAACTTAAATACTTAAACGGATAGTTCACCCAAAAATTTAAATTCTGTCATTAATTACTCACCCTCATGTCATTCCAATCCCGTAAGACCTTTGTTATTCTTTGTAACAAAAATTAAAGGGATAATCCACCCAAAAATGAAAATTTTGTCATTAATCATTTACCCCATGTTGTTCCAAACCTGTAAAAGCTTTGTTCATCTTCCGAAAACAAATAACACACAAAAAGATATTATGGAAGAAAACTGGGAGACTTGAGACTGTATCATAGACTGCCAAGTAAATTACATGGTCAACGTCCAAAAATCTTAAATTGTGTTCCAAAGATGAACAACGTTTTTTTTGCTTTGGAACGACATTCGGGTAAGTGATTACTGAAATTTTTTTTATTTTGGGATGGAATATCCCTTTAAGATATTTATGTAATGTTATTAAAATTTTTGGTAATGTTATGAAAATACGAGAATACATTTTGTGCACAAAGAAAATACAAATAATGACTTTATTCAACAATTTCTTCTCTCTCGTGTCAGTCTTTGCTATGCGATCAGGCGAGTACCATGCATGTGGTGCTGCTGACGCGGGAGCCGGCGTCCTGACTTAGAACCCGGATGAGATGCACCTTGTTTACAAGCAAAAGAAGACCTACGCTGTACTTAAAACAGTCTTCGTAAACATGTCTGAAGATTTTAACAGAGAGGATGACTTGCCATTTTTTGTCCAGACTTACTCTTTTGAACCAGAATATACAGATGATGAGCTTACTATATTTCTGGTCCTTGAACTTGTCAGTTGCATTATTGTCAATGCAGGGTCAGAAAGCTCTTAGATTTTATCAAAAATATTTTAATTTGTTTTCCAAAGATGAACAAATGTCTTGGAACGACATGAGGGTGAGTGATTAATTACAGAATTGAAATTTTTGGGTGAACAATCCCATTCAGGAATTCTATTCCTAATATGCATATTTTCCAGTAAACATTTACCTTATAGCTGGTTGGTTTAGTCAATGGCTTATAACCTTCTGAAACAAAGTTTTTTTTATACCTCTATGAGAAAAATATATGGCAAAATAATTCTGAAACCATGGCCAAGGAAAGTGTAAATAAAGATCATAATTTTAAAGTAGGTTATAGATGCTATATATGTTGAATATACAGTAGTATTATGGATTTTCATTTTTGTGTGTTTGTGCTTTTCAGTGTTGTTGGAAGGTCACATGCAGAAGAGTCCATATTCAAGAGGTAGGTCTCGTGGATTGGGGGGAGGTTGAAAATGAGGAGCACCCCTCCCCCAAAAGTGCCAGCCCCCGCATTCTCAACCCCCTGCGCCTTTTCGCCCGGGGATCCCCTGGGTTCAAGAGCAACAGGAGGGAGATTACATATTTGGAAAACATCGAGGACTCTTGGGACTGGTTATCTAACCAGACAGATGTCAGAGAGGCGCAGAGCAGGACTAAACGCAGACCAATCGTGAAAACGGGCAAGTTTAAAAAGATGTTCGGCTGGGGTGACTTCAACTCCAACATCAAAACTGTGAAACTAAATCTCCTCATTACAGGCAAGATAGTGGACCACGGCAACGGCACGTTCAGCGTTTATTTCCGCCACAACTCCACGGGCCTGGGGAACGTCTCCGTAAGCCTGGTGCCGCCTTCCAAGGTGGTGGAGTTTGAGATCCCCCAGCAGTCCACCCTGGAGACAAAAGACTCAAAATCTTTCAACTGTCGTATCGAGTACCAGAAAACAGACCGCAGCAAAAAGACTTCACACTGCAGCTATGAACCGTCCAACACGTGTTACCAAGAATCCACCCAGAGCCACGTGTCCTGGCTCTGCTCGAAACCCTTCAAAGTCATATGCATCTACATCGCCTTCTTCAGCACTGACTATAAACTGGTGCAGAAAATCTGCCCAGATTACAACTATCACAGTGACATGCCGTATGCATCCACGGGTTAAGATCCAGTCCATCCTAGACAGTGAGAACTGTCATCCTCATTTTCAGCATGTGTAAAATGTTTCACATTAGGCTACACTATTGGCATTGCCTTGGCCTTTTGTGATATGACAGTCAGGACATTTGAGGGCAAAGTAACTGATCAACACTTTTGTATTTTGGCTTTAAAAACCCACTGAATGGTGAAGTTTTTTGTGTTTTTTTTTTTTTTTAAACACAATCTTTCACTAATTCTCATGTTAATAAAACACAGACCTACTGAGAATAGATTACACATAAAACACCTTTTTATTGTAAGGTTTATGCGTGTGTTAATATGTGTTTATTTTATTGAGCAATGGCCTCTTGTTCAGCACTAAATTGTGTGAAGCATTTGTCAAGATAAGTGCGAACGGGGTTAAATCATTCAGCAAAGACATTACATACAAATTACTCTTAGTTATTTAGCATTTCACAAAAACTTTATGTGTGAATTGAGATTTGTGTATAATTTCAAAGAGTAATTTGCAACGTCTCATGAGAGCACAATTCATTGGACAGCTGGATTTAGTGAATCTGGCAGCCGGTTAACAATCCTTTGTCATGGTCTTGCCGCAGAGATCCACATTTCCAGGCTCCAATTAACATTAATTATAGTGGGAAATTTCACTTACAAACCATGACAAAGGGGACCGGAGCCAAAAACTGAAATTTAGCATGTCAGTCATGTAGCTAGCAAACATCTATTCATGCCAGTGACTTCAAACTCTTTCATGTCCTCTGTTCATGGAAAAGTGAAAATGTGTAAGGAGTAAAATACAGATGTTTATGCAAACACAAATGAGGGTAATTTAATACAATATGCAAGTCTACCTTGTATTAAATCTTTCATAATTTAAAACAGTATATGGCGATCATTTGAAGGAATAATTTATGTTTGCACATTGTAGTCCAAATGTCAGTGTGTCACAATGAACCAGCTGAAATGCCAGTCTGATCATCAGAAATGGAATTCTCAGGTTCCATGTGTGTGTGTGTGTGTGTGTGTGTGCCAAAAAGATTATGACTGTTTATTTCATTTTTCCCATTTCAAGAGTGACTGATCTGGATCACAGTTCTGCTCTAAGTGAAGAATCAAATGGATAATTAATTGTACTGATACTCTACTTGTCTGCACACGAACGTTACCATCAAGAACATGTCAATATGAAGATAGCTGTTTATAATTGTATTTAGTTTATAATCCCATGTGCATTTTTGTGAATAGTGTATAAATGTGACTATAAAACCGTGTGTATTTTGCCTTTTAAGGATGAATTTGTTTCTTAATCTATCAATCTAGCATTAACAATTTTCTTACTTTTGGTGTTTGACAGATATATCAAGTAGATATAGAGCCATCTAGCTATTTTTTTTTTTCAGCAAATTGTATGCTTTATGTTTGTCTTCAATATCTATAACATACAAAAGAAAAAAAAAACTCAAAAAAAATGCCTGAGAGCTTTCAGCTTTCGTTTAACCCTCTATGGTAAGCATTTGCACTGATTTGCTATGAGACAATTTTCACTCGGAAATGACAAGTAAATTTCACCAAGAAATTGCAAGTCACACATTAAATTAAGTCATACAGTAGGTACAAAAGACAGAAATAGTCTTGTAAAACACTTGTAAATATATATATATATACATATATATATATATATATATATATATATATATATATATATATATATATATGGGTGCTGGTCATATAATTAGAATATCATCAAAATGTTGATTTATTTCACTAATTCCATTCAAAACAACTAAGGAAAATCCCAAATTCAGTATCTCAGAAAATTAGAATATAATTTAAGACCAATACAAAGAAGGATTTTTATAAATCTTGGACAACTAAAAAGTATAAAAATATGTCAAAGTATATCTCATATAAAAGTATGAGCATGTACAGCACTCAATACTTAGTTGAGGCTCCTTTTGCCTGAATTACTGCAGCAATGCGGGTCGATCAGTCTGTGACACTGCTCAGGTGTTATGAGAGCCCAGGTTACTCTGACAGTGGCCTTCAGCTCTTGTGCATTGTTGCGTCTGGCATATCTCATCTTCCTCTTCACAATACTTAAGGTCAGGCGAGTTTGCTGGCCAGTTAAGTACAGGGATACCATGGCCCATAAACCAGGTACTGGTAGCTTTGGCACTGTGTGCAGGTGCCAAGTCCTGTTGGATAAATAATTCTGCATCTCCATAAAGTTGGTCAGCAGCAGGAAGCATGAAGTGCTCTAAAACTTCCTGGTATATGGCTGTGTTGACCTTGGACCTCAGAAAACACAGTGGACCAACACCAGCAGATGACATGGCTCCACAAACCATCACTGTGGAAACTTTACACTGGACCTTAAGCAACATAGATTGTGTGCCTCTCCTCTCTTCCTCCAGACTCTGGGACCCTGATTTCCAAACATCAGAGAACATAACTTTGGACCACTCAGCAGCAGTCCAGTCCTTTTTGTCTTTAGTCTGTTGTTCAAGAGTGGCTTGACACATTAGGAATGCGACAGCTGAAACCCATGTCTTGCATTCATCTGTGCGTAGTGGTTCTTGAAGCACTGACTCTTTGCGAATCTTGTCTTGAGTTAATTAGCTGATTAGAGTGTGGCACCAGGTGTCTTCAATTTTGAACCTTTTCACAATATTCTAATTTTCTGAGATACTGAATTTGGGATTTTCCTTAGTTGTCAGCTATAATCATCAAAATGAAAAGAAATAAACATTTGAAATATATCAGTATGTGTGTAATTAATTAATATAATATACAAGTTTCACTTTTTGAATGGAATTAGTGAAATAAATCAACTTTTTGATGATATTCTAATTATATGACCAGCACCTGTAACTGTGGACCACTCGGCAGCAGCCCAGTCCTTTTTGAAGTGAGATGCTTCTGACGCTGTCTGTTGTTCAAGAGTGGCTTGACACAAGGAATGCGACAGCTGAAACCCATGTCTTGCATACGTCTGTGCATGGTGGTTCTTGAATCACTGATAGACATTTTTGATGATATTCCAATTATATGACCTGGATATATATATTTTTACATTGTGAATAATTTCTTGTCTTTCTTTTTTAAATCATTGCCCACCTTTATTACTTATACTTACATATTTCCCTAAAAAACAAGTTAATTCTCCTTCAATAATGGTTTTCTGTGGATTAGAGTTTTAAATGTTACGTGGCTTAAAAACAATATATTATTATTATTATTGTTTAAAAAATGTCCTTTTATTTCAAACATTTGTTATAGTAAATTGTTACAGTGAAGGGAAAAGTATGATGTCATATTGAAAAATTGCACCATAGAGGGTTGATTTATTACTTTTATTCACAAATTTAACCATGAAACATATCCTGACAGTATATGTGAGATTTGTAGTGAACCATCTGCATATCCTCTGTTTTTATAACCATATAAAACACTCATTCTTCAATCAGTAAAAAATCCTGCAAGGTCAATAAATCAAAACATTACATCCTGTGATACGTTTCATTTCATCAAGCTTTAATACATCATCATATTCAATAAAAAGCTTTCTGATGTATAGACCAGTGTTGCATCATTTGTATGCATATGAAAACGACAAATTCTTCAAAAAAAAGTCAACCTTTTGTTTCTTTCAAAAATGGAGTGTCACGTTTTTGGCTTTCAGCACTGACGGCCTCCTACCATCCGATTCACAAAGAAGAAAAGAAAAGAACAAAAGACAAAACTGAATTGTCCTATGATGGAAAAAATAACTATATGAATCCGCAATGTCTCATTAGCTCAGTGGTGCACTTAAAAATGGTCTTCCATATAGACAGGAGTGAGAGAGAGGTTTTCTAATAGTGAGATGTTAACACAGAGTTCCCTAGGAGCGCAGAAAACGGTCGGCATGAAGCGGCATGTTGGCACGGGAAAAAGATGTGTTTTAGATAGCTGGGATTACAGACTGCATGCTGTGCTCTTTAATTAGCCCTGATTTCCCCATCATGGAGGGTGCGAGAGCAATATGTTGCGACTGCTGCAGAGATCACAGTGGTCGCAGTACCACAACTTCAGCTGCAGTTACAGAACTAGGAACAACTGTGCTAAAGCTGTATAGTGTTTAGAACAAAACTGCAGTGTTTAATTAATCACAAAATGACTATTATGTTTAGCAAAAATGCAATTTGCATTTCAGCTTGATGCCCGGTTGTTATTATGTTCTTTTTTGCCACTGCATCACCTCTTTTTTTTTTTCCCCATCTCGAAATGTGTTAAACACAAATAACCAAACCAAAATGTCAAAACATTGGACATTTTGCAATGACATTTAACTTCCTACTAAACGTTATGACAAACTCCTTAGGATGAGACCCTTAAAAAGCATAAAACTGCCCTTATATTAGCTCTATATAATATTATAATAAACTTAAAAAAAAAAAAACGGTAGATGACTTAATAACTGGAAAACTGCTACTGCCAGCTTAGAGGCCATTTCATTATACATGTATAATGTGTATATATGTGTATGTCTCTATACCATTAAAAAATGTAGGATCAGTAAGATTTTGTTTTTACAGTAATTAATACTTTTAATTAACAAGGACACATTAAACTGATCAAATGTGACGGTAAAGACAATGTTACAAAATATTTCTATTTCAAATGCTGTATTTCTGAACTTTCTATTCAAAGTATCCTTAAGAAAGCAATACAACTGCATCCAATATTAATAAGAAATGTTTCTTGAACACCAAATCAGCATATTAGATTGATTTCTGGATCACATGACACTGAAGACTGGAATAATGATGCCGAAAATTCAGCTTTGTCATCAGAGGAATAAATTACTTTCCAAAATATATTTTAAATACAAAACTTTTTTACTGCTTTTATAGTATTTTTGGTCAAAAAAATACTATGTGGTCTTGAGCATAATGTACTCATTAAAAAAAAAAAATACAAAATCTTACTGACCCCAAACTTTTGAATGGAAGTGTATTATATAAATCATACATATAACACCACTGAATGCTGAAAAACTTTTTTAATGAGTTAATGCAGGCATTCTCGCAGACAATATTGTTTTTAAAAGATGGAACAAATTCCAGAATCTGCACAAAACATGTTCTTCAACAGAACAAGACAGTCTAGCATGACACAATGTAGAGAGTCGTCCAAATCACTGTCAGTTCGACTGTAACACCACAGCTCTAAAACGAAACTGATAGATCGATGACAATCAATCCATCTGTACTTCCCAAACATGCATTCATCAGTCCATCCCTATGAGATACACCGTAATGCCACACACTGATGCTCAGCATCCAAATATTTCCTGATCACAAACGACAGTGTGTTCGAAGATGGATTGTCTTGACTACTTTAATCAGGTTACACAAATGGAATTATGGGCCAGACAACTTCCAACTACTTGTCTGTATATGGCAGACCAATTTATGGAAAGCCGCACTACCGAGTCTAAAAAAAATGTAGTCATTTGTAAACTTGTGAATAGATGACACTTTGAATGTTATCACAGGTCAAGGGGCAGGACACAAACAATCATTCCAGGTTACAAACATCAATACAAATATCTGAAATGCATATTTTCCCACAATATGGAATAGTACTAGTACCCCCCCCCCATGGTTAAACTGTGTCTTTACATAGAAATCGTGCCATCAATATGGGGCATAGCTATCTTTTCAAAAAGTGTAAAGAAATGACCTTGCACTCATTGTGTTAACATTTATTTAATGTCTAGTCGCACAACTAAACATTAGGAATATATACTATTTCCCGTGCATTGAACTCCTGACGCATTCCTAGGAAGCGCCATATAAAACAGCGAGACTTTGGGAACTAGTGCAACAGGGAAGAGGCCTGGTCTCATGGGACAAGGCAGGCACAGAGTAGAACTGAGAGAATTCAAATACTCCACACAAGAGTCATGGCAGATAGTTTAAGGCTGTTTTGAAGTGACAGAAAGATTCGCAAAATAAAGCTCAGATGCCGAACCCATCGCTCAGGAAGGGTGTGAACAGCTTTGAGAAGTCAAGCCTGTCCCAGTCCCGTGCTGTCGGGTCGGATGACAATGGGATAGAGTCAAACTCTGCAGTTTTCTGGATTTTGCCCCAGGACAGGCCCAAGAGAGAAACAGGAACATCGTCACGACTGTTTTAGGCGCTTCCTGGGCAGACCGAAGTGGGGGCACTGCGCTGACGCGAGCGCACGGAAAGCCTCCGCCACTAAGTGAGGATGAGACTGGATCATTGACTTCCAGCCCGCGGTCTCCATTATGTCCGTGGCGTGACTGTCAGGAGAGGGTGAAGATGTTTCAGTATTAGGACAAGACACATTAAAAATCGATAACAGCAATGTGGATTAATCCAGTCTAATGGAGTAAAAAAATAAGGTAAGAGAGGCTCAATTCAATGGTGCATATTCAAACTCAAGCAACTGTCTATTTATACAAAAAGCCATTTTCCTCCAAATAGGCATGCACTAATGCAGTAGTTATTGCTGTTCTGTACGATCAGCGGGGCGCCAGGGATCTATAATACTGACTTTGTGATGTGTTTATAATGCAGAAATGTTCTCTTCCTTGACGTTTCAGACAGTCAGAGTCTATTAATAAATGGTATCAGGAGATATGCGGACTATGGGTACCAGCCAAGCAGCCCGGGATGCCCAGAAACTAAAACAATGAATTCTAAAGCATCTAAGAGAGCAGATAAGAGCTTGGTATTAATCTTGTGTCACAAATATCAGCTAATTACGTACTTGCTATTCCAGTTTTTCCCATCTTTACAGCCCAGCTGTCGGAGGACACTGCACCTATGGATAAGATAGAAGAAAAATACTCTTATTCTCCGGCCGGTAAACAGCTATGGCAGAAGGAATCTATCAAGGAGAGTTTCTTTGGTGGAGCTTGCCTGTTGATAAAATCTATGGCCTGTGCTTTGAGCTGCTCTGCGCTGTGCAAGTCGGCCAGGATGAGGGTGTCTGCCACGTTCTCCACCGAGAGGCTGTTGCAAAGGGCTTCCTCACACATGACCTTTAAGCGCTCCAGAGCATACTGAGAAAACGGCACACATTACTTATGCAGAACAACACTCAATGGTTTGTGATGCTATTTAAAGCATTAGCTCACCCAAAAATAACATGTATGACTTTCTTTCCTCCATACATTTGTAATCATCTACTGATCAACTGGTCATTACTCCAGTCTTAAGTGTCATGTGATCCTTCAGTAATGACTGTAATGCTGATTTGCAGCTCAAGAAACATTTCTTATTATCAGTGTAGAAAACAGTTGTGAAAACCGGGAATTTTTTCTTTTAGGAGTCTTTGATGAATAGAAAGTTTGGCATTTATTTGAAACAAATCTTTTATAACATTATAAACGTATTGTCACTTTTGATTTAATTAATCCTTGCTGAATAAAAGTAATAATTTTTCAAACTCCTTAAACCTTTGAATGGTAGTGTATCCCCAATATGACACACACACATAAAAAACATCAACAGATGTTTAAAATTATTTCAAGATTCAATAATTAAACTTCAGACTTACTTTATCAGCTGCGGCTAATAAACTATCTGCCATTTTCTCTAAATTTGGTGCTTTTCCTGTGTATATGAAGCCCATCATTTCTTTGAAAACCTCTGGTTCAACATCGCTGATGTCCACCCGGTTCTGCACGAAAACAGAACAGCTTATGAACTCATACGCTGCACAACAGCAAACATAACTAAACCAATACTGCAGTATATAAAGAGCATCAAATCCATACCTTTTTACTCTCTTCCATTTCATGTTCAAACATGGCGTTGAAGACCGGTGACCTCGCTGTCGAGAAAGCAATAAATTTGTCGGTCACATCATATGAGCATCTCTCGCTATACGTTTACAGTCAAAAACAAATAACACAAGTTTCCAGTTTTCATTAGATTATTCCTAACCCGTGAGTCAATCTACATAGCAAAAATAAACAAAAAGCCTGAAGTCACATGCATGAACCCAGTCGTCCTTTGAGGACATTAGCGGTGGATCACACTGTGGATTTTCAGTGATGAATCTAGATCTGTCATACTGAAAAATTAAGAGAGAAAACACTACCGCCAAGGTCACACAAACTGTCTCCCCACACACAAACTCTGTGGGTGCGTGCTGAGCTAGCGCCGCTGGGATGAGAGGAGGACATGGAGCTGATGTGGTCAGCAGGGCTGGGGGTCTGGATTAGACTCACCTGCCAGGATGGATTTGTGGGCTTTGAACTCCTGCCCTCCCACATATAGAGTGCAGTCCGTGAAGCGTGAGCATTCCCACAAGTTACCCAGGTCATCCGACAGCTGACACTCCGGAACCTTCAACATGTTCATGTTGGACTGTCCGGAGATATTCACAGAGTCCTGGACAACACTTACCTAATTAACACACATCATAAGTCCAATTAAACCACTTGGTCTGGTTACGCAGTGTGATTTACTGAACAGCCATCATTCCGGTCTGTTATTTATTATATACATTTTATGCACGTTACTTTGCAGTTAGGGCTGCAAATCAATATGGCAATATGGCTTCGTTTGATTTAATTAAATATTTGCTGTCAGAGTGAAGTGGTTTAATGTGAATCGAATTCAGATAGGCTGAGTTCATGGGCTGCAGGCATGTCTGCAAATCAACACGTGATGCCAAGCTTCAGTTTGAAACTGACGCAACAGTAGCAACCCATAAAAAAAAAAAATAATAATTCATGGTTTACGGTTTGAAAATGAATTAAGTATTCTTATTTTGTGTGTTTGTGTGAAATTGAATACAGTATTTTTTCATTAAATTAAAATGTTTAGCATTCATATTCTTAGTTTTATGATAATGTTTCTTTTTTGTTTAATATTTTTTTATTACATAACAATGATTTTATTTTATATTCATTGAATAGGTCTTAAGCATAGACTGAATAAAAACATGGACGTAGTCACACCCGTAGGCTGCTGCTATAAAGTTGGCCATTTTAACATGGGGAGTCTATGGGATTGACTCTCTTTTGCAGCCAGCCAATGCATTACAGTTTAAAACACTTCCGTGTTGGCTACACTGGAGAGAGCGGGAGTTTGCCACTTGGTCAAAAGCAATGGGAATGAGGCCTATGAAAATTCAAGTGAAAAATTTCTGAAATGGTTACTGAAAGAGGTTTGAAACGTTTCTAGTATAGGAATGATAATAATAGAAAAAAAATTTAAAACATTTTTGCCAAATCTGGTGAAAATTCCTGTATTTCATATCGCAGAAAAAAAAAAATTCCCAATATGATGTAGTCTTATTTGCAGGATTCATTACTTCTCTGAACTGTGTAAAAGTCTGTTATGCCAAATGATAAAGTATGACCTAATTATGCTTTAATTATGTGACTACAGCAAAAACGCAGGTCTAGGAAGTAAGTACTAATTGACTAGTGCTACAATTTATATGGTCTCTGTACATAATGTTAACACACATTTAAAGTACTAGCATTCTAGACCGCTACAAAAATATTCAAGAGTGTTGAAAGAACAAAATGGTGAATGAAGAGAGAAAAATAAAAAAGCTTTCATGCTAAATGAAAAACGACTGCGGCTATCAGAAACTCTGCTGATGAAAGCATCCTACAGTTGTTTAATAGTTTTTTCTGGCAAAAATCATCTACAAAAACTGTCCAATTAATGAGGGAAAACATATCATCTGCAATTTGCATTTAGTTTCAACTTTGCTTTGTGATATTACTAATTTCCCTGCAAATATTAAACCCTGTAGCGGATCTCAACAGGCAGGTCGGCTATTTTTCAAGCAAGACTCATAATTGTGTTACAGTAAATTCATTTGACAACCCATTTCATTTATTGCTCTAGGTGACGTCTCTATCCTGCTATGCTCTGAAGAGAAGGGCGAGCTGTCAAATGGCTACTCAGAGCATGCTACGTGCAGGAAATTCAATCTGCGATCTACTTCAGAGAAAAACATTTAGCAGGCTCTGCGCTTCCATTTGTTCTATGAAAAAATCAATAATAAATCACCCGGATTACTACATCAAAGTTACTAAAAGACAGAGGTAACACTGGATCAAGCAAATGCTTAAAGATTTGTCCTGCAAATGGATCAAAAACAATTAAGAACGTCTGAGATGATAAAGATAATAATAATAAAAAAAAAAGAAATAGTCCAAAATGCAAGTGTAAAGTTCTTAGAAATGTCATATTAAAACACTCAGACTGTTAGGACAGTAACATCACTTGCACACATTTTGACCTCACAGAAAATCATCATTCACAGAAGATTATCATTGCATAACACTAGTGTTGTCACGGTACCAAAATTTCAGTATTCTGTACCGATACCAGTGAAAATCCATGGTTCTCTGTACCAATTTCGGTACCAAAGCAAAACACAAAAATAATGTTCATTAAAAAAAAAAAAAAAAAAAAAAAAAAACTATCACTAAAAAATAAAACCAATGCCATTATTTATACTAATTTACAATTGTTTACAATTACAATTAAAATTCATTAATTTACAACTAATTACAATTAATTTACAAAAGTTTTTCTACAAGTAATATAATTATGAAAAACAGTAAACAAGTTTCAGCCAAATTTAATTTGTCTTAATTAATGAAATTTAAACATTTTATTTTTTTGGGCAAATAAAGGGGATTTGCTATTAAATTTAAAACAAGGACGAAATATTGGGTCATTTATTTCTTTAAAAAATAAAGTTTTATTAATTTTTTTCAACAGTAGTAGCATTATAACATACATTCTACTAAATAATAGTCATATTTCTGTCAAAATGACTTGATGTAAAAATGAACTTTTATATTGACACTGGTTTTACTCAAATGAAACAGAAAAATGCTTGTTAAGTGACTCAGAACAGTTCTGGTAATGTTGTTTATGTACCGTATTTTTCGGACTATAAGTCGCACTGGACTATAAATCGCATTTATTTAGAACCAAGAGAAAATATTACCATCTACAGCCGCGAGAGGGTGCTCTATGTCTTCAGTGTAGACTACAGGAGCACTGAGCAGCATCTCTGGCAGCATAGAGCGCTCTATAAGTCGCAGGACCAGCAAAACTATGAAAAAAAGTGCGACTTATAGTCCGGAAAATATGGTATTTATGTCCTCATTGAGACAGCAGATGCTGAAATTACTGCAAGCATCACGCGCTTTAGTCTATGTAGTAAACAAACCATTCTTCATTCACACAGAGACGTGCAGAACATGCAGGATTCATATTTCAACTTTTGCGGCTTAACATTTACAGATACTGGTGCATATGGAGATTTGATTAATTTATGCTAACTTTGACAAATTCCGTGACTGTCCATATTAAAATGTAAGTTTCATTTTCATGACTGGATTTTGAGATCAGTCCGCGCTTTCTGCGTTGCGGAAATCATAGCACTGTATGCGTCAAGAACCAGGTTGACTGGGTACTCAGTACCACCGGAACTTAAAGAAACCTGGTACCGTGGCATTTAAATTTAAGTACCGGGTCTTTTGACAACACTACATAAGACCTAAAAATGCTTATGCAAATAATGCATATTAATAATAAAAAAAAGAAGATATTTCTCATGTGGGGTTGATCCAAACCAATATACATTCATGCATTGAAGGTTTGAATTTGAGGAACTGGACAGATCATGAAGTAAACGCATACTTGCCTCACAAAATAACGTGAGTTTATCATCTGGTAGCAGTCCATTTGCTTCATCAAGCAGAAAATCTCTCCTAATAAATTTTTTGAAGCCCCAGTCTTTGCCTTGGACGAACCGATAGGCTCTTTGGCTTTCTGCATTGAGTAGAGAAGTAAGGGTAAGTAAATTACAAACCAAATCATCCAATGTCCAATAACAAACTTAAGTTACAGGACTTAAAACAACATTACTCCAATAGTTTTATTTCTAATTAAAGCTTTTTTTTAAGACGAAGTTCTTACCCATAGCTTTTGTCTCCTCCCGTTTAGCGTTCAGTAAAGAAAACTTGAACTTGGCTCTGACTTCACTTTTTGGACAACTAACTAGTAGCAAATACAGCGATAGATAATCTTTACTTTCATCATCGAGTCCCTTCGGATTGACCCGTAGGCACCTGAAGATAGACAAAGATGTCAACCTTTGAGCATAAAACATTATAACACAAACACAAACACATGCATCGGCTCCTCACCATTTCATCTTATCATTAGGCCCTGAGGAGAAGGTAGAGCTCTTCAATACTTCACCCATCTCTTCTCGACAGAAGCTGAAGTTGTTTATGGTCCACATGTAGGAAAATTTCACTACCTTGACCTACAAGATCAAAGATTACCATCAGTGAAAACTGATAACCGTCAACAAACAAAGCAATGTGCCATCATTCCTAGACAACAACACGGCAAACGCCACACGAACAAATGAACAGGCAGCTTTCAACTTCACACGTGACTTTTTACTAACATCTGATTCATTTGTAAGCAGCTAAATAGCTGCTATTCAACTTTGCATTTCATTTCGCCTGAGGTTAAGTCTAAGGAAATTTGTCTCAGTATCATTTTACCGTATCTGATAAACCAGCATGACCACATTATGATGACTGCTTGAGTTTCATTATCACTTGCACAATGGAGTGTCACCCTATCTACTTTAATGCACTGACTATCCTCCATTAGATCAAACTGTGCACACCACCATAACAAGCAAGAGATCAAAACATATGCATCTGCTCAAGCTACACTTGGCATTTCAGAGGGCCATATTAAGACTTAAAGAAATGGTCGAATTTCAGGTCAAGTCAAATGTATTAGTATAGTGCTATTCACAATGATTTTACAGCAGCTTTTCAGAATTTTATTTGTTTAATATTTTAATATCTTCATTCCTTAAAGTCCTATTTAGCAGATCAGTGCTGGGTGATAACAGTTTATATTTTGCAACAAAACAAGAAATCAAGCAGTAAAGGTTTGCTTACTGTTAGAGATGTTCCGATACCCTTTTTTTCTTCCCGATACCGATTCCGATACCTGGGCTCAGGGTATCGGCCGATACCGAGTACTGATCCGATACCTGGGTGTATATCTGTATATACAGCTGTATATACTACTAGCCCTGTGTAAATTGCTAGAATTTTTTTATGGTGTGCTTCAGACAGATCCCTCAATAAAACATGAACAAATACATGGTGAACTACTGTATTTATTACAGTATTTTTATTATCTAACATGAATTTGACAGTATTATTTATTTTCTTATGCAAAAAAGAACTTCAAATGCAGCCAAAAATCTAACACTGCAAACTAAAAAAGGTATTTAAGTTTTACAATATAACTGTATAAAAAAACTGCAACAAATAAGTCTAGGAATATAAAAAAAGATCTATTAATCAGATAATCTCTAACAAGTAAAAAACAAGTAAAAAACAAGCAACCATCTAGGCATAATTATTATTATTATAGAGATGTATTATTATTACTGTAGGCTACAACAGTAGCTTTATATATTGTCAATTTACTCATGTAAACCAAACATTTATTTTAATGGGCTGCCATGAAGATCTTTGAGTGTCTGTGTTTATGATATGACAGTATTCTCAAATGAAACGGTAAATTCTCATGAAGTGACGGTTTATGCGTTCGTGTCCTCATGACACACAGCAGAGACTACAAAACAGCGAGCTCTCGCGCATCTGTGCCAGTCACCCACAGAGATGTAGATTTTGCGGGAGTAATATTTAAATAGTATTTTGCAGTTTAATATTCACAGACACTAGTATATATTCGGCTACTGTCTGGAGCCCTGCGTTTTGACTTACACGGAAGCGACTGAACGCAGTTGCCGGTACTGAATATACTCGAGAGTCTGTAACTACCGGTACTACAGAGACATACTGCTAACCACTGATCTATAATATAGTAGCGGCTTCACTGTCTTTTGGCAGTTTAGAATGTGATGAGTGATCCAGTCATATATAGATAAGGGCTACTAACGCGTTTTCATTTCTTCTTCGCTGCTCTAAACAGGGGTTGCTTGTGGCAACACAGCACAACTTCCTGTGTTTTCAATGCATTTTGAGCAGCGAAGAAGAACCGTGCAGCGGTTAGGCAAAGCTTGCGGTCATAACTAGGTCTTTTTTAAGAAAATGGTATCGGATCGGTATATGGGTTCATGTACTCGCCGATGCCGATGCCAGAATTTGTTGTGGTATCGGAGATATTTCCGATACTAGTATCGGAATCGGAACAACTCTACTTACTGTACATATCACCCTAGTTGAATATGCTGTATGCATGCAGATAACTTTGGACATAAGTGTTCCTGTAGCTCAATTGGTAGAGCTTTGCCTTACTAAGCGCAACATTGGGGGTTAGATTCTCCGGGAACACATGATAGGTAAAAATTGATAGCCTGAATGAACTGTAAGTTGCTTTGGATAAAAGTGTCTGCTAAATGCATACATTTAATTTAATTTAATATTAGTTTAAGCAATTTTATATAAAAATGAGGCAATAACATTTTGTGATGCAATAAAAAAAAATAAAAATAAAAATCAGGCTATACCACATACATGTACATAAACATATTTATACATTGCTTCACATGAGCTAACTGTTTATGTTGATGAAGTTGTGTGCAACATATATTCTACTTTACATACCCGTACAGAGCTGTGCGATAATACAGTTTACTGTATTAATTTTGCAATGATATAAACAATCACACAGTTGATATCTGCCATAGAAACAGCTTCTAAAATACTTTAGCAATGTCTGAATATGACTACTTGAGCCATCAGTCCATCTCACCTGGGTATAGCACCAGCTCTCAGCCACAGGCCCACTGGACATCTCCCCTGGAGGAGGAGGGGTTGGGACCCCCGACATGGCCAGCTCTCTCCCCACTACAAGAAGCGCTGATAGTCCCAAAGCTTTCACCACTTAACCTTTATGGAAACACAGAGCAAAGGCATCATTTAAGAAAAAATAAATGGCAGCAATTTCTGCCTCTCCTCTTGACCTGAAAATATCAAATCTTTGACTGCCATCAGCAAGCAATTTTGTGAGAAACATTGCTAACCCCAACTCAGGGCACAGAATCTATCAAAAAAATAAAAAGATGAAAAAAAGCTTTTAGGTGTCAAAGTGGAGGAAGGAAATGAAAGAATATAAGCTTTATGAAACCTATGACACCGGAAGCATGCAACATCACAATCCAGTCAGTAGTGTGACAGATCACCAACTCAAAAATGTGTCTTAAACCCATGAAAATGCTTACGAGAAGCTAGCACTCTAAATATAGGTGTTCTTGATGATACCAAAAAACATCAGAATCAGTTAAGTCCAATGTACCGACTACATGGCTTGTTGGCACAGGCCTGAAATGCAGGTCTGAACTTGCCCTTGTTGACAAGGTATAGTCAAGGGCACATTAGTTGTATTTTGGTAAACCAACAGACAAATCCACCTCACTATATTTCACTCTTAACCAAACACACACAAAATAAATAAATAAAACCTTGTAGAACAAAATCGAAGTTAAAATGATAAAATGATACCTAACCTTTAGTAAAAATCTTGAATTTCATTTCTCGATGCCATTGTACACATGTATCAGGTAAAACTGAAGAAACGAGTTTGTGTTTTACTGAGACTTTACAGCATGATCCAAGAGCTCTTCATCCCAACCTGTGAATATAAACACATAGATTTCATATGATTAAACTTTGCCATCAATCCTCACTTAAGCATTAATTTAGATCAGTACTTGTATCAGTACTCATGATTATCATGAAAAATATCAACTGAAATTACATTTGTAAGTTATATATCTATATCTATATCTATATTTATATCTATATATATATATATATATATATATATATATATATAAAATGACACACATTCACAGCTACTGTATGTGACTTCTGTTCTGAACAACACTGATTTAACTCTAGACTGTCATTATGATATTATCAGATTTTTTTTTTTTTTTTTGGTGTTGTTCAGTTATATGCAGATGTTTAAATCAGAATGTTTTCTGGGCTTGGTCAACATGGCAAAAAAGAAACTGGTTAGCCATAACCCAAACACCAAATCTTATGAAAATAATTGTGTGGTCGGCTTCCAACGTTTGATTCTTCACTGGCTACATATCATTACCTGAAAGCCCAGTATATCAATGAAACAATGTAGTCTTTTAAGGACAAAAGGAATCCAGTCTTTTGTTTGAGCTAGTCAGATTCTTGTCGGCTAGTTGGCTATGTGGCTAGCAAGCTAAACTATATCCACAACACTGACAAAAGTAGATCAGTTAAAGCACAAACCTTTCCACGTCATTCTGTCAATACTCTTAAATTTAAGGTTCGGATGGTCCTTGTGGATCTAAGTAAGACTGATGTGTATTTGTGTCTTTTCAAAAGCAGCCCATCACAGTAGCTTGCAGTGTGCTGCTTATCCTGCCAATGAAGGAAGCGACAGCACAGAGCAGACGTGGACGCGCTTCACTCATTCCTCTGGCGGTACGTGAAACCGCCGAGCGGGGGCGCGCCTTGGCCCTCAACACATGTGTGTCCTTTACAGATTAACTTGTACCCGAGATAGAGCGCAGGGATGTTACTACTTTATAATATACATATTTTTCCATAGAACTAAATATGGTGGAAGCGTATATCATGTTTGTTAAACTTGAGGAAACTTGGAAAATGATCTCTCAGCGCTTACCATTAGTCAGTTGTGATTGGCTCAAAATGGCAAGCGTTGAGAAAAGAAACACTTCCGCACAACGACGTTTTAACATGTAACGTTAGGCTATCCACTCCCCAGTCTTCAATTTATCCACTCCAAATATCCTCCTGGGAACCAGGCATAGACATTTTGTCCTTTGTAAAGGACACCAGGACAAACATTATGCTTATCATGTATTTTGGGGGAAACACAACAAGTCATTAGGGAAAGAAATTAGATCAATATTCCTATGAAGTAGCTATCTTCTCTTGAAAATGTTATTATTTCCATTATTACACTTACCTTTCATTACGGTTTGCCCTAAGAATGCATAATATTCAAATCAAAGGCTTTACATGACTTATTAACATTTATTTATACAAGTATGTTGTCGCACTTTATGTAATGTAACCTGCCATTTCACTTTTCAGCAATCATTAAAATGTAAAACATAAAAAAAAAACAATAATAATAATAATTTGTGGAACGGCAGAAATGTGTTATGTTTTAATAAATAGTATAATTTTAAACATGTGACACTTGTAAAAAAAAAAAAAAAAAAGAGTGGCACTCTTTTCTGAGAGTGCCACTATGTTTCTTTTAAGAACTGTTCACGGAAAAGGGCTTATAGGGAACCAAATTGGTTCTTGTAAAAACTACATTTTATATAAACTTTATTTTTATAAAGTGTTTAAAGAGCCTTTTTTGTAACTGAAAATGTTCCATGGATGTTAAAGGTTTCTTCGGGAACCATCAATGCCAGTAAAAACCTTTATTTTCTTATATACAATATAGTTTATAACACAATTTTGGTTATACATTGTGAATATAATAATTTTGGTAATGTGCGTCATAACGTGTATCAATCTGTTCTAAAAGCAAAGCGAGAAGCATAAAGAATCTCTGCTTGTGTGGCAGGTTTGATTGGCAGTAGTTGAGTGCAGATGACTCTTCCCTCTCGCTGTCCTCCGCAGTGCTCTGATGTCATTCTCCTGACAAACAAAAAGGAGCTTTGGGTAAGCCACTCTGAAACAATGTGCTGTGATTATACCCTGGAGGCCTGTGATAACTAATTCTCATTCACATCATCAAGGAAGTGTCTCGCTGCTGAAATGATACATCGTTTTCACATGGGTCTTGTGGTTTGCAAAGCAAGTGTTTCATGGTTAATATGCCTCGATCATGAGGTTGAGTTCTTTGTTAACTTTGAATAGTAAAGACATTACATTTTTAAAATGAACTGAAAGTTAGAGATATCTGTTCTCCGTTTCAACACAGGCTGGACAAAGCCCTATAATAAAATTACCACTATAGCTGACTGCAAAGTCTTTGAAATATTGATTCCACACTATACTCATTAGACATTGGCATGTGAAAACGTTGTCTTCATGTAAAAACAAACCATAACAAACATTATTTATTTATTTTATCTCAAAGAATTTAAAAGATTCTCAAGAGATGGAAAAGTGAAGAAGAAAAAACAGCCATCAACACCTCCAGAATGGTGGTTATACTTAGTATCCAATGCTGTAAAGTTGCAAACTAAAAAAAAACGGTGCAAATCAAAGCAACTGTAATGAAGAATAAAGTCTTAATTGCACAATCAGCCATTCACTTTTGAACACTTCTTCTGCTGACAAGGGCCAAGGTCACAATGGATATGAATACAGTTAAATTATCATTATACAATTTGACAGGCACTAAAAAGTCTAATTGTGTGTTTTATTCTTGGATGTTGCTTTAAACGTGTGCTGTACAGCCTAAGAGAAGGGAAGGAATCTGTATACTGGAGCTGCTAGTTAACAAAAATAAATAAATAAATAAATAATAATAATAATAATAATAATATGTGGTCAACGGAGTTTATGAGTGGACATTTTCAGCTAATATTCAGATTAGTGGTCATCCAAGATGGGTTTCTAAGTTTTTAAAACATTTACACTTGGTACATCCTTGCTGTTCAATGGTCTTTACTGAAAAATATTAATAATTTACTATTATGCACACACTACTTCAAAAGTTTGGGATCAGAAATATATTTTTTAAATATATTTTGAAAGAAGTCTCTCATATTATTACAATAAAAAAATAAAAGAAAAACAGTGTTCTATTTGAATACATTTTAAAATATTCTTTAATCCTGTGTTTATTCACTATTTTCCCCCAGCTCCAGTCTTCAGTGTCATATGATCCTCCAAAAACCATTCTAATATCCTGATATTGTGCTCAAGAAACAATTCTTATCATCAGTGTTGAAAACAGCTGTGCTGACCAATATTTGCATGGAAACTGATTTTTTTTTTTTAGGACTCTTGATGAAAAATATTTTTGTTGTATAATGTTTTTCCTCATCTGCTGATAATATTAAATAAGAGGCAATAATTGAACAATTACATAATGAAATAAGCAAATTATTAATTCACCAGTATCGCAGGCAAGCCAGTCACACTGAGAAAAACATTTACTGAAAGATATACAGAATGATAAAAAATCTAAATCTAAATAAAAAGTACAAAACATCTGTGCCACATCCAAACTGGATGCCAGTGCTATCAAGACACTGCTATTATTAGTTTTGATGCGTAGCAAAAAGCCTCCCTCAGGCTGAATGACAATGATGACCATGGAAAATAGGAGTACTTTGACCGGCAGGCCACAGACAGATGTCAGACAACAGCAAAATACGGGTGTTTTCATTTTTTTTTTTTTTTTATTTTTTTATGCCAACTGAATGAACATTGAGGAATTCTGAATGCTTTTCTCCCTCTGCCATCTTTTACATTTGTCATCCGTCTGTGAGTCACAGTGAGGAAAGATTCCTGACATTCATAAAAGCTACCACAAAGAGAATATGTACTGTCATTTTTTTTTATTTAGTCATTCATGCCCCTCTGACCTGTACCTACATTCCATAGTAAGGAATTTTTCAGAGCAATTTAAGCTTGCTGTACTAAAAAATGTAAAGAATACATGATGTGCACTTCAGTGTTAAATGTTGTTAAATGACATGGAAATAAAACTAAATGTATTGTAAAAATAAAAATAAAAAATTTATAAATATATTAGTATAAATATTTAAATAAAACATCATGTGATGTGTCACGCATGTCCTTATATTGTTTGACATCATGAATTATATGGTAATTATGGTGGTGACAACAGTTATTTACTTCCAAAAAAACAAACATTGCACAGTTTTACAGTAAATTTATATATAATGTGATGTTTGATCATCTAAAGTTTTGGACTTTATATGATACGGTAACAGTTAACCAGTTCTAAGTAACTTTTTGTCTATTATTTGCTTTACACAACTGCCACAATAATGTATTTGAAAGGATCATCTTGTCAACTAAATGCAGCATATTTGATTAATTAATCTGCATTTCATGTAATTAATTGGATGAAAAGTGTTATATATTGACAGCTCTTAAATCAGTTTAAAACAGTCTGATTAATTGCAAATGTGCATCTATAACTCAGATGCAGATGTCATGATAGGCGACTTATATTTAGAAAAATAAATTATTCTGCTTATTAGATGGAACATTTCATTGTCCCTGACTTCAGCAATGTCCGTTTGAAAGTCTCAGTCTAATTTAATTTAAGTGCATTTAAATGCTGTTTAAAAAGGCTAAAGATGAAGGACACACACACGCAGTTCAGTCCTGGTCAGGGAAAACAAATAACCTGCAGTCTATGGGTGAGATCTAAAAATGAAACTGCTGATATATTTATCCAATACACACATATCTAATTTAGATGGCGGTCTTCATCCATCCTCATATGCAAATAAAGCAGCAATATGTTTCTTTTTGAGTGTGGACAGGCAGTGATGTGCACAGCTGGATCAGTGGGAGCCTTGCAGCCTCTCAGAGCCACACAGAGCATTTCACACCCGAGCTAGCAGAGCTGCGCACACACATACTGACAGCTCTCTGCATGTATAATGAGCTTGATCCTGTTAAATCTATCATTCCCAGAGTCCATGCATGCAGCCCCTTTAATCTCTTTAACAACTATGTTGACTGTGGAGAAGCATGGCAGAGAGTGGCCCAGTGCTCAGATCATCGGAGGCTTCCTTCTCTCCCTAATCCACTCCTCAGTTGAACTCAGGCATCTCGGCACTAGAAACATTTACAGATTCCACCAAATCAGGGGTTTAAGACACTGACCAAATATTATGCATCATTTTGACCATTTTAAGCAGTGAACAAACACAAGGTGTGCTATGAAACAAAATATGTGGATGGATGCATGAACATAGACTTCTGCAATCGTAAACTATTGCAAGAGGACTGTGCACATAACCAGTCCTGAACCTGATAATATTGATTTGTCTTGTGAAAAAATTATCTTGTCTGAATCAGGAGAGAAGTATGAAAACAAATATGCCAACGGATTTTAGCAAATAGACCTGAAACCTTAAACACATGTTTAGAGGACAACAGGGGATGGACTTTTTCAATAGAGAAAAAATAATTACGAATTATGGACTATAATTTTGGCCAGAATTGACTGTTTAAAGTTAAAACGCCTTAATGTTAAATTCAAATTTATTTGGGTGAACTAATTTAAATTATTTGGGTGAGCTATTCCTTCAAGATGAGCTGTCTTCACTAGATTTGTTTGCAGAATGCCCCTTTGAAAATGATCACAGTCTTGTACTGTGTTAAATAAGAATTGGAATTCATTGTAAACAAAAATGGATTGTGCATTCAGATGTGATTTCCTTATCTGAATAAATCTGCTGCAAGAGACTATATAAGGTCGTCAGAAACAAGACTATTTTTCAAAAAGTTTCGTTTTTTAAAAAGGAGATTTATGAGTTACTTTTATTTAAGGAAAGTTTAATTTTAAATGCTGTTGTTCTCTGGTGTCTCACAAACCCTTTTCTTCTGTGTTTCCCCCTGTCTACCTTTAGCTCTTTTGGGCTATAACAGGGCTGATTATGTAGCATGAAGAACCAGAGCAGATGCTCTATCACGATGAGATGTCCACTGACAATTACAATCATTCTTCATAGCTCATTTCCCATAGAATGATGAGAGAAATTGCACATATTGCTCCCTATTATTAATAGAGCTGCTTCATATGTAAATTAGGTACTAATTTTACTTGAATGCAGAAAAAAACCTAGAATTATTTTCCCAGTTGATATTACGAGAAAACTACTGTACTTCTGAATTAGTTTTACCCATTCTTATAATATGAAACCGTTTGTAGAGTAGAGCTCTGACTGTGTGTGTTCTTGTGTGTGTTTGTGTGTGTGCATTTTGGATGGGTTAAATGCAGTCATGCAGAGCATGAATTTGGAGTATGGGTCACCATACTTGGCTGTATGTCACGTCACTTTCACTTTTGTCACTATATAACAGGATTGTTAATGACGTAGGTTAAGCACTGAGAACTAGGTTAAACACCAAGGGATTTGAAAATTAACTATTCCATTTTTTAAACAAGAAACCTTGACGTTTAATTAAACCATCCAATATGTGTTGATTAAATAAAGGGATAAAATCATAAAATCCATCAGTTCATTTACTGTTTCATAAAGATGGGTAAATGTCCTCTGTTGGTAGTTAGTTCATCATCTCTAAGTATTTTGCAAATTGAAAGTCTCTCCACATTCAGCATTTGGGGAGCAGGAATGTGAGCGGTTGGATTGGAGAAGATGGTATCAGAGCTGTGGCAGGTGTACATCTTATTACTTAAGAAGGAACCACGAGCTAGCATTCCTTTCTTCTGGCCTGACTCATGTAGCTGCTTTCTGCTAGGCTGACTACACTCTGACAAGCTCCTGACGGCTCCTCTCTCCCTCTAATCTCACACTATGACAGGTTAACTCAGAGCCTGTATTTTATTTTATTTGTGTCTAAATCTGTATTTCCACCCAGGAGCGAGGTGAACAGGGGTAGCTTAAAGTTTACTGTATATGCCACAATGCTGTTTATCATTTTCTGCAACTCTGAGCAGGTAAGAGTAAATATCACTTCTCCTCTTAATGTTCTTTGAGGAAAAAAAACTAAGAAGGGGAATGTAATGCTATTTTCTCTCTGGCTCTGATAATGTCATTGTTAATTCCAAATGTGTCCTATTAATTGCTCAGGAATAAAATACATTTTAAAATATTATTATAAATTGTAATGTTTTACAATATTACTGATTCCACACTTTTTTAAATGCAACCTTGGTAAACATTGGTAAACAAACATTTGAATTCTTATCAATGCATATTACTAATCAAAAATTTTATATTGATATATTTATGGTAGTAAATTTACAAAATATCTTCATGGAACATGATCTTAACTTAATATCCTAATGATTTTTGGCATAAAACGATAATTTTGACTCATTCAATGGTTTTTTGGGCTAACTTAAGGTTTTGTGATCACATATATTCAATTTATATATATTACGTTTTTGGCATGCATGAGATGTTGTATGAACCAGTCGGCATTCCACTGCAACTATCCATTAAAAATGCTGTCAACCACCAGCTTTCAAGATTTACCCTTCCATTCCAGATTCTCGTGAATGAATGTTCTTTGGTGAATTTGCTCATGCATTGGCCTTATCACAGAGAGCCCGTCCCTTATAAAACATTCCTCTTCCCTCTTCACAACAGCTACTGTATTGGACTTTTCCAATTGTATTTTTGGCACTTTGGGAGGACAGCGGACAGCTCTTCAGACTCGATGCATTAATGTGAGAGTGGTCAGTGAGCGATTGCTGATCCTGGAGGGTGATAAAAGAGCAGGAGCCGACTGGAGAACTGAATAACGAGGAGCCGGTGAGCAGCGCAGGAGACAGATGTGAAGGACACAGTCTGCATAGAGGTCAGTGACTGTCTCCACTGGCACTGCACCCTTTCCTGATATAGCGAGTTACAGCTAGCAGTGCCATTTAAGGGCAAACAAAGTTATTCAGAGGGCAAATAGAAACAACAACAGTCCAATCCTGAACATAAGTTTGAGTTGGCATTTATCACTGCATTATTAACATTTTATTAATATTAATAAAAACTTCAAATGAAATTAATAAAGGTGTAAATACACATATATAAATATATATTTTCAAACTTTAAATTATAGCTTTTCTTTTGGTGGAAAACTGCCAAAGTTTCTCTTTTGCTGAAAATTCTCATTACAATTTTGGGAAAATGGTTGGTGCATGGTGTATTTTCAAATTCACACTATAAGTGACTCAAACTCACATGCTTGAAGATATAGAGAACAGGTGAAGCAGCATTTACCGCTAACTGAGCCACCATGAGATTCTGAAACTTCTTTGCTGGGAAACTATTTATTTTAATATTTAAATCTGTACAAAACAATATTCCATATGGTGGGATAACTTTCATTTAGCTTGGCACTGTCACAAAATAATCCCCTTCAAGATGACATAAGACCCCTCCACTTCGCAGTGAGATCCTAATCACCCAGTTGAGGTTTATTTTGAGAAGGTAACCTGCTGACTGGACAGAACGGCCTTGTTTGTCTTGTTGTGAAGTACAAGAATAGATTGGATGAACCTCGCATGAGCCAAGCTGAGCACATACATGAAAGGAACAAATAACTGTATTGATTAAGAGTCATGCAAATCAATTAATCCAGACTACTTCTTCATTAAGTGGCTTCAATACTGTATATGCATGCAGGGATAACCCTCTCTCATTGCAGGCTTGCCTCATCCTGCTGTATCAAGAACATTTTTTTCAAGGGTGGACTTGCAAAAAGAAGTCACAAACCATTTGGCAACATATAGAGAAAATGCTCCCCTTAAGATCTGTCAGCAAACAGAAGGAAACAACACAGGTCAATGACAGTCTCACAGAGCATTATTAAAAGTTTAAGATTATGAGTGGATAATCTTGAGCAGTGACTAAAAAAAAGTCACTGTGGCTTTCCATTGAAGGTTGTGTCTGATCCGGTGTGCTTAGCTGAGGACAGAAGAAGATTGCTGACAACTGGAATGGGTCCAGTGAACAGGTAAGTTAATACGTCTAGGTAACCAGTAGGGGTGCTCCGATCACGATCGGCCGATCGTTATGCGCATCTCGTCAGTAAAGCCGGTTAACTAATCAGCGGTTAATTCCATCAGGTGCGTGATTTCACATAGAGCAGCTGTTACTACACAGAGCCGTTGTTAATAGAGAAGATGCGCAAATCCACTTCATTTTCAGCTTTTTTTGGCGCATCTTCTCCGTTAACAACGCCTCTGTGTAGTAACAGCTGCTCTATGTGAAATCACGCACCTGATAGAATTAACAGCTGATTAGTTAACCGGCTTTACCGACGAGATGCGCATTAACGATCGGCCGATCGTGATCGGAGCACCTCTAGTAACCAGGCATTGAGGTGTTGATAGGAAAGGGGCTTTATATTGTGTCTTGATTTGTACTGACAGGTGAAATGCATCAGAATTCTGGCAATTGTGAACGAATGGGTGGGGCTGAAGAATCTGGAGTTGATGGTGACTCTGTGACATGAGCATTGTTAATTTACTACTAAATTGAGGGCAAAGTGACCCCTACTTCGTACAAAAAACCCCCTGCATTAAAATTATTCCAGCTGTCATTTTAAACAATTTAGCTTTTTACATTTTTTAAAGGTGCCATTAGTGTAAAATACTACATCTAAAAATACTCAAATATGAATTATTCCATGTAAATGTATGCATTTTAATTTGATAACTGAATAGTGACAAAGAAATCAAATAACAGAGTTAAAGAAACAAATCTAATTTATACTTTGAAATACAATGGATTATATATAATATATATACCGTATATATATACCATAATCTGTGTTGGGGAAAGTTACTTTTAAATGTAATGCATTGATTACAATATTGGGTTATTTCCTAAAAAAGTAACTAATTATGTTACTTAGTTACTTTTCATTGAAAGTAATGTGTTACGTTACTTTTGTGTTACTTTTTAAATCTGGCCTGGGCTTGCTTGTTTGCTTTTAATATAAAAAGTTTATTTTTGGCAAATGTAAAAGTCACAGCAAAAGCCACAAGCTGAAGGAAATGTAAATTCACATCTGTATAGTACACAGAATAAGAAAGTTCAACACTCTTCAGCAATAAAAAATAAGAAAAAAATGTTAGTTTATCTTGTGCAATCTTTGCTTATTAGTATCGTTGAATTGGATCATTGAAGGTCAGCAGCAAACTGGTCATAATAGAAGTAAACTATAAAAGAAAAAAAAAAACACCAACAAAAATATTTTTAACCTTCAAATCAAAATGAATTACTGTCAACAGTAAATATGAGAACTTTTAAAACATTTAGAATTTTAGACAAAACTAATGCAAGGAACGCAAAATATCTCTTGCATATCATTTATGAAATGGGAATGATAATTTATCCTTAAGTGCTCCATAGACGTTTTAGCAGGTGAAGTCTTGCCCTGCCCTGAAAGCCATTCTCCATATCCAGCTTATTTTCATATATTTACATTTATGGCCAGGTGCACGCCTGCCCTCTGCAAATTAAATGTGGGCTAATTTCATATTGATTAATGCAGATGCCTTCTTTTCGGCCCATATTTACTACCTGGAGCCTATTTTGGCAAAAATTACCGGTGCCATTTCAGTGCACAAGGCAGCCCTTTCCAATAAGGTACTGGCTCATGTGTCAACTGGGGCTCCAAAAGTACCGCTCTGCCTGCAGGAAGCACTAAAGCTTTTAATTGCCTTCTGTGCAAATGGTTCTTTTGTATTTTATCAAGTGTGGGGGGAACTAACCCTAACCCTAACTCTCAAGTTTTATTATTTTTACATTTCCACTAATAGCATTGTTGTATTTACTCCAAGAAATATGGCATGTAATACTAGCAATATTCAACCTGAAATAACCAGGTTCTCCTCACCTTTTTTGTTTCTTCTTTTTAAGCTTTTTAGTGCAGTACTGTGGCATATGGTGGGAAAAGCGATAAACAATCAAAGTGCAGCTTCAGTAGAAATGATTGTGGCCAGTATCCCAGCCTGAGATGGGAGCCATTATTAACAATGCTGTCCTGACAATGCTATTTCCTGAAAGGTAATTGCAGATTCAGATCCCTGAGAGAGCCTGACTGGGAGTAAATGCCACCTACTTAATTATTGTCTCCTCTACGTCCCCCCTATTGAGTGTCAGATGTCTATCGTCCTGCAGGATCTTGGGGAAAATGACTCTAATGGGAAATGATCAGTGTCTGGGAGGCTGTCACAGATTAGAAGTGACAATTCTAATTGATAACAGCAGAATTCCCTGGATGGATGACTGGGAAAGTCACTTTGGAGTACATTTTTGACTGATTTTCAGTGATAATTTCCTCTGATGAACACCTCAGTTTTATTTAAAACCTTTTCAGTTGAATATTCCTGCTGATCTTTGTTAAATATGACATTGCAGATGATAAACAGTACTGCCTTTTCTATATTTTGTACCAGGAAACCCACAATGATAAGGTGAATTCAGGTCAATGTGGTATTTGAGATTGAAATACTAAATGAGATTGCCCCAAATTGACTCAAGACTCACCCTATACTTACTGCACAGAATGATTTCTGTATTTTCACTGAAAAACTTTCATGATTCTGTTTTATTTTATTGACTCCTTAGTGGTCAGTATAGGGATGTCCCAATATCTGCCCAAGATATCTGAAAGGAATAACTGACTGTAAGTTTTGTATGTGTGTGAGGGAGAGATAGAGAGATATGTTTTATCTAATAAAAGGTAATTTTGTGGCAACACATGGAAATCATCTGTCATTTTTATCATAGTGCTTATTATATTTATTTTTCTGTCCAATGCTGTTTGGGATTTTGTAATTGTGAGGTTGTAAGATCTTTAAAATAACGGAAATCATTTGGGGAATTGATTACATATGGACATGTAGCTAATGCATCCAGAGCTGCCTGTAACTACGTTCTCTGTGCGTTTCCCATTACAACATTCCTCAGCCAATCAGATTCATGCATTCAACGGCCCCTTCATGAATTGAATTTTCATTATCAGCACCATGATTAATTTATACGTCAGTTTGACAACCAATTGTTTAATTGTTTGTTCACAATGGACCAAAGAACCATTTAACTGATTATGCAACTTGAGAATGTGTGTGTTTTCTGCTTAGCTAAGTTAGTCAATTACACAACATGCAATAGTGCACAGTGAAGAAAATCAATAGCACACCACAGAAAAAGTGCATCAACATAATAGCTATTCAATTAAGCTCTTATCTCATGCTCAATATTTATGCACATTTATGTTTCTGTCACTTCAGCTGCTCTGAAAAGTTAATGCTGTCTCGCTGTCCTAGCTTACATCTTAGCTTTACAGAGGCTCTGATGGTGATGTTTTAGGAGTCCAAGAAAAATCCATCATCTCTGTTTGTCAGTTACAAGAAATATGGTGCTCTTTTCTAAGTGTCCTCATATTAGCTGACATTCTTTTGCTGCTGAGATGGGCACCGTGGATCCCAAATCTCTTGCTAATGTTGAAATGACAAAACAATAACAACATTTGTCTTCTGGCAGAAGGTATTGACATAGCCTTACAGGTGCCAAATTGTTTTGTGTTGTGAAGTGTGTCTTGGAGAGATCATGAGTTAACAGGGCACCGTTACTGCCGTGCATTTCTCTACTAATGTTTGACTCAGAGCATCAAGCACAAAAGATGATGGATGTCTTTATATCATGTCACTTTGTCACTTGATAGAGAGTCTTAAAGGGTTAGTTCACCCAAAAATGAAAATTAAGCCATAAATTACTCACCCTGAAGTCATCCTAGGTGTATATGACTCTTCTTTCAGACAAATCTAGTCAGAGTTATTAAAAAAATTGTCTTTGATCTTTCAAGCTGCTTGATGCCACTCAGTGGGTGTTGCACTGCATCAGTCCTTGAGAAGTTTAATAAAAAGCGCATCCATTAAAAAAAAAAGTGTGTATAAAAAAATATCCATATTCAAAATGTAGTAATCACTTGAATCTAGCTTGCAGTCACTGTTGTAAATGAAGCAGTTCCGGGGTAATGACGTACGACGAATGTGCAGCTCAGAAGTGACACATGCAGAAATGCAGCGGAGAGATCAAAAATAAAACAACGGTGACTAATTAGAAGTACAAAATGAGGGTTGTAAAGAAGAATGTTTCCCGTGATAATCAATAAGCAATTTAAAAACAATTCAAGTGCAAAGCATCCGTATGTGCTCAGCTTAAAAGTCAATCCTATACGCCTGTTGTGTGTACACATAAAGGAATTAAAGACTTATTTTAACTCCTGCCTTCAAAGGTCAACATTCACCTCCTATTCAATAAAAATGTATTGACCAGGGCCAGGGTAATGGGAAAGTGTTTTAATTTCCATGTGACATTAAGATGTTTGTGCCCCACGGGCATGTGGCAGAGCGAGGAGCCGGTGTACCCTCCCCGTCTGCGGGTTTTACTAACACTTCAGTCACAGAGAAAGATCAAACAATCTGTTAAACTAATCAAGGGGAGACACTGGAAATATAACTTCAACTGTGCCTCTTTTTGTCTTTTCTTGCATAGTTATAATGCTCTGTTCTCTTGTCTATTAAGTTGCTGTGCACAGAGGACTTATGAGCTCAGTCTGTGACATTTCACAACCAATGATCTTTATTAGACCATGAGTTTTTTTTTTGTCTTACTTAATAATATGCTTCATGTGGTAACATCTAAAGAACTGGTTGTATTCAAGTAAAATAAAAGTAATAATTTTTATTTAATATAATTTATACATTTTTCAGTGGTATATATTGTAAAAAAAAAAAAAAACCTAGATAAATAAAAAAAAAGAAAGAAAGAAAGAAAGAAAAAATAAAATGTGTAGACTTAATATTTTTTTATTACTGGAAACCCTAACTACTTAAAGTAACAAATACCAGTTACAATTTTAAAGAAATACAATGGTCTTGATTAATTTCTTGAGAACATTTGGCATTAGATATTTACAGATATACTTATTATACACTTACTATGTGTACTGTGATTGAACAAATATTTCAACAATGTTTTTTTTTCTTTGCAGATTCATGCATTTTTTTTGGCTTCTGACTAACATTAGTGTACCAACAGCTATCGTAACACTCCATTTTCCTTATATCAGGTTCTGTGCATCTCAATAAGCATACCCTTTTCTCCAATATTATGGGATTTATTGTTCGTTCAGCAGGATATGAGAAAGCACACACCACTTGAAGCCAGAGCAATGCTCACACTGCACCCAACACAGCCCAACAAAGCAGGTCTGCTATGGTTTCAAGTCCAGGAGCAGTATGATTCCCTTCAAATCATAAATCTTAAAATAAGAGCGTTTTCTTCTGCACAGGCTGAGGCAGCTATCTTGTTACCAGGCAACAACAATATAGGTGTATAGTGAAAGGTCACAAGGTGACCAACCTCTTATTTTCTACCATTAGTCTCAGCATCTTTGGTGTAAACTTCAAATAAAGCAGTACTTAGGACATATAGAGTGACTCAATACCCACTTTTTCTTTCTGCTCAAAAATATGTGAAAAGAACCATGATGCTTAGGTAGGGATGTTTTGTTTGCTATATGATTACGTTCAATGGAAAGCGTAATGTACTGGAAAGGAGGTTAATTTGATTAGATTTCGCATTTTATTGGTAATTAACTAAAGGTTTTTAGATGGGCATGATTGTTAAAAAAGGCCAAAAGAACGAAAAACAATATTGATAGCTGAATGCATGTCAGGACAAAAATAAACAAAAGCAACATTACTGAAATGATGCAATTAGTCATCAGTGACAGCAACTCATTACTCTAATGGGACAATCATGGCGCTAGTGACTGTTTAATAATGGAACAACCATGGACGCAAGTGTCTGTTTAATCTAAATGATTTCCTCGTAGTTTAAAACACAATAAGTCTGTTTGATTACACAGGCTCACATCGTGCACCTCCGTGATCACATTATCACAATATACACTTCATGATATATGCATAAAAAGGACATTTTTATCTTTGATATATCCTCTGTCCTGTCTTTCGCTCTCCTTTTTTCTTATTTCGTCTACGTATCTCTCATATCTATGTGTTTTTGCAGCATAATAAAAACATACTCATAGAGGAGAGAAGCTAATAAGAGAAAGTTTTAGTCTAATTAATATGGAAGGCTTGGAGGCACATCGGCTCTTCCCGAGTCTGCTTTGACTTTCTGTATGTTAGTCCTTCCAAAAGGAAGTTAATGATCCTGGCAACAAGATGAATCACTCCAGACATGGTGCAGAGCAGCTCTGACAAGCCAGCGAGACGGCTCCTGACACCTGCATGTGTCGAGCTGGAGAGAGAAAGAAAGAAAGAGAGATAGAGAGAGAGACAAGAAAGGCTTACCTGTTGGAGTTGAGTTATGTCTAACCAGAACAATCATTTCATTTTGGAATGAGGGAAAAAAAAAACACTTTGAGATAAAAGCACTCTAGAAAACAAGTGCGTTTAACAAAAAAGCATGTGTTGTTGCTGTTGGTACAACATTTTTTTTTATGCTGCCAGGAATAAAGCATCACAATCAGAGGAAACATCTAAAGCAAAAACCTGATGACAAGGTATGAGTTAACAAGGCTGTTGATGTGAGCGCATACTCAAGAAGAAGAAACACTGGCCCTTTAAAGAATAATTGATTCCTTCACAGGATGGGATTGCAAAATACACGGTGGATAAGTGGAGTGGAGTCAGAGTTATTTAAATTAAGTATTCAAGTTTATTCATTTAAATTAGTTTTAATGAATACACAGTTGTAAAATCATTAGTTTAACCAGACACAAATGAACTATGAATACTAAGTGAAATCATTAGTCAAACATGAGCAAAATTAAAATTTTAAGCCAAAAAATGTAGTGTGATAAAAATGTATGTCTGCTTTGCAATAGCAGCTTTGAAATAAATAAATGTAATATATGGTGGATACCTGGAGTCTATAACTTCAACAAATCACATTTTAAATAGGACTTTCATTTATTTACTATAAAAAACAACAACAACAAAAAAAGGCAATCAATATTAATACATGTAAAATAATCATTAGCTGTCAGTCAGTTTATTTTAACCAATCAGAAGAGCTGGAGAGTGAAATCAACCAATCACACGAGCAATATGAAAGACTTACCAAACAAAAAATAATTTTAGTTCTGCTATTTTTAAGTGTTACTACTTGCCCAGGTAATTGGGCAGGTTGAAACAGCAGCCCCTTAAAAGATTAGACACTAATTTACATAATATAGAAATGTTTTATTTGTAGCAGATTAAAAAAGGAATATTCCCTAAAAATAAAAAATAACTGATATGGTGTTACATATTAGGCTCAGTAGATGTGGTTTTAACATGGTTTTACCAAACCTAAAATATTAAGTCCTTGCCATGAGAGCGCACTTTGATGTGTCCAAAATTGTTCAGAGTGTGATATACGAGCCAAGGCCAACATTAGTGCTGGGAGTCTCCAGTGGAGCATGCTGGGATTTTTCATTTGGTCCTCCCATATCAATGATGAGAACATGATTTTGGGGTCATGGCAAACCAGATAAAATTGCAGCGTCAGATATTTATTACTGTCACTGTTTGAGGAATCATAATTCTCTCTGGTAAGGGGACCAAGAACTTACCAATAACTTGCTTGTTGCTTTGCAGAACTAAACTTTAGTTATTTATTCATGTATTTATTTATTTAATGCACTACTGCCAATCGATGATGCAGATATCCCAATTCTCTCTCATCAAAGTCCTATTAATGCTGTTTATCAGACAAACATCAGGGTAATAAATGAATCGTAGCTGTCTGTGGACACATACTCAATCATTTAGATTACCCAATTTCCATAGGAGTGAGAGCTGTGTTAAAGCTCCCGTCATTAATAAACAGTGAGCAGGACGCAGTGGGATGCAGGATTCACCTGAGGAGAAGACAGGAAGGAAGTCACTACAGGCAGGAAGTCTAGATTAGATCAAGAGGAACTTCAAAAGCATGTTCACTTTTTGTAGTTGAACGTGTAGGCAGGCCTGGGCGATCTGCAGACATTTTTACATTTTCTGAACAGATGTCGAAAGAAAGTCTGCACATTTCTATGGTATGGATTCATGGAAGGTTAAATTGGCAAACTGAAAGCTGCCAAATTACCAGTGAAAAAAGGCACGCAAGTGGAAGGTATTTTATGAATTTATGAATTACAGGCACTTTAATTCTGGAGCTTTCAGCAGTTTTCTAAGCACAGATTGTGTTTGTGTATACCGTAACTAAATGGATTTAAAAATACCTAAATATATTAATTTATCATTTTAAAATATTAAAATGTAATATTATTCAATATGTTTTATTTAATATTAAATGATTATGTTAATACTAAAATACTAAATTATAATTTTTATTCTATCGTCGCTGCCCGATGAAACTCACGTATGTCCAAAACGGTTACTTTTCAGGAAGTGAAAAAAACACTGTATTTCAAAAGCAGTTGAATGTAGCGTTGTCATACTTGGTACGGCATCTTTACATGTAACCATATTCTTGCCAGTGTAATGATATAATCCACATTTGACCAAAATTGAGTTTAAATGGACATACGTGCATATTTTACAGTAATGGTGGTCGATACGCGTTCTTCCGATCATTAATTAGAATGGCCAAGTCACGTTTCATATTGACAGATGAATACGCTCGGTTTATTAAATAGCCTACGTCTTAGTTTATTAAATACGCTTAGTTTATTTAATATTAATTATAAATTTATTAAATGTCTCTTGCAAACTATGAAGTGACAATGAATCAATACACTGACTAGGGGTGTGCCGGTTTCAGAATTGGTGATGACAGTTATGACGTGAGTCAAATGTGACGGTTCATAGCATAACCGTCGGGGGGGGGGGGGGGGGGGGGGGTGGGGGGGTGGCATAGCGTGTTTCATTTTGTTTCATATTGTCTCGCCACCACGCTAGTGGATCTGCCGTAGAGTCAATTGGTTGATCTTGGAGATAGCGGGTTAACTCCGTTTCAGCGCGCGCTCTGATCGGTAAAGGGGCAGAGATTTCAGACCTCCGTTTATTAAGGAGATCTGTCACAAAACTCATCATCCGAGCCAAAGTTTTTTTTAGCAAATTTCAAAGCCGCACCCGCCCGCCATCCGCTAATTGTTTTGCGGTCTATGCTTTGCTGATGCGAGCCGCAAAAAAAAAAAAAGCAATTGTCTGTTCTGGAAAGGATGCAGCAAAAACATTTAATGCTAGAGTATGAGGCATAGGCCTACGCTGAATTTCATTTACAATGAGATGCGCTCTAGTTCACAGTGCTTCCATGTCACGGTTATCATTGTCTGCTATATTTGCTTTTTATTTATTAAAATACATGCAATTGGTTGATGAAACATCTATTAAAATTAAGATAAAATTTGTTCAAAACGAAATTCGTTTTTAAGAAAGGTTTTCTACAAAGCAAAATTTAATGAAGTGGTAAATATCATGTCTGACGATTTACAAAACTTCATTAAGTGGTAAAAACCATGTCTCCCGATATATTGCGCATCTGATGATCCTATCTAAAAAATGAAAATAATTTTTGATAAAAAATGTTTGTAAAAAATATTTTAGTGACACGGTTTTGGCGGTTATAAAGTTCTAATGACGGTGTTCAACTCACGGTTATATACTAACCGTCACACCCCTAACACTGACATGGTAATGCTAGACAGATACTTTGTTTGCACAGTCCTACCGTAATTTTGTCACTCCTAGACGTACGTCTGGCGTCAGGGGGGAAACGTTTACCTCGATGAAGGAAAGTCATTGTCTCACCAGGCTATGTTTATTTACTTTACCTCACGGTGTTATTCGGCTATCCAGTGCTGAGCTTCGATGAAACTTTACGAGACCGGCGAGATGCTTCCACAGGGCGGGAGATACGCGGCGTGATTGACAGCTTTGACACCAAATGGATATACGTGAAAATCAGATGACATGATTTCACAACTTTTCATTGGCCATTTAGATATGTGAAGCATACTGTATACGGAAATGAACCTGGACATTCAATCCGTCAAAAAATCTCAAAATCGGCAAAATGGACATACGTGGTTTTCATAGGACAGCGACGCTATATAACAATTTATTAAATGTTATCAAACTATTCTTGAGCAGAAGCTCCCCTTGGAACAACCTGAGTTTAGGTTCACACATAAAATAATTTATTTCAATTGACAAATCAGGTAGTATAATTAATCATACTAATAAATACATCCTTGAATGATAAATTGTTGTATCTGAATTCTAAAGGTAAATCATACATTTATTATTAGAATTGCTTGTATTCTAAACCCCTAACCATATTTAAACTTTAGTGTGGTGTGTAACCCACAAAATGCCATAGACTTATATTTCTGCTATTTTTACTAACCACCCAGAATAACCCAGTAACTGCACAATAACACACAGCTTATCCAAACACCTTAACAACCACAACTACATCCTGGCAACCACCCAGACAACCTTATTTTGTGGCACCACTCAGTTTGTCTACAGTGAATATAAAATCTGTTCATGTGAAGGAGTGTGTGATTGTGTGAGTGACTTAAAGAGCCTCTAGTTTGGACACATGTGACCTTACCTTCCGCCTCACTTCCTGAGATGACTCCTGACTGACATTTAAGTGGCACTAAGTAATGATATAGGAAGTACAAAAAGCATATTCACCAATAAAATTTCCAATGCCACCAGAGAAAGTAAATTAAGCTGTAACTCTGTGGCCACACATGAGCCGGAGGTTCTCATGAACAACAGGGCTGACATTATTGGCCAGTCCTTTTCATGATTGGATAGCTCAATGATTTGTTCAGCAGGTCAGAAGAGAAAATACCTGCATGTCAAGGATAAAATCAATACTCATGCATCCTTGAAAGATGCATGTATTATGTCCCAGTCATTACATTATATATGTATACACCCAGTCATTAACTGTCATATGTAGAGGGCTATTTTATAAACAATTTCTTAAAGCCAAGAATGCAGATAAATAAAATGTTTCGGACCCATCATTCCCCCACCTGTCTCTATAATAGGTTTTCATATCTCCTATTCCTCCTATAGCGAGGAATGTAAACCACACTCTCCTGTCCGCTGGACCATTACTGGGATTTCAAGCATGAGAGAAATCATCCAGCCAGCTTAAAGTGATAGTTCACCAAAAAATGATAATCCTTTCCATCATTCCCTCCTGACTTCAAAACTATATGCTGGTATTTTTTTCTGAGCATAAATTGGGGAATTTTATTTATTATTTTATTATTTCATATTTTTTTTTTTTCATTCAGATATAGATATAAAACACCAGAAATCACACAGAGTAAAAATGTTATAAGGTAAAATTACATAAATGCATGAAATAAATGTGATAGCAATCAATATTTATCTCATTGATCAAATGTATTAATTACATAAAGATGCTGTAAATACATTGTGTGTATTTATATATAATTTTCATTTCAGTTTTTAAGCAATCGTACAAAAACATATGTGTGGTAGAAACAAATTTAAGTACGCATACCTACACTTACTAATGAGATCAGATCAGGAGAAAAATAACAGCAGGTTTATCTGTAATGACATGAGGGTGAAAAAAATAATTACTAAATTGTTTTTCTCGATCTATCCCTTATATTAATGGGAGCAAAGACGAGTGTGACTGAAAAAGTAGCGAGATGCAAAAGAGAGGGAAATAAAATGAGAGGCTCAGAATAAGTAAAAGATAAAAGAGTTTTTGGAAAGAAAGGAAACAAGTTTAAAAGAGAAAGAGGGAAAAAAAATAGATATGGTCAAACAAGAGAGGCCAGAGTGATGCGGGAGAGAGAAAACAAGCCGTTCTGCTTTATTTGTGCCAGCATTAGCTGAGCAGCACAGAAGGAACAGATACCAAAGAAAAAAAAATCTGAGAAGACCAAAAGCCACGTATACATAAAGTGACTGAGTGAGGAATAGAAAGAGAGAGAGGGAGATGAGGAGACAGATACAGGTGGGATACATCGTACAAAGTGGTTGTGAGTGAGTCCAAACAGGTCACACTCTTTCCTGTATTTTTATTAGCAGCAAGTCACAGTGGCTCAGGGAAGTGGATCTTTTCAGGGGCCCATGGGGATCGTGAGCGGCTCTGACAGAGAGAGATTGCCAGTGGACCCCGAGCAGACTTGTCAGAGATTAGCATGTCTCTGACAGGAGGAGGAGGGAGGAGAGGTGCTCTTCTGATTAGATAATTTTTCTAATTAACCTCAAGAACAACACTTGATGTCCAGTCCTGTTGTTCAAGAGCAGAGAGGAACTCATCTAACTGCATGCTGAGAACAACACAGTTTTCCTCCGCAGATCAGCCTGAGGAAGCGTATGGTTCTGGATAATGAATGTTTGCTGGAGATGGTCAGAGAGGGTTGATGTTTGGATGAGTTCACTGTTTCAGCTCAAATGCACCATCCTTCAAAACAGCCAAAAAAAGGGAAGTATTGATCTAACACTAGATCTAGGCTCTCTGTCGAGAGCAGTTACTGGAAGTATCAACAAAAGTTTCCAATAAGGAAGTGTTTTCAGAACTGTCTAGGAAATAACGGCATGTATTTTAGATTGTTGTAGAATTTTTCACATTACTTCCATTTTGGAAATCCCAGATAGGTCCAATATTTAAATTGCTAGTTGACACAACAAGTGACAACATTCCTTCATAATAAATTGTTAAACTTAAGTCAAAGCATTACAATGTACTTCTACTCATACTATGAAAGATGCGTTAGTCTATTCTCCTTCAAAGAATAATGAATGTTATTTCGTCAAAGTCTAATGACAAAATGTAATTTCTTTTCTATTTTGATATCACTTATTTCACACAGGTTATTAGATAATGTTAACAAAAAGCCCAATAGCTATTTAAAATCACGCTGAAACACAAATCGCAACTGATTTTTTCTTCTTTATTGTGATGCATTGTGATACATCCAATTGAAATAGATTTTTAAAAAAGACAATAATGTAAGATGGGGACTTGGTGCCATCCATCAGTAGTTGATTGGATGGAGGCAGATCTGAACAGGATTTAAGTGAGCTAACTGATTTGAGAACATCACCAGATAAACGTTCCAAATACAGCTGTCACTCCTCTTCTGAGAGCTTAGTTTTTTTTAAAGGAAGTGACAATAGCAGAGAATTCACTCCTGTATTCAAGTGATGATGACCGTATTTGTAACGTGCAGTACAAAAAATAACAAAAAATAAAAAATGAGTTGCATTATGCAGTGTGTTGACAGACAAAGCAAAATTCAGAGATCATGAGGACATCTTTTACATTTGAACAAATCCCAGGCACATGTTATGTGTGCCATCTTACACTATATTCCCAAAACTTCCAACCATGAGGCTAGCAGCACATACTTAGCAGCAAATCCAGAATCGAAATTCCAAGAAGGCTTCCCCAAGCCAGAAGAGGTTCATGGTTTTGATTAACAGTGTTCAGCTCTTTAGGCATCTGGCTGGAGAGCAGGAATTTAAAAGGTTTTTTTTTAGAGGGGTTACTGCTTTCCAAATGGCTTCAGGCTACGGGTTCTCAATGAATTTGTCAAATGGCTTTAACTTGTTTCTCTCCCTTGTTTAAACATAATCTTGACTCCAAGCTGGCTGATATGATAACATATCTGAACTGGGTCAAGGACTAAAGTCATTTAGTCATAATTACTCCACTTGTTGATGCCAGCAACAAACAAGAGCTCATAAGCTCACTGATACAGAGCCTGCTTAGGATTTACAAAAAGTAACATCTCACTTCAGTGCAGGCCCAGTTCTATGGGGCTGCTATTCTATTAGGCTGCTAAGCACCCTCAAACGAAATCAACAGCACCCTCAGTTAATGCTGTAATAATGGCATTTCATTGCAGATTTGGCAAACTATCCAATAATTTATGGTTTGCTCTGGAGACTGGTTTGTATTTCAACATCTTTTGCAGCGTTGAGCAGTGTAGCCAATAAGAGACATATCTGTTGATTTCTTGAACCCAACAGCCAATCAGAGGATTTTAAGTTAGAATCCACTCACGTCTCAAATCGCAGCAGTTTTTGTTCAGGTGTTCAGCACAAATTATCTCATTATAACAAAGTGTAGACATGATGTAAATAAGAGATTCATTGTGCAGCATAGAGAACTTCATTGATTAGCTATAACATAACTTTGTGAGATCGCAATGAACTAAGATGAATGACAGCTTTTGGTGGTTATAAAGGAAACTGCCGTCAGCAATGGATGGCACAAATATATTATTTATATTATGTGTGTGTGTGTGTATATATATATATATATATATATATATATATATATATATATTGTTACAAACACGCCAGGTTCCACCTCCACGCAGTCATGGAATTCTAAATCACATCCACCTGATCTGCATCACCACTCAATCACCGCAGCACCATAAAAGCCAAACACACGCACCCAGTCATTGTCTGGTCATGTTCGCTACAAGGTCATACCTGTATGCTTACTATAAGGACTAACGCCTCTTCTACTCTCTCCAGCGACTCTCCGAAGACCCAGATCCCCAGTGTGCGTTATGTGTGGTTCACCTTCACTCCAAGACGTCTTTACCCAGCCTGCCCGGATCCATCCATTCACTCATCCCTCATTACCTGCTCCTCTGCTTGTGTCTGTTACAATAAACATCATTATCTGTTACTCCTCAGCTTCCCGAGTGATCCGTAACAGATGACTGGACCAGCACCACCAGGCACAAGCATGAGCCTCATGGTCTCCTTTCAAGATCTGGTTGATGCACTCCGACGTTCACTCATGGCTACACCTGCATCCCCAACACCAGCGAGCACTTCCGCCGACCATGTCAACACTTCCTCACCTGCCGTTCACACCAGTCCCATGGCCAAGCTGGCGCCCTACTCTGGTTCGGCGGAGGAATGCAGCGGTTTCCTCCTACAATGTTCACTGGTCCTGGAGATGCAACCCGACTTATACTCCACTGAGCGATCTATGGTAGCCTTTGTTATTTCCCAGCTGCAAGGTAAAGCACAACTGTGGGCAGATTCTATATGGACTCAAGGTAACCCAGTTATCCAGTCTTATTCTAGCTTCATCGACCATTTCCGTGAAGTTTTCGGCAGACCAGCTTGGGACTCTTCCATTGGTGAGAAGCTGTATAATCTAAAATAGGGAAAAATGTCTGTCAATTAATATGCCCTTCAGTTTAGGACTCTAGCGGTCTCCAGTGGATGGAACGAACAGGCTTTACTGACTACCTACCGTCAGGGATTGGAACCTCGAGTGCGGTTGCATCTCGCTGCATACGAGGACACCATCGGGCTTGAACGATTCATCCATCCTCTTCGCCACTCGTATGCAGTTGTGCTTAGAAGAGCACCAGGGCCAGGCATATTCCTCCACACCACTCTGCCGACCAGAGGCCGTCAGCTCCCCAGAACCAGCCAACGAACCCATGATCCTCGATCCCTACCGCATTACAATGGCGAAATGACAAAGACGGCTGTCCCAGAATCTGTGCCTCTACTGTGCAGCCCTGGGGCATGCCATAGCTGTATGCCCAGTCCGTCCTCCTCGTCCCATGGTGAGTGCCATTCTCCCTTCAAGATACCAAATGAAACCACTCACCACTGTTGTGACACTTACTGCCACTGACATATCTCTTCCAGTTTCCGCCCTCCTCGATTCTGGGTCAGCCGGCAACTTCATCTCCGGCACCCTCTGCCGTCAGCTCAAGCTCCCTACCACGGCCACGCTGTCAGCCTACCAGGTCCACACTATCACCGGCAAGCCGCTAAGCAGGAGGTGCATGCGCCATAGTGTGGGCTCCATATCCCTCCAAACCGGACTACTCCACCACAAGGAAATCCATCTGATGGTTCTGGAGGAATCCACCACTGACATGATACTAGGCCGTCCGTGGCTGGAGCAGCACAACCCCATTATTTCCTGGAAAACAGGCAAGATCCTGAAGTGGGGCGAGGCCTGTTTCAAGTCATGTATCTCCGGTTGTCCAGTTCCACTTATTAATTTACACTTATTCATTTAACTGACGCTTTTATCCAAAGCGACTTACAATTGCTACATATGTCAGAGGTCGCACGCCTCTGGAGCAACTAGGGGTTAAGTGTCTTGCTCAGGGACACATTGGTGTCTCACAGTTGATTCGAACCCGGGTCTCTCACGCCAAAGGCATGTGTCTTATCCACTGCGCCAACCCACCCCTGTTCCAGTCACACCTTCCCCTGAACCTCTTCCAGTCTATTCCACATCCATAGAGAGCCCAGTGGAAAACCAGTCCATCGCAATCCCTCACTGCTATGCCCCCTTCAGTGACGTCTTCTACCCCAAACGGGTCTCCAAGCTGCCTCCACACTGGCCGTGGGACTGTGCAATAGATCTGCTCCCGGGTGAACCAGTGCCAAGGAAGGAAGGAAGGATATATCCCCTATCCATTCCTGAGGAGAAGGCCATGGAGGATTACATCAAGGAGGCGCTAGCCCAGGGTTATATTCATCCATCGACCTCCCCTGCTGCTTCGAGCTTTTTCTTCGTGGAGAAGGATGGAGGCTTGAGGCCATGTATAGATTACCGGGCTCTCAATAACATTACAGTTAAATTCACACCTAGGGGTTGATTTCATCACAGATCTCCCACCTTCAGAAAACAATACCTGTATTCTAGTCATAGAGGATAGATTTTCTAAATCCTGTCGTCTTCTTCCTCTAAAGGGCCTACCAACAGCCATGGAAATGGCTGAATTACTGTTTAACCATGTCTTCAGGTACTTCGGCATCCCAGAAGATATCGTATTGGATCGAGGCCCCCAGTTCATCTCCCGGGTATGGAAGGCCTTCCACTCCCTCCTAGGTGTGGCCATCTTCCGGGTACCATCCTCGGAAAGGAAGGTTCAGGAGATTGGACGCTTCCTCCGTACCTTCTGTCACGGCCACCAGAACTCCTGGAACCAATTCCTGGGGTGGCCCGACCAACCACCTCTATTCCCCTGGTCAGGTGAACCCTCGGATGTCCCCGCCATCGACTACAGTTTCCGGGAGAGCGAGAGGGTCTGGGACGCGGCACATCATCAACTTCAGCGGGCACTGCGCAGACTGAGAATGACAGCCGACGTTCACCAATCTGAGACCCCGAATTGCTAACCCGGTCAGAAGGTCAGGCTGTCCACCCGGGACATCCGCCTGCGTCTACCCTGCCTACCCTGCCGCAAGCTCAGTCCCAGATTCATTGGCTTATTCACCATCATCCAGCAGATTAATCCGGTCACATACAAACTCCAGCTTCCCCCTGAGTACCGGATTCACCCCACATTCCATGTGTCCCTTCTAAAACCTCACCATCCTTCTGTCTCTCCCTCCACACAACCTGGCGAAGCCGAAGCACCCCCTCCTCTCCTCCTAGATGACGGTGCAGCCTACACAGTCCATGACATCTTGGACTCCCGGCGGCGTGGTGGACAACTGGAATACCTAGTGGACTGGGAAGGATACGGTCCAGAGGCACATTCCTGGGTCCCACGCAACGACATTCTGGATCCTACCTTACTCTGTACCTTCCACTCCAATCATCCTGACCGACCTGCTTCCAGGGGAAGAGGACTTCCACCACGTCATCGGGGTCCCCAGCCCTTAGAAGCGGGCCATGGCAAGGGGGGTACTGTTACAAACACGCCAGGTTCCACCTCCACGCAATCACGATGCACACCTTCTAAATCACATCCACCTGATCTGCATCACCACTCAATCACCGCAGCACCATAAAAGCCACACACACGCACCCAGTCATTGTCCGGTCACGTTCACGACAAGGTCATTCCTGTATGCTTACTATAAGGACTAACTACTCTACTATTCTGTCCAGCGATTCTCCGAAGACCCAGATCCCCAGTGTGCGTGTGTGTGGTTCACTTTCACTCCAAGGCGTCTTCACCCAGCCTGCACGGATCCATCCATTCACTCATCCCTCACTACCTGCTCCTCTGCTTGTGTCTGTTACAATAAACATCATTATCTGTTACTCCTCAGCTTCCAGAGTGATCTGTAACATATATATATATATATATATATATATATATATATATATATATATATATATATATTTATATATTGTGACGAGCACTCCCAGAGGAATCAGCGTCGCCCTGGAAACCAAAGCAAAACAACTGCACGTCCTCGTCACCGGCTGATCGGTCACAGATGCTCCCCCTCAGCCAGCACATTTAAAAGGAGCACATGTTACACTCCGAAGAGGTTCTGATGCTGGTCTAACCCCCCTTTCTTCTATCTTCACAGAAAGCAGCAAGTGACCGACAGCCCACACACTTTGGAGCACGTCAGGACACCCACTTTTCCCTTGATTGTCACAGAAGAGCACGGAGAGCACACGGGAAGCACCAACCAGTGGAAGGCGGATCAGGACACTTCACCAGGCACCCTTCACTTTTCAATAAATCCACCCTCCGGGGCATTTAATTCACGCACCTCTTGTTGAGTGTTTCTTCACCCCGTGACAATATATTAGAGAGAGAGAGAGAGAGAGCACCCTCACTAATTTAAGAAGCACCTTTCATTTATTCTGGACCGGGGCCTGCTTCAGTGTCCGTACAACTAGCTCCAATAAGATGAATTGGATTTTAACAAATTCAGTTTTCCTAAAAAAGTCAGGTTTATATGGTCCCAAGTGCATCTTAAGAATTACACAAAAACAAACTCTGGCTGTTTTACTTTACACCATTCTGTGTGGTTTTTGACCAAACAAATACTGCAAAATGGTTCAGATTTCATACCTTCTGTCAAAATTCTAGCTCTGTGGGAGTCAGACTTTAAATACTTATTTAATTAGAATATCACATTAAGGTTTATCTATTTTTTCATATTATATATATTATCCATCATTTAAGGATTTAAATGCTTCATATCATAATGTTGACACATTGTAAGTCAGGTCAACACTTGACAGAATTTAATAAAATTTAATGTAAATTGAGATTATGGAACATAAAAGACTATTGACAAATATTGCTAAATTTCTCATCTCTTCTGCATATCACTACTGGCCAAATATTTATAGCAATGCAGAAATTAAAGTCACCACTAATTGTACTATTGGTTGAATTTGTTCAATAATGATACTTTGTGAGTTTCTTTGAAAGTAAAAAATTATATATAGAATTCTGCCAACATCTTTTAGTATAGAGTATCATATGACTCTGGATCCTCCAGAAGCTTTCTGCAGGTTTTTTACCTCTGATTAGTGCTGTTTTGGAACAGTATGTACAGCCCAAAGCTCCTTCAAAGAGAAACCGATTTTCATGCTGATGTGCGATGTTGGGTTCTCTCTAGTGAACATATTGGCTCATGCATCACCTGCTCTCCGGTGCTGACAAGCCTCTCTGATAGTGGAGAGTGAGCACCGAGCAATTCCTCTAATAAATAAACAGATTTAGCAGACTTACTTTCACCTCCAAGAGCTTCAGGCATCATGGTGCATGGCAACATATGCCATTAGCATTAAAATTTGTTGTAGTTCGATAAATTTTACTGCCACCCCACTGATTTCATGATTATCTTACCCTAAAATAGACTAGTCTAATTAGAGCTTCAAATTAAGATTTATGAAAAATGCCTAATATCATAATGTTGGTAAACTGCTATTAGAAAACTCTAAAATTATTCAGACACTTTGACCTGACCATGTTTTGTTTAAGTGTTATATGATATTATCAAGATTAATTTGTTCTGACACCATTCTTGTCAAATTTTATTACTATAGCGAATAAACTGATAATGTGTGAAATGTGGAAGATGTCTAAATACATTTTTGTTTGACTGTATTTCTTAAACTAGATTACACAGATAAATGTGGGGTTTAGTATTTTTTTTTATTAATTTATTTATTACTTTCATTAATTTGGAGTAAGGATGGATTAAATTTATCAAAAGCAACAAAATAAAACTTTCACATTGCTGCAAAATATTTATCTTTCAAATAAACGCTGTTCTTTTGAAATTTCTATTCATCAATGAATGATACAAAAATATGCAGCATAACTTTTTTCAAATGAATGATAATAAGAAATGTTTTTTGAGCACCAATCAAAATATTAATTTTAAATTGTGTGACATTGAAGACTGGAGAAATGCATGCTGGAAATTCAGCTTTGCCAAAATTTAGGAATCACAATTACATATATATCTATATATATATAAACAGGTGCTTCTCGATAAATTAGAATGTCGAGGAAAAGTTCATTTATTTCAGTAATTCAGTTCAAATTGTGAAACTCAAGCATTATAAAATTCAACAAATAAATTCAATGCACACAGACTGACTGTAGTTTAAGTCTTTGGTACTTTTAATTGTGATGATTTTGGCTCACATTTAACAAAAACCCACCAATTCAGTGTATCAAAAAATTAGAATACTTCATAAGACCAATAAAAAAAAATAAACATTTAGTGAATGGTTGGCCTTCTGGAAAGTATGTTAATTTACTGTACATGTACTCAATACTTGGTAGGGGCTCCTTTTGCTTTAATTACTGCCTCAGTTCAGCGTGGCATGGAGTTGATCAGTTTGTGTCACTGCTGAGCTGGTATGGAAGCCCAGGTTTCTTTGACAGTGGCCTTTAGCTCATCTGCATTTTTTAGTCTCTTGTTTCTCATTTTCCTCTTGACAATACTCTATAGATTTTCTCTGGGGTTCAGGTCTGGTGTTTGCTGGCCAGTCAGACACACCAACACCATGGCCATTTAACCAGCTTTTGGTGCTTTTGACAGTGTGAGCAGGTGCCAAATCCTGCTGGAAAATGAAATCAACATCTTCAAAAAGCTGGTCAGCAGAAGGAAGCATGAAGTGCTCCACAATTTCTTGGTAAATGGGTGCAGTGACTTTGGTTTTCAAAGAAACAATGGACTAACAGCAGCAGATGACATTGCACCCCAAATCATCACAGACTGTGGAAACTTAAAACTGGACTTCAAGCAACTTGGGCTATGAGCTTCTACACCCTTCCTCCAGACTCTAGGACCTTGGTTTCCAGATGAAATACAAAACTTGCTCTTATCTGAAAAAAGGACTTTGGACCAATGGCAACAGTCCAGTTATTCTTCTTCTTAACCCAGATAAGACACCTCTGACATTGTCTGTGGTACAGGAGTGGCTTAACAAGAGGAATATGACAACTGTAGCCAAGTCTGTAGCTGTAACTGTAGCCTCAGTCCATTCCATGAATTCCATGAAATTTTCTAAAATTCTTGAATCCAGTTTGCTTGACAATCCTCATAAGGCTGCAGTTCTCTCGGTTGGTTGTGGATCTTTTTTTTTCAACAGTTTTTCGTTCCACTCAACTTTCTGTTAACATGCTTAGACACAGCACTCTGTGAACAGCCATCTTATTTGCAATACATTTTTGTGACTTACACTCCATGTGAAGGGTGTCAATGATTGTCAGAGACCATTTTGAAGGCTCAGGAAACCTTTGCAGGTGTTTTGAGTTGATTAGCTGGTTGGCATGTCACCATATTCCAATTTGTTAAGATCTTGAATTTGTGGGTTTTTGTTAAATATAAGTAAAAATCATCACAATTAAAAGAACCAAAGACTTAGACTACTTCTGTCTGTGTGCACTGAATTTGTTTAATACATGAGTTTCACAATTTGAGTTGAATTACTGAAAGTAAATGAACTTTTCCTTGACATTCTAATTTACTGAGAAGCACCTGTATATTACTAGCTTTTATTGTATTGGTTGTACTAGTCAACTGATACAACCTTGTTAAGCATAAGAGACTTATGTGCTGTGATGCTGTGGTGCATCTATTATAATATAGTTTTGTTATCATTCTTATTTTATATTTATTTAATATTCATTGTTCTCAATTGGATTCAGGTAATTTCCTTTAGAAACCCATTTAGAGTAAAGATCAGAATGATTTACATGGTTAGGAAAAGTGCAGTCAGCCAATCTCTGAACATTTCAACACAAGTTAAGACAAAGACCATAGTTTTCAGACATAATCTACTGTAAAGGCTTGCAATAAATGAAGGAGAGATGAATTATGCATGCTTTAGGCTAATGTGATGTTTCACATGTAAGAAAAAAGAGAGAGAAAGGATTTGGTTAAAGAAGCTTTTCATGTTCTCAACACAGTGCATATTAGCCATCTTTACCTTTCATTACAGTACTGCTGGCTGGCATTCACATTTTGAATATTAATTATACAGTACATTTGCATAATGTGTTGCAGAGGTTTAAATATCAGCATTTCTTCAATTTTTTTTTTTTAAGGCAGAGGATTCCTGTCCACACAGACGTCCAGTTTTGAGCTACGGCTGCTGAAAAGCAAAAGAAATTGTGCTTTACTGAACTGGAGCTTGTCAGCATTTTCGGAGAGCTAGTAAAGTATAATTGTGTCATCCTTTACAAAGCGGTGTTGAGTTGACAGCAGCCACAGAAGCCTCATTACTCTGTGTTTTATAGGGCTGTTTCAGGATGGCAAGATCGTTTGGTGATGAATAATGTCTTTTTTCACTGGGAGCTACAGTAAAATATACAACAGCACCAGCTCTGCAAAAAGATACATGGATCCACAAAGGAATTAAGGGTGCTCTTCGTGTGACAACCCACCGACATGCATATAGAGTGGATGAATAGAAAATATTTTGAGTCGCGCTTCAACAGAGTGGCAGATGGACAGTTCACAATGAAATTAAACACAGATAAAAACATGGAAAGACACTGGTAGTTGAAATAATCTCTCTAGCCAGGTTATCAGGAAAAAATACAATTTAAATCATTGTTTTCCAAACACCACAATATCTTTGTACTGTTTATTACACCTAATTTGATTAATGGCAAGAATTAGGCTAGTCAAGAAAAATGAAATAATTTCAGCAATACAATGGTAAATATTAAAACATAGTAATAAACAACAAATATTAATAAATACACTGTAAAAAAAAAAAAAACTTCTATAAAATTTACGGTAAAAAAAATGGCAGATGTGGTTGCCAAATTCTACTGTAAAAAATAGGGTAACAACATTTTAAGTTTTATGGTTTTACCTTAAATTTACAGTTAAATACCGTAATTTAATTAACTGATAAAATGTTATTATTCCAACCTATTGAAGTACTGAAATCTGTTTTGTACCTTTATAATACACTGATAACCACCAAATGCAGGTGGTGATGAGAAAGTCATGTGATGAACCAAGCCCATCACAAGTAACTTTAAAGAAGAACAAGAAAATATAGAAAGTGCACAGAGTCATTCATACAAACAGTAAACACCATCATGGTGAGACTCATTCAATTGAAATATCCAATAAACATTAAAGCTGCGGTAGGTAACTTTTGACGCTCTGGCGGTTAATAAACAGAACTGCTTGCGTGTTGCGGAAGAACATCGTAGCTGGAACTACTTCTCTCTGTTTATGTCTATGAAAAATCACAAAGGTACTGGGTTTCTCCGCCGCGGTACCCCCGGAGCAATCTAAAATAGTCCGAATATAAACACTTATTATAGGTGCACCCTAGTAATCATTTAACAGCTTTATACTGTAGCATTTTCACAGTTTTTTTTACCGTTAAAATCACGTACATTTTTTACAGTGTACTCACAGTATTATGAATTAGTTGTGCTTTGTCATTATGAGATTACCATTTAATAATCCTTGCAAAAAAGACAGTAAAGGATCACTTCTTTGTGGATTGTGTAAAACTGTCTTCGCTGTATCTCAGACCTCATTGTAAACAGGTCATATAAATCCAAAACAGGCTCATTTGACAGTTTAATGGAAATCTTCATTAATTTTCCCCAGGAAACACAGAGGGTTGAATCAAACATGAATAGCAGTGGAACTTTATTAGATCTTATTAAGGCAGGGAGCCACTCCTGAGACCCCGACTTCAAATAATGTATTAAGTTTGAAACTTAATTTTGTATGCACAATTGAACAGGGAGTCCCAAGAGGAAGAAAAGATTTAAGATCCACAGAATGGATATATGATGGGAATGCTTTTTAATATTACCAAAGTTCAAATGCAATATGATTAAAAAATGACACAGATCTTCCATTACTTCGCTGAAGGAATGGAGCTCCTGGATTTAAGTTCCTTTTAAACTGATTTGCCCCAAAGTTCACCTGAATAGACTCTGGTTTAGATAGACAGGCGATGCCAGTGAATTACAGTATAATGAAATCTGAAGCAAAAATTAAAATAACATAACAAAGTAAGAACGATCCAGTGAACATTGTTTTGAAGCATCATAAGTACAAGGCCTGTTATGCAAGACATTGTTTTTGGGGGAAAAGGATCAATGGAGCATTGTTAAGGAGGCCTGCAGCATTATATTGACTAAACGAACATCTGACAGTGAGTCTTAATTAAACCAACACATACCAGTCTGCCTTAAGAGCTGCCTTATGGCTCCTGTTAATTAACCTTGGCAATGCACCATCGCTCAGCCCTTAAACGCACACAAAAACCTGCAAAAGTTCTGCTGCGTATCACTCATTCACACAAGTCAGGAGCATAAATTGTTCCAGGATTCATGAAGTGATTTTCAATGATATTTATCTCCGACAGAAATCAAAAGATAAATTGGGTTAATTAATTAATTATGTGCATAACGATTCCATTTAAGCTGTCCGATTAATAACATTTTATAACCGTGATGTATTATTAACAAATCCTAAATCGCAGCAGTCTGAGTTAATCTCTTTTGTGCTTCCACAGTCTTTTTCTAGATTAATGACCTAACCAAGTCTAATCTTGATTATGGCACCACAAACTCCCAGAATTCCTGCCTCGATTTCCCTTTTCACAGTCAGGGAAATTTATTTTGACTCTTCAATCTCCTGGATCATTTCCAAGAGCCTGGCTGGTACATGAACCCAACCGCACTGGAGTTACAAAGAGAGTCTGGAAGCACTAGCCCATCAGTGTGTGATTTCACTGGTGTCCTCCAATAGATAATAGAGGAGAGGGCAGAAATCATCAATCAAAAGGCAGGTCACCATTCATAGCCATCTCAGGACAGCACTATATAACCGCTGCTGCTAAACAGCACTAATTTCACAGACTGAAATATGCTGTGGCCATTTGCAGGATTTGTATCGGAGGCCATTTGAAGGTCATGCTTCGGCTTCTGCCTATTAAACCTGTTTGAAACATCGAAAGGGCAGTTATGTCTCGCTGGCTTCTCGCTGAGGTATATGCACTCTCGCGATGGCTGATATAAAGAGCGCTGAGTGATGAAAGAAGCGGAAGAGGGGAGGGAAAGGGAGGAATGGAAATGATCGAAGGAAAAAGGAGGAGGAGGGAAGGAGTTCCAGTTAAATGTGGATTAATGGACAATCAGCTTTTTTAATGGCAATGAGATTCTAGCATCGCTGGGATGTAAGTGTTGGTCACAGAACAGCTGAATCGATGAAGTGTAATATTTAACACTCAATGTGAGTTCAAAAGATGTCATCAAAAAGTATATATATTTATGAAAGCTGCCTCTCTCAATGGTCTACGACAGGAGCCTTCAAGCATTTTTAGGTCAATGCTGAGAAGACAAATTGTGTACATATAACATTTCATTGACTTCATGATGAGTTTTCCTGTAAAATATAATAATTATTAATTACACCGTTTAATATAATATCACAATTAAAATATATTAAAATAATTTTATAATTATTTTACAGTGAACGACATAAAATATTTAGCTGCATTCACACCCTTATTGTAAACAAGTGAAAAAGAATTGGGGTCAAGGTAAATGGGGGGAAAAAGCATGCATATTTAATATCTTGTTGAGTTTAACATTTCCAACAAAGTTATTGGAGACCACATAATTGCTACGAATATAATGCTCCCCAGCAATGCTTTATCAACATGCTGCCCCATGCACACTGAGGTAAATACAAATTAGGATGACTGTCCTTCTGAGGACAGTGTATTGCAAAGTTAGGGAACAATAAATGCAGTCTAGCTTTTAAAATTCTTGGCTCTTGGTTACTTAATCGATCCAATGTGCACATGCGCACAGTTTTTAATCTGCATCATGCTGCAAACTTCTTAATAATTCAGTCTACGGTTGTTTTCAGTTAGGATATTGTGTTTATTTCAGTCTGTGCAGCACTGGGGAAACTTGGGCTAAACTTCTGGCAGGTGTTGCTCTTATTGGAAAATATCTAATTCTTTACATAATTTCTACTAATGCATCTGTGGTTTTGAGTGAAAGCATGAGATCTGAATGAGCCTCCTCCCATGTTTACTCTTGTATAACGACAACAAATGGAGCATGAACAGCGAGCGCAGGATGAATGCTCGGCCTCACTTGGAGAAATCAAGTCGTTTTAACGAAAATCTGCAGCGCCACCTGCTGGCTAACCTTATAAACACGTCTACCAGTCCACCGTCATATGCAAACATATGGACAAGTTCCACTCCACTCGTTCCGAAGCAACTGTGCCCATTCATCCATAGCTCAGAGCTGGAGTGTTTAGCCCCTGGTGACAGAATTACCCCTGCACTTCTGTGAAGACTTGATCACTGTCAACATTCGGCTGCTATATGAAAACAAACCACCGCAGAACTTTCCAGACTAAAGACAAAGGAAAAAAATAAATAAACAGGTCATCGAACATTACATGCTCTAAAATAAGTCTGTTTTCTTCATTTTTCTTTATACTTGTATATTCACATTAGACTGTACAATATTACATGGTTTCTGCAGCACTAGTAGAGCCAGATAATGGTTTATTACTGAACATTTTAGCGTTATTTAGCTGCTTTTAGACTGGTTTGACTTCCATCAAACGCCTATATTTTTTCTGATTCACACATGTATTGCAATCGCATAGCAACATCTATCGCTGACAGACTGTATTGCCTTCAAAACATTCAACCTTTAAGCTTTTAAAAGCAACTTCAAACTATTTCAGACTGAAAAACATCCAACTTAAAACTTTTTTCTCAAGCCAACTTAAAGTTTGTCTTGAGATTGTTGGTTCCACTGATGAGGCATTGTCGGATATTGCACGTATTATAATTTGCACTGTATCAGAATGGACTTTATTATACATACATTATATATATATATATATATATATATATATATATATATATATATATATATATATATATATATAATAAAACATTGCTTCTTAAATTACCAGTAGGTGGAGAAGAGATGTGGCCCCCAGGACACTGTCACTTAAAATTCAAAGAGCTTTCCTTCTGCAGTCTTGTTCAGAGGAGTGCAAACTGCAGAAATGATCAAAACTGCATAATAATGGATGCTGCAGTGCAGTACACTTTCTTAATTAGAAATGCATATTACCAGAGAACTAATGAATTTACTCAACTTTGTGGTCCGCAGAATGGTAAGCCAACAACCCAGGATATACCAATTTGCGTTAAAATACTTTAATCCTATATATATATATATATATATATATAAAGGGATTCTCTGCCCCAGATAAAGTTGTGATGTGATGTGGAATATAAACTCAGTCAAGTTGGTTTAATTCTGTCTTTCTGCAGTCAGCAAAGGCCTCTGTGTCAATGTTCTTCAGATTCAGAGCTGCACTGATTCTGAGGTCTTCAAGAGGGCTTGTCTTAACCTTTGTCTTTCATTTTGTGTTACAGCATGGCTGAATTTCATCAAGCCGTTACATTATACAACGCAAACACTGAATGTCCTTTAAGAGACTCAAATTAATTTCAATAAACAGAGAAGTTTTTTTTTTTAATAGATGTTTGCTACAATATATGGCTCAAAAGACACTCATGCTTCCTTTTAAGTTGATCATGTCAATTTAATGTGATGTTTTTTTGTGGTGTGGGACAGATATACAGAAGTGTTGATGGACAAGACAATATTCAAGTTACTTTGCAATAATACTATAAGCATATACAAAGGGAAGGCAGTGCTATTTTAACAAGCCCTCTACACACACACACACACACACACACACTAATCAAATAAAACTAGTAGTAGTTTCAAGTATATGTGTTTTCAACCTTGAAATGTCTATACAACCTTTGTCCTGTCTGGTTAGGCATTAAACAGCTCTCCAAAACTAAATGAGGTATAAGGTTACAACAACACAACTAGCCACCAAAAAATACAATCTCATCTCTTTCATCATAACGACTGTTGTAGAAAAACCATGAACTCTGTGTCCCTGTGAGTTAATAAGTCAATATAAGTACTTCGCTGCTTGGACAAGTTTTACAAAGAACAAGATACTCATACTGTAGTTTGTGCTACAAAGTTTCTTCATGACACCTCAACTACACAGGCCTTTGTTAAAACACTTTTATGTGATGTTGACACCATTTAAACTTTAAATTGCTCTCTATGGTCTTCCTTTTCTAGGTTGTTTAGCCAGAACAACATCATGTTACAATATTACATTCTTTATAACAGCAAAAACCTTGAATGTAGAGACAATAGTTTAAAGTGTTCCTATTATGCCATTATTTATAAGATGTATAAGATTGCAAACTATCTTTAAAGTTGTAAAGCCTATAGTGCACGATATATAAAGACAGTTACTGTCTCCCAAAAGAAAGAATCATCTCTTAACAGCTGAAATGAGCAAGGAGGGGTTTAGACAGACTGAATCTTAGAACTGCTCTGAACGAATTGTTTGAGAATTGTGGCAAAATTAGTTTTTTTGACCTTGCATGTATGTAAATATATTGTGGGAGACCCCCAAAAAAATATTAGGAACCTTTAAAGTGGCATAATAGGGGCACTTTAAAACTCTTTCATAAATTCATTACAATACTGTTAAGATAAGCCACATTTCTTCTCCTTTCTGTTGAAAGCTGTACAGAAACAGAACATTTCTAAAATTGTGAAAATATAGACATTATGTGCTTCTTAGACCAGTTTTTCTGAACCCGGAGGCCAGTGCCCTCTAAAGGGGCCTCAAAATGACTTGATTAAAAATAAGACAAAACAACTATAAATCTATAGATTTCCCAGTTTAATTCACCACCTCAGCAACTGTTTTATTTGATTATTTTAGAACTACAGTAAGGTTCCCGACTTCCCGCGGTCTTGGAAAAAATATATATGAGGTAGTCTTATTTTGAAAGTGTGATTTATAGATTCTAAATGTCATGTCAATGAATAAAATCATTACTCTTAATCCTTATCAGTAAATCATAAAAAGCTGGGAAAGTCATTGGCCTTTTAATATTATTGGCAATTTGGACAATGAGGGGCGTTGGAGTCAGAAGAACCACTGTAGGCTATATTCTTGTGCAGGTGAGATATGAAGGAGTCTTGGAGCTACGGCTCGACCACTAAGACTCCCAGGTTATTGTTGAATATGATCCTGCCATCCACCTCTTTACTGCAGTCAGGATGTCTCAGTAAGTCCAGTACTCTTTTCTTCAGGTCTTCAGGAGCATTCTTACTGAACTCTATGACTTCGGTAAGGAAATCCAGCAGCAGTTCTCCCACTTGGTCTCCCTCAGTGAAGCACTCAGTGATGTCCATCTGGGACAGAAGCTCATAGTTCTGGTAGGGGATTCCCTTAGCGTCTAGGAAGGTCTTTATATCTCCTGTAGTAACACACTGGGTGATCTCAGTATTACACAGTTGTTCTTTAAAGGTTGTCCATAATCGTCCCCATCCACTCTCACCTACAATATGTAGAAGCAGAACTGAGGTCATTTGTTCCTTAAACAGAACAGAAACATTTATTTGAACCCACTGTACTGTCCTACAAAGTTTTTTTGACTGATTTGATTGCACCTTTTATACTCCATTTAATCTGAACCTGAGTATAACCGAGCTAAACCTGTGAACCAAAGTCCACTTCAGCAAAAGGTACAGTTACTTGAATGGTACAATATTTAATTTACACACTTTGGCGAAGTTTTGAACTCGGAGCATTTACTGTACCTGACACCAGAATGATTAAGAGTTTCCCATCTTTGTGTAGAAGACTCCGAAAAAATGAGAGTGTGGCCTCTGGATCTTTGACGTAGTACAGCATCTGTTAAACAGACTGATATTAAAATTCAACAAAAACAGCAAAGCGCATTTGATATACAAACCTCAGTTATATCACTTTAAGCAATTAAGTAATATAAATTTGATGAATAAAAAAGTCACATGAAATTAAAATGAATCTTTTTTTCTAAATGCATGTTATTGATCTTATTGCGTCCCTTCCTTACAATCGACTGCAAACTCGCATTAAGATCTGCCTCCATCCAATCAACAAGCAATGAATAGAATCAAGTCCCCGCCCAACAATAATGTCTTTTTTGATAATACAGTTCACTTGAAAGTGTCACAAAACAGAAGAAAACTTCTGTCGCGACTTCCATTACATCGCAACACTAAACCTGTATCATGTGAATGAAGTCCATCCTTTTCCCAGGGTTTTTCTCTTGCCAGTGCTTTTCAAATTCAGATGCCGTCATCTTATTCCACTGAAAGTTAATATGATCAAGGTCTGGAGTTGTTGACACCCGAGCTAAACAGAAAAGAAAGAAAGAAAGAAAAAAAAAACATAAATAGCCATTTATTGGTAGAATATGTAAAAGCGTTTGTTTAGTTTAAATAAAATGATTGGTACCTTTATATTTGTACAGCATGTCATTGCTTGGTTCCACCACTTCATTGTCGACTTTGACATGTGGATGTTTCAGGCGTAGCTGAGCGAGCATCTCTAGATCAATCTCACCTGGAAATTAGATATATATGGAGCAGCGAGAACTCAGTTAGGCATTAAAATCTGATATAGTGCATGAAATGATGAAATGAACAGAAGGTTAATAATTCAATCGCTATGAAAAGTATACCTGCTCCACTCCCTACTCCCATAACATTGAAAACAGACCTCCCCCCTCCAATGCTGCAGAGAGAGAGAGATCGAGAGCATGAGAGAACATAATAAAGGCAAGATAATATTATAATATCTTGTCATTGTTAAATCTGCTGGCACACTCTGTATTACAAATCTAACACAGGCTAAATGAATAAAATATGACATTCATCAAGAATAATAAAGCACCTTGCCAGTATGTCTGGTAGAGTATTATGAATGAAGTCCTGCATGCACTGGTGCTCCGAAGAGCGCTCCAGAAAAAGCTCAAATGATTTGAGGTATCTTGGATAATCTTCCACAAGTGATCTGAATGGAGCTGCCATGGTTTTCTCCTGCTGAAATTAGTGTTTTAGAACAATAACATGATTAATTCATTTAGGGGTTATCTGTCACTTTAAGATTAAAGTTCATAAGTCATACATAAGACGTTGTTCCTTTCCTAGAAGTACATTTTCTATTAACCAGTCACCAACCTGATGAGCAGCAAGCGGTTTTTTTGTTACTATATGGCTATGGAATTACAGTTTAATGACACAATCCCTGTCTTTGGACTTTAGGAGTTAGGTTGGGGCCGTGGACACAATCTTTTTGCTATCTGCAAAATATCTGCAGTCACAAAAACCGGTCGAACTCAGTCTGAAATGATTAAATAAAGGGGAAAATTCTAACTAATAAGAAATAATACAAAATCCATGGCATTTCAATCGAAATTATTATTCTTACAATATATTTCGCAATAAAACATGCATATTTTCTTAAATCGATGGCATGAATAAAAAAAGCTATTCTATAAAAAGTGTTGCATTTACGAATGACGACTTAAAGTCACTATAGTTAACAGTCATCATCAATATAATTTAACATCCATGTCCTGCCGTTACATTCAGATCAACATGATGAGATCATATTCATGTTCACATTCACTCGCTTCCATTTGTAGAATTGTTTAATTATTTCTGACTCTAGGTGACTGTCACTGGATGTGCACCACCGACTCTATATATCAGCGCATTAATAATAACACGGAGAACGCAGAAGTGTGCCGCCGCTTACCTTCTCTCCTCTCCGTTTTCACAATCACTTACTGTCGGCCAGAGGGCCTCCGCACATCCAGACAGAGACGAGCCACGCCCACATCCTTAAAGTCGCAGTGCTACACAAGACAAGGCAATGACCTTTTAGAATTTTAATTGATGGGAAATATAACAATAATAATATCATAATATATATATATAATATAACGAAATATTTTAGTATTAGGCTGTTTGCCACACGAATATTAATTTAATTACTAAAAACATAAAAGTAGTCTAAATATATTTGATAATTTCCTATAGACTGTATCACATGCCATGAAGTCATCAGCATGTCACTTAACAGGAACAGAAAATAATAACTTAAGGACTTGGAATTTCACTTCACGCTATGATTTCCCTTAAATTACATGCTAAAACATAACACAAAACACTCAACTTACATCCAGCCAATGTTATTAAACTAGGCCACATAATCACAGACAGGCCAATATTAAATAATTCATGCCTGAGAAGTACTTTAATACTGATGGAAATGTTATGCACTAGTCTGGCCCTCATCGTTTTGATCCAAATATGAAAGCAAAAATTCAGCGATCGTTCTTTTTTCTGTCACTTACCATTTTCTCTTTACAGATAAAGCAATTTTCCCACTTCTCTCCTCAGTCAGTTTGATCATGTCAAACTTTGTTAAACAGATTTGCTCCTGGTGAATAGAAATTCATGATTAAAAAGAGAGAACCCACAAAGATTCATGGGAAATCTTCTGCAGAATTATTAAGGCTTAATGGAAAAATTAAGCCTGACAGAATCACACCACCCAGACGTGTCTCCCCTAGGTGGCACTGACAAGTCTGCTTAAATTCATCTCATCCTTGAGCATAAATGACAGGCTTTATTAATAAAAACTGATTAAACACAAGATTTAAATGATTCAACATCCTGAGGTGGAAGGATCTGATGGGATGCGCATTAAAGAGATTCAGTGCTGTGTGACAAAGGCCAGACTACAGAACATTTAACACAATTAACTTTACTTCAGATACTTATACTTCACTTTCTCACATTATTCACACAAAAATCAGGACTGTTTTGTTCCCTCAGTTTATTGTTTCTCTCTCGTTCCCATCTTTTCTTTTAGTTTACATCTTGCTCCATCTGTTGGTTTATGATGGTATTAATAATGAAATATGGAATGAGTGCAGCCTCTATAAAAGAACATGAGTAATTGTTTTATAACGACAGACTTATTAAAGGAGTAGTTCATCAAAAGAGGGAAATCTGCTGAAAACGTATTCTTTTTCAGGCCACCCAAGATGTAGACGAGTTTGACTTTGTTCATCTGAACCCTTATCTGAACAGATCTGGAGAAATCTAGCGTTACATAATTTGCTCACCAGTGGAAACTCTGGAAACTCAAAGTGAATGGGTGCCGTCAGAATGAGTCACGCGAGTCATGATAATTTACAAAAGAACTTCTGTCTATCGTTTACCATCTTGTGAAGTGAAAAGCTGTGTTTGTAATAAATACATCGTTTTTTTTTTTTTTTTTGTCATTCTGACGGCACCCATTCACTGGATGGGATCCATTGGTGAGCAAGTGATGTAATGCTAAATTTCTCTAAATATGTTCCAGTGAAGAAACAAACACATCTCGGATGGCCTGGGGGTGAGTACATTTTCAGCTAATTTTCATTTTTGGATGAACTACTCCTCTGAATGTGCTCTTAATTAACAATATGATTTCAAAGACAAATGTCTTGACAGCTATGAACTTGAAGCTAAAACCGCCATCCTTCTTGGATGCAGATTACCATATGAATAATGAGCAACCCCATTTCCCACAGAGTATTACAATTTATTAGCATTTTCGTTCAACTCTTCAAGTACACACAATTAAAACAGAAAGTACCATGTAAACTAAAGATCAGTGTTTTACAGGCAACTGTATATAGTGCTGAGAGCATACTGAACATATTAGAAGAAGAAGAAGAAGCCATGTAAACAAGTCAGTTCTAAGGGGCAACCAATAAAAATCAAGGAAATCATACAAACAAAACACACTGTTGACTCTGTTACTACTCCCATACAAATGCAAGGCCACTTTTGGAATAATCAATGTATGAAAAAATCAATCCAGCATGCACACGCACAATTGGGCTTTAATATATATATATATATATATATATATATATATATATATATATATATATATATATATATATATATATATATATATATATATATAAAATATTGCCACTTTTTTACAGGGTTTGTCAGCAACCCCTGGAGAGAAATAAATAAATAAATAAGTTATACACATTTTAGCTTCTCACATCGATGGACTAATTTAGAAATACACCAAAGCCTTTTGATGTACTCAGTCTAAGAGCAGCAGATCTTCCAGATGGGTCTCAAACAGAGGAACTAGAACGGTTCTGCTCTTGATGTAGACTATCCAGCCAACATGGACATCAGCAGATATACTGATGGGACAAAAAGAATAAAATAATAAGAAAATACATGTGCATGTATGTAACACATACAGAATACATTCTTTCAGTAGAGTAAGACCCAATGAACAAGAGGTCTTGCGAAGCTTAAAAACCACAAGTTATCTCATTATAATGAGGATGGTTGAGATTCAGGAAACGTTTTGTCATGTGGCAGTACAAGGAGTGAAATGAACCTTGACAGTCTAGGTCCTGAAACAGATAGTCAAGACAAATATGCCAGCAAGAAGTCAGTCAGTAAAGCAAAAGCAAAAAAAAAAAAAAACACTAGCAGGGATATTATTAAAATACAGACCCAGTACCTGTACTTTAGTGAAAATGATGAACATTCATAGTGTTGAAGCACTTTCTCCCGGTGTTCTGCTCATGCAGACTCTACACAAATGCATTTGTCCACTGTCTCTGTGCTAAATGAGTTCCTCTAACCGCAGGATATTGCAGAAAGCTGCTTTCTAAAACCCTTCTGCGCGTCACAGGAACACTGTTCATTATCTGCTGGTGTTGAAGCAGACCTCATCAATTTTCCAACTGCTAGACGGAGGTTAAGGGACAAACTGAGGCATGTGGAAGCAGCACACGGGCAGATCATCTCCTTAACCTCTCGCGGTGTCTAAATTAGCTGTGTTTGGTTTACTGTGCGGATCACACACAGAGACATTCTACACGAAATCAACAATTTACAGCAAAAGTCCTTGCATGACAATGAAAAACAAAAACCCACTAGAAAATCAGTTTGAACATAGATCAAGAGGGAAATAAAAAACGACTAAGCACTAATATAGTGCATAACACATCAGTCTTTTCTCGTTCTCTGCTAAAAAGTCACTTTCAGATCAGCTTAAAGGTATAGTTCACGTAAAAATGAAAATTCTGTCATTTAATAAACCTCAAGATGTTGCAAACCTGTATGACTTTATTTCAAATGCGGAAAACATAAAAGTATAAACCTTAAAAATGTATTAGTTGTTTTTGTCAATCCAATTATGAAGAGCGACTGGAGATTCCAAGCATCTTAAAGAATGTAAAACCATAACGAACATATTATTAATACAAGTACAATTTATACATACAATTTGTGCATTATATTTCAAGTTTCATAATCATACAATAACTTTGTGAGACACTCAAATTGCAGTTTAAGTCATTTTTCACTGAAAATCTTGACATGAACAAAGTTCTTTTGAGTCACCTAGCTGATTCAGTCAACAAAACTGAGTGACTGAATCATTTATAAAATGATGTGGTCTGAATGATTTATATATATATATATATAAAAAAAAAATGGACTCAATAAGCTGGTCATGATCTAGTCATACAGGTTTGAGGGTGAGTAAAGGATAACACAGTTTTACATTTTTGGGTGAACTAGGCTTTTAATGCGACTGATACAATAGATTCAGCAAAACTCGTGATGTTTCTTTCTCTCTCTCTTGTTTTTTTTCTTTTTTTCCTATTTTTTGATGTAAGAAAAATCACGGCAAGAAAATGTCGAAGTCCTCCATCTGGTCCATGGAATGTCAGCTGTGTCTCGTACTCTCTTTAAATGTCACGATTTTCACGATGATGATGACCACTGATCCAAAACCTTCATCCTTGCAGTCATGCACACAATGTTTTGTGTTCGCTTCAGACTTCAAGATCGAAATGTTCTTCGATGTCTGCGTCTCTTTTTCTTTTTCCAAAAATCCAAAGGGCATCTTGGAGAAAGGAACATATTAAAATGTTGCACGTAGTCCAGCTTGTGCTTTGAATGTACAGTCACAGAGAGCTTGATCACATGTCCACATCCCCGTCATATGCCAGAGTCAGGGGCTTCTGTGGTGGAGATGCACTTTTACTCTGTTTGGATGGTTTGCTGGCATAAGAGGAAAAGGGGAAAAGGAAAGAGCATTTAAAATGCAAGATATAAATACTACCCTGCCCTCTATTGTATTTTTACACTGTACCACTAGATGGCAGCAACATGTTATTATATGTCAGACTATTTCTCTCATCAACCAAAATCACAAAAAAAATACTGACTGTTTTCAAACATGTACTGTCTTTCCATTCAGTGGTGAGTGTGTTAAAATTTGATAGCATACATACCAAAACAGAAAGGCCACAGCAGTTGTGAATAATATGAGAATGAATCCTCCAGCTGTTAACCCGAAGACCCACAGCTTTATTCTTCCATCTGTATGATCAGAAAACAGTAGTGTGATCTCCACTGAAATATACAGGAGCATCATTTTTATTGCTTGTGGTTTGTGCACAGGAGCCTGTTGCAGGAGTAACATTGCACATTCACGCTGGTGACAATGTACCTGTAGAAACTGTTTCACCATCTTCCATTCGGAGTTCAGAGCAAAGAATGAGCTGCGTGTCATAGAGCCATTAAGATGCTTGTATAACCGATACGACAAGGTCTCAGAACATATTTCTCAGATAAAAGACAAAAGACAGCAGTCTGATGAGCTGCACAGAGAGCTTCTCCTGGATCCTTTGAGACTCACAGAATGGATGATGCAAAAACTACTCTTAGCAAAAGAAGATCCTGCTAAGTTTTCTAACACTTTATAACAATTTTAGAAAAGAAGCCCACTAGTGGATAGAAAAATTGGAATAAAAACATTCTATTTTGTAAAATTCAGCTCTGACTTATAAAACTCTGGCCAATAATTTTGTAATGATCCTCACATTGCAAAACCTTTATGGTGTCATATACTTCTATACTTCTATATTATATTTTACAGTTACATATTGAGTTTATTTTAGCTTTATTGAAGTTAACTTAATATAACAGTTATCAGCATGATTACAACTGAGATATTGATTTTATACAACCATTCAATAAACAAGAAGTTAATATTAAGAGAACACATTACCTGTGTTGCTGTATTTCGCCAACAAAACTCCTTTCGAACAAAGCCACAGCGCTGTTTTGTGTCTCTGAGCAACATGACAGTATTTCGTTCATGAATGACTCACCCGTTTAAATGTTTCAGTTTAATTGCAATCACTCACTTATTAACAGTGACTTGCTAAACTGCAGGTTTATTGCATTCATGTCCCTCTGAGCTGCATTAAACTGTGCAATAAAATCTAAATGCCGCTTCAGATGTAGCTTCTGTGTTTCCCCTGCATTGCAAAAATGAATTTTGTTGATACCGATTTAATTTGCTTGCTAACAACCATATGTCTTAATATTCTGACTGACTGATTAAATGTAAGAATTCAACTCAAAAGATGATGTACACTTTTAGAATATAATATAATATAATATAATATAATATAATATAATATAATATAATATAATATAATATAATATAATATAATATAATATAATATAATATTCTTGTAGAGTAGAGAAGTCATAGTTTGTTTTGCAAATAACAGAACGGGTAATTCTCTGAATTTTGTCCCTCCATCTGGAGGCTGAAACACCTACTGGTAACCTGGCGGCACACAGTTGTACCACAGGCCAAAAATTCATTTCTAATCAGAAATGGCCTCCAGCCAGCAATAAAGTAACTCTGTCTGTCAAGTTATGGGCAATACAAATCACTCTGTTATGAGACTCTGTCCTTTTCTCATAGCTCCAATAGGGCATAAACACTGAGGCATTAAACAGAGTTCTACATCAGCCTGTATCTGGAGTCTCATAAAGACGTCCAGCGATTCCGCTATAACTCAAAGCTAAACTCCGCTGCATGGTTCCCATCAGCCTGGTCTTCATCTGCATTTCAAATACCTGGGCCGAGCGGCTGCAAGGACCACTCGCCGAAGAGGTCCTGGATCTGAGTGGTGCCTGGCTTTAATCTTCCCGAGCTGGTCTTCACATCTGCCTTCTTATTGTCAGCTCCTGGGGTCTTGGTGCAGTAATCCAGGAATCCATGTGTGGTCATCACTTCAGTATAGCCCTTCTCACAGCCGCACACACCGCTCTGAAGGAGACACAGATCGCTGTGAGGGCCACACTCAGACAGCGCATAAAGACACTGCTGTGGTTAAAGAAATACTTTACGTTTAATGCAACTTGAGATCAAACAACAGTACCTGTGGCATAACGTTGATTAGCACAAAAACTCATTTCAGTTTGTCTCTCCTTTTCATAAGCAAGCAAAAAAATATGGGTTTCAATGAGGCACTGTATACAGGGCCAATTCTGTAAATGTTAAAATTCTGTTTCAATACTATATAGCCACAAGTCAAACAATATGGGATATGATTTTAGTGTGAAAAACCCTTATTCATCTTTTTTTTCACCCTGTATTATATTCAATTTTACAAATTGCCATGACAATGTAATAATAAAAACACTAAAACGACCGCAAAAACTATGAGAACAACTTTACAGCTCAAATAATACACAGATGTTTAACATAGATGCTTCTGTAAAATAAAAAGCAACACATTTCTGCTTCGAAAATGGGTCCCATTGACTTCCATTGCAAGTGTCTCACTGTAACCTCCACAAGGGATGTAGAAATTATTTTTGTGGTTATGAACATTATGCCACAAATGCTGTCGATTAAACTTATATACCCGTAATTTTCCTTTAAGACGAAATCTACATTTTATTTTTTTGCATGTAGATCTCACAAATAGAAATCTAATAAATACAAATTACAGGATATAAGATAATTTTTTTTAAAAATTATTATTATTATGTATTGCTATCTAACACTGGTTTAATGTGAATACAGATATGGTTCAGTGTGTTTACCTGCTTGCAGTGGGAGAAGGGTTTGGTGCAGGGAGGGTGACAGTGCCGCACAGTGGTCGGACGGTTCTGTGGAAAGCAGCCCCCTTCCAACAGGAAACAACAAAGGTACAGTAATTATTGCCATTTCCCTATTGATGGCCAGATAAAAGTGCTGTCACACCTGATTAATGGCTTAAAGGACCCGTCACGGATTCTGATCAATCAGTGAAGATTGTGATTTAGGAATAGAAAATTACATTACTAATACACTGGGTTTGGGTTTTTCTCAGGCAGAAGAGATTACCACTCACAGCTTATATTTGCCTGAAATGATTCCATACACAGATAAGATCACCTTTCTCTTTTATTTACAGCACAGTGTGCAACCCGAAAGCCTTTGCTCTTGCTCTAAACGCTCAATTGAAAGCTTGCCATCTGGATTGTGTTCATTTTGTCACAATCAAACCATGTTTTATATAATTTATATTGTTTTCTTTCAGACGAGAGCTAGTTTATTGATAATGTCTGTTGAAATGGAGGGTTAGAAAAGGGTTGAAATGTGGTAGAAAAATGTTGAATGTGCTATTAAACTGTCCTAGACAAGGTCTGCTAAATTTAAACCACACATTTTCAGTCTGCCGTGCTGTGTTTAGGGTTAAAGGGATGATTCACCCAAAAATGAAAATCTTGTAATTGTTTATACAGTCTCATATCATTCCAAACCTGTATTCTGATATTTTCTCACTGGAACACAAAGGGAGAATCTATCTTACCTTTTCCATTCAGCAAGAGTTCATAGTGGCTGTCAAGCTCCATAGAGGAACGTAAAAGCACAATACAAGTGGACTATGTGACTTGTGCACTTTATTCCAAGTCTTCAAGGCCATATGATGACTTTGTGTAAAAAAAAAAAAAAAAAAAAACCTGCTGATGTACAATACCATTCAAAAGTTTGGGGCTTGTAAGTTTTTTTGCTGGCAATATTTAATGACTTTGAAAGAAGTCTCTTATGCTCACCAAGGCTGCATTTGCTTGATCAAAAGTAAAACATAATATTATGAAACATGATCTATATTTTTTAGGGCTGCTCCGATCACGATCGGCCGATCGTTAATGTGCATCTCGTCAGTAAAGCCGGTTCTCTAATCAGCGGTTAATTCCATCAGGTGCGTGATTTCACATAGAGCAGCTGTTACTACACAGAGCCATTGTTAACTGAGAAGATGCGCAAATAAATGCTGAAAATGAAGTGGATTTGCAAAGCTTTTCAGTTAAAAGTGGCTCTGAACCGCTATTATTTTGAAATAGAAATATTCTGTAACATTATAAAAGTCTGTTCCTAATTCCCATAATTCTTACTGACCCAAAATTTCTGAACAGTAACATACGACCTGTTTCACAAATATTGCAATCAGGGCTGTCAAATCATTTAATGATTGCATCCAATATACTGTATATATATATATATATATATATATATATATATATTTTATTTTATTTTTTTATTTTTAATTTTTTTTTTTATATATACATGTATGTGGATATGTATCGTGATGCGTGTCCTGAGGCCTCATCAGCGTTGCCCCTGGAAGCACATGAGGAACACCTGGGAACCTCATCACGGGCTGATCGGTCGCGACCATCAGCAATCAAGGGTACACACAAGAGAGTGATCACTCCAGAAGACTGGGCGCTAATGTTATCTTTTGGTTGTTCCTTGCCGAAAGCCTGTGACCAATCCTACCCCCCGCACCCCCCGCACGGACACGCTGCACTTGGGACACTGCAACTACCAGCGCACCAGCCAACAAGCACTCCTGCACTGCCATTTCATGAGTTTGTAACCAATAAAACCACCCTCCGGGGCCTTTATTGCATTCCTCGCTGTCGTGTCACTGACAGCAGCCAACCTTACCTGCAAAAAAATAAAAAAATAAAATTTGAACTTTTTTCTCCCTCTCCATCTCTGCCGGTGGACGCTTCTCCCCTCAGCATGGAAGAACTTCTCAGGCACCTTACCAAAGTCAGCATCTGCCAGCAACAAATTGTCGAACACCTCGCCAACCGTCAGGGGGAGATGGAATGCAAGGACTCTCTCTGCTCATTGGCTGCTGGCCGGGGATCCCACCGCTAGCCAGGTGGGTGGAAGTGACCCACTCACATCCCATGGTCGGCCACCTCGGGGGTCAGAACACCATACAGCGAATCCGTGATCGCTTCCACTGGCACAGCCTGGACACGAGGTGAAACGATTCTGCCAGGTGTGCCTGACCTGTCAACGGATGTCACCACGGACACCTCCCCCCAGTCCGCCAATTCCTCTGCCCATCATTGAGGTGCCCTTCGAGTGAATTGGGATGGATCTAGTGGGGCCGCTGCTAAAGTCCGCCTGGGGACACGAGCACATCCTGGTGATTGTCGATTATGCCACCTGGTATCCTGAGGCTGTTCCCTTGCACAAAGCCACTGCCAAGGCCATCGACCAAGAGCTGTTCCTCCTCTGCAGCCGAGTCGGCAACCCAGCTAAGATTCTAACCAACTAGGGAACTCCCTGCATGTCCTGGCTGATGGCAGATCTCTTAGATGTCGCAAGAGAGGCATGGGAGCAGCAGCCAGCCGGCCACCTGTCTTCGATCGAGCATGTCCGTCTGATGCAGGAAAGGGTCCACAGAGAAATGCCCTTAGTTTGGGAACACCTCAATCAGGTTCAGCAGGCCCAACAATTCCACTACAATTGGGCTTCCCAGCCACGGGAGTTAAAGACTGGAGATCATGTCTTGGTCCTGGTTCCAAATGCGGCCTGCAAGTTCTTGGCCACCTGGCAGGAGCTGTACGTCGTGACCCAGATGAAGATGCGAAAGTCAACTGTATCACATCAACCTGCTTAAAAAATAGACTGGGTTCAGGACCCAACTCTCCGCCCTTGCAACCTCCTCTCCCGTGGTTGTTGAAATGGAGCCCCAACTGTCGGCCACCCAGAAGACAGAGCTGCAGCGCCTGGTCTGTCAGTTCTCTGATGTGTTCTCCCCCCTCCCTGGGCGGTCCAAAGTCGTGAAACCCGATATCCGAACACCACCACGGCTCATCATAAGGCAGCGGCCCTATCGTGTCCCAGAGGCTCGGCGACACGCCATCGAGGAGGAATTCAAGGAGATGCTCAGGGGGTAATTGAACCTTCCCGGAGCCCGTGGTCCAGCCCCATCATCTTAGTTCTGAAGCCAGATGGCTCCAGCGTCAGCATTGCCCTGGAAACACACGAGGTACACCTTGGAACTTTGTCATGACGCACTTGGGACACCAGCGAACCAGCCAACAAGCACTCCTGCACTTCCATTTCATGAGTTTGTAACCAATAAAAACACCCTACGGGGCCTTTATGATATTCCTCGCAGTCATGTGATTTTATATATATATATATATATATATATATCACATTTTTATTTTGGATGTGATTAATTAGGATTAATCAATTTGACAGTCCTAGGTTGATTTGAGAGTTGTAGCAGATTGGGAGAATTATCAGTGAAAAATGGCTCAAATTTGGGGCTGTTTGTCACATTAAACTATCATGTGGCTTCAGAGTACTTGCATTACTACCTTTACGGTGCTTTTCTATTCTTTTTTTTCTTCTTTTTGGAATTCTCTCTAAAGCCTCTGGTTACCATAAAATTCACAAGATGTTAGAAAGTCTCCTTTGTGCTCCACTTTAAAAAATAACAGTATACAGGTTTAGAACGACATGAGGGCGGGTAGCAGGATTTTCATTGTTAATATTCTTTTGGTAATGTGGAGTTGACGGGTCTCTTCATTATGTTTCTGCAAGTAAAGTCAGTGCAGAATATTTGTCATTCAGTCTCAGTCTCAATGTAAGCTGTGGGCTACCTGTCACATTGACCCCATCAGACCGCTGGCACCAAACTGATCTTTCGTTGTCATTCCAGGCACTGGTCCTCCACTCGTAACTGTGACATTTCCCTCCTGGGGCCCCACAGAGTTAGAGAGACACTCATTAGGTTTGATCAAAAATTCTATTTATTTATATTACAATATAAAATAATGGTTTCAATTTCAATGTACTTTAAAATATTATTTATTTTGGTGATTCCAAGCTGAATTTCCATCAGCCATTACTCCAGAATAAAGTGTCACATGATCCTTAAGAAATCATTCTGATATGATGATTTATTACTAGGATTATCAATGTTGGCAACAGCTGTGCTGCCAAATATTTTTTTTTGTAAACTGCAAACTTTTTTTCAGAATTCTTTGATGAATAAAAAGTTACAAATGACAGCATTTCTTCAAAATATAAATCTTTGCTAACAACATAAATTTTTGCTATCACTTTTAAACAATTTAACACATCCTTGCTGTATAAAAGTTAGAAAAGATTTCCATTTTAAATAAATGCTTTCTTTTTTTTTTTTTACTTTTTATTCATCAAATAATAATTACAAAATAAAAATAAAAATAATACATTTATATTCTATGGCCCTACACCATAACTACACCTAACCAAAGGAATCAAAGGAAACATTGTGCATTTTTACTTTCTCAAAAAAAAAAAAAAATCCCTCATTCTGTATGGTTTATACGTGTTGTGAAAAAGGGGGACATGGGTTATGTCCTCATAAGTCACCCTCTCCTTGTAATACCTGTGTCGTACCCATGTCATTATACAGAGTTATGTCCTGTCACAAAAACAAGAGCACATACAGCGGGTATAGAAAAGAATAATCTCCCTTTACAATAATCATATTTTGTTGGTGTTGGTGTTTCTGACAAGTTATTTTTTCACTAGGTGACACTTATTAGTGCAGAAACTGCATACATCACCTTTATATCCAAATATGAAAATATGGATAAAGAAAAAATCTTTAATTGGATGTTATAAGTTGCAGTGAATAAATACAACTGGAGAAAACAAAAACTGTTGGAGTTGGAAAGATTGTTTTTAATGCACTGGAAAAAAACTCTCTTCTGCTCAATAATCCTGCATTTATATACAATAAAAACAATATTATTGTGAAATATTTTAAAATACAATATTTTTACACTTTTTTACAAAAAGTTTTTCTTTTCTCATATAATTTTTTTAAAAATGTTATTTATCCCTGTGATGCAAAGTTGAATGTTCAGCATCATCACTCCAGTCTTCGGTGTCACATGATTCTTCAATCATTCTAATATATTGATTTGTTGCTCAAGAAACATTTCTTATTATTGTCAATGTTGAAAACATTTTTTTTCAGGATTCTTTGATGAACAGAAAATAAGAAATCTTTAGTAACATTATAAATGTCTTTATTTCCTTTAACATTTTTTTTACTGACCCCAAGGTAGACAGTCTGGATAAGGATGCAATCTTTTTTTTGTTTGATCAATGTTAGAAAATTCCCTCACAGACCTCTACTGAATATGTAGGATTTGTTCACACTACACTCAAATTCAATTTACCTTTTTTAAAATCAGATCTTTGGGACTGACTGCATGCACCATCATTCGGTAAATTATGAATTGCGATTTATTTGTGTAAACAGTGCTATCTGAAAATCTCTGGTGTATTGTATACAGTGCATCTTATTGGTTGTTACAACAGTAATGTAGGCGTCAACAAGATTCCAACAGACCTTCTGATATAAACCTGAGAGTCGTGGGAAGAGAGGACTGAATTTCTATCATGACATCTTTGTTGTAGTGATGAACTCACAAGGTGCATGAGATTACGAGAGACTGAGACATTTTATGCATTTATGCATATACTGTGTCCAAAACAGCAGACTTGTTCATTCATTCACTACTGTACATTCTGGAAGTCACACAGTAAACTAAATGAAAAGAAATATTTTATTATATTATATTATCATATTTCACTGCTTGTACCTTTACATGGACGTGTCTCAAAGATTTGGTGAGGGCAGCTGTCCTGATTCTCCAGCACTTGTATGACCACAGCCTGTGAGCGTGCCTGACGGCCCACCGTCTCAAAACTACGTCCCTCCAGACACGTCAGCTGACAGGAGCTCCACTGCGACCACTCTGTAAGGTGACAGTCTCCTGTGGATGTCAAATCGCATATCACAACTTCAGTTCTCCAGTTTAAATGACTACCAAGACAGTTTAATGGTCCAGCTCATAAGTTCAAAGAAAGAAGGAATGCTATACCATAAATCCAAATTTAAATACTGCTATGTTCTTTGAAGCATGTAGTAAGTACAGTACAAGAGTCTTGGGATATTGGACCGCAACATAAATAAAAACAGACCTCTTTGTAGCATACTGCTAGTCAGTGTTGTTATTGTCAAAAAACTAATGCAATTAAAAAAAATCATTTTTGTTAATTAAAATAAAAAAATAAATTGTGATTAAAAGTAAATAAAAAATTGAACAGTTACGCTAGAAGTGTTGCCCTTGAATTAAATAAAATACAAATAAAGCTAAATAATAATATAATAACAATATATATTACTAAAACTAAATAAAATAAAATGACAACTGAAAATATAAAAAAATATTATATTATATTTTTAGTATAAAAATAAAAACAAACTCATACAATTATTTTGTGCCAGCGCATCTTTCACATTTCTTATATCACACTGCTGTGATCTCTCTAGTTTCTTTCAAACACACCTGCTTTTCAGCTTTCAGCTTTCATCAAATTACACATTTAAACTTACAAATGTGGATTCAAACTTCAAATACTTCAAACTCAAACTACGACTACTACTCATAATAATAATAAGAAGAAAGCATGCACAATAAAAACAGACAAAATAAAACAAATTGTATTTTTTTATTTGTGCAGGCCAGCAAGATTCATCTAATCCTTCTGTCATAGAATTGAATGCATGACAAAGTCTTCAGATAACATTTATCGCTTCCTTAGCTGAAGGTCATACATCACTGACCCTTGGAATGCGTCAGAACAGAGGCCGGTTGACAGCAACAGCTACCCCCCACCTGTGCACACTAGCACTAGCTCTTCAGCCATGACGTCCTTTTGATTCTGCAGCCATGATGTCATTAGAGGCAATCTGTGTGCCCAGGCATCTCATTATCCATCATCTTCATGAAGCCAGTCTATTTTCATCCCTCACTGGTGCTGCCGAAACATATAATACAGCATCGCACACTCCACACCATATGCTACCCTTTCTAACCCATTCATTTCTTAGACTCTCTCTTTTTTGTCTCATACCTTTCTTACTCTAACATCTTTCTTCCCCTCTCCTCACAGCATATGTTTTTCCCTGAGAGCATGTAGCACATTTACAAAATGAAGAGGGACACAGAAGTAAGGCCGACACAAGTCGATGATAGCCTGAAGGTGAAATATATTCACATTTGAAAAAAAAATGGGATATTGCTTGTCGACAAACTTTCATTCCACTGATCATAAGAGATATTAATTCCTAGGATAGTTCTACTGTGATTTAGTGAATAGTAGTAAAAAATATTCCTTGATCAACATCCTCCAACTGATTATGAAACAATAAATCGTGTTAAATGAATCATGAGCATCAGTGCACACAAATGTAAACAACGAGTAAAAGAAATGTTGTTTGGAATCAGTGTTGTACCTGGACAGGGGACGAAACACGGCTGCTGCAGCTCCTGCTCGCTTTCCTTTCTCACTCGGTCTCCACATTTCTCGTCCTCTACCGTTTTCGAAGGGTGGGGGTTGTCCGGCCAGTCTGACCAGTGCACCACACACGTCAGGTTCCTCTCCCTCTTGCCCTCTCCACATTCTGCCCCCTGCACAAAACCACACACCGACTCATTAATCTGGACGAGATGTGAGCAGCGAGGCAGAGGAGCTTATTATAGTGACACCTCTCTCTGAATGACTGACAGCTGGGATTGAAACATGCTATGGCATTTCTCATGAATGTGAGTATGTGACCTGATCACACAGCTGAGGTTTCTACTATCGCAGCAAAAAAGGGTTTTTGTCCTGTTTGCCAATAAAAATAGCAAAAAACAGAACTCTATTGTATAAGATATTTGTTTTCAGAGACCTTTTGTAATTATATCTATTTTCTTTTGTTAAATTTGAACTTTAACTAATAATTTAACATTTTTAAAGTTGCTTTTGTTTAGTTGTAAGTATAAATCTAACAAACTGTTCTGATAGTTCACCCAAAAATGAAAATTCTGTCATCATTTAATAATGAAGATACGGATTTTGCCATATTGTTTTCACTTATAATGTTTTTTCTTTACTCTTCCATGAAGTTCATGGAATTTCTTACCTCAATCTCACATTTCTTCCTGTTGTTATTGCATGTGTGACAAATTTTCTCTTCCAATTAAACATAATTTGCCTTGGAAAAGTTAGCTATGAAAATCACATCTTTTCAGACATGTATGTGGTTTAGCATGTCTCTAGAATTGTGTGTAATAACACAAACTACGACTAAAAAGCAAAGCAGCGTTTTCACAGACATCACACATAGTGTTGTTAAAAGTACAGATGTCAGAACCAGTTGGTACTGAAAAAAAACAAAAAAATGTTTGACTCACAGAATTGTGTTAATGTTTATGAATATAAAAGTGTCCATCAAACCAAGCACCAAAGAAAGTACAAATATAAGTTAAAAGTGTGCAACATTTCTTTTGTTCATATTGTGAGGAGGACAGCTTTTGATCTGGGCACGCACGACTCAGGGACGTGTGCAAAACCCCAAGACATACAATTAAAATCCTTCGCAGATATAAAAGAGAGAGGAGAGAAAAGCAGAAGAGAGGAGATGAAAATCTGAACTCTGCCACTGTTCTCCTCTAATGATAAGACCATGGATACCAGCATGATTTTAATCAGCAGTTACCTCACGTCTCAATGACACAAAGTCTCTCTCTCCCACACACAAACTCGGCATGTGTGTAATTTCTACAAAATTCAATTAAATAACTCAAGTATTTTGCCAGTACCAGATAAGCATGCCGGGTGGCTGGTATCAACACCGCTTGGTCATATGAAACATGGATTGAATGCCCTCAGGTTAGGTGACATGCAATAACCAGTAACTGCAGAATACATGCAGATCCAATTATTTTTGCCCAGGATCTACCTCCACTGTGCAGGGAGACCAATCACTCAGAAGCCACGAGTAGCAGGGGCTTATGGGACAGGGTTTGGTCTGGGAAAGCTGAGAGGCACACGGGCGTCCCTCCTCATGAGCTTGCTGAAGCATGCTGCGAGAGCGAATCATAACACCTGCAACAGACACGCATGTGAAGAGACATCTGTGAATGCACTGTATGGAAATATGGCAAACAGCAGAGGATGGGCTAAAAATACATCAAGCCTGCATTAGAGTGTACTCTAATAGCTAGGGACAATACTTTGGATTAATGTATTATTCAAAAGTATAGTTGTAAAATTTATAAACTTTATAATACAATTCAGGAATAGACAGAAACAGTCATCTGAGATGGCCCAAGATCATCTTACACCAGTATGAATTTCATGTTGGTCAAGGCAAAATTAAGCATGTTTAGAACTATAATAATCTTAAACAAAAAATGTATTCCATAAAATAGATTGTATGTATTATAATATCTTAGTGTATTCGTTAGATGTCAGTGTATTTACTTATCAAGTAAATATAACTTGTAAACTGAATATTATTGTGTGTCATTCACAGGCAAAATGTTATTTTGTCAAATTGGAAAAATATTATAAAAAACTTTTGTGACACAAAATAATATATTTGCAATTATGCTTATAAAGACAAAAGATTAACCATTTTATTGCAAAAAATATTGTACAGATTATATGTTACAAATTAGATTGCATTATCATTAGGATGTATTAACATTAATGTAACATTTAATAATGTATAATAATTTTGAAGGTCACACATTTCTTTGCAAACTTTTAATCAGGAAATATTGTAAGTGAACCATAGTTCTATAAATTCAATTTTTTTCATTATATATGAAGGTATTGCACCATTTACACTGATTCTGAAGCTTTTCTTATCATATTGCTCTCGGTGGTGTACAACAAGCAGGTTCTGCATAAAACACTTTCACAAAAGAATCATATTAAACACAATTCAAAAATAAAGACATTGTGGAAATGAAATTTTCTTCATTTTCATAAATAAAATAACAAATTACTCCTCCTGTGATGTATATATGACCACTGTTAGACACTGTTAATGAACAAGTTAAACTAATCAGAAAGGTGTGTTTTTCTGTAAGTCCACAGGCCCAAAATTGTCCATAGGTGAAGAAACACCTGTAAACACAAATTAAATTTGAGAGTTACACAAAGATTAATGACTTTAATTGCTTTCTGTTCCTCACACACATGTATCACATGATTTCAGAAGACTTGGTAATCTACACAGTGCACAATGAAAATCTTTTTGCTCTTTTCTGAGCTTGTCAGCACTTGGTCTTCATTTATTTCAGTGTATTTTGCAAAATGCCTACTTTTCAAGATTCAAGAATTTTATTCGTCACATACACTATTATATAGCGCCTATATAACCAGCAGTGAAATATGATTCAGGTCCACTCCATGGACAGTGCAATTATTAAAGAATACAACACAGATGAAAATATACATAAATATAGCTATGAAATAATGAAATAAAAGTAAACAATAAAAATATAAGCATAAAATATAAAAAAGATATATATTGTAGAATTATAAATAGAACGCAAAATAATGTGCATGAAAGCAGTGGCGGCTCCAGACAATTTTGATTGGGGGGGCAATGGGGGGTCCTGGTCATTTCAAGGGGGGTCTCATGAAAACCAACAAAAAATACAGTGCACACGACTAATAACTGCATATTACTGCTACTAAACAACAAAAACAACACCGCACATCAACTACTTTGTTTATAATTAATTAATCAATTGCAGTTTGCAAACAATATGCTCAAACTTTAAAGGGTTGGACCTAATCAATAAGTCCACCTTAAATATTGATACAAAACATAAAAAACTGATTCACTGGAATATAGTGATTCATATTATTATTACTGTTGTAGTTGTTGTTGCCTAAAATCGAACACCTTTGCAATGTAAACAAATGACAGGCTACATTTGTTATTCATATCCTTCACACTGCACTTTGATGTCAGGTATATTATGCATTTTTTTATTGCCATTGATATTTTTACATTTATTTCCAGAGAGATATTATTGAGTTTACAGGCTAATGTGGTCTTGCTGTTGTAAACACTGTTGCTATTGTAGAAAAAATAATAATATTTGCGTCACATTTAAAATATAATTACATTTTAATTCATTTCTGAATAGTTTTTATTTTTATAATGATAATTCAGAGAATGAGAAAATCTGAATAAGCCTTGTTGTGATAATTATTTTTAAGGCACTCTATTTGTTAAAAAATAAATAAGTAACGTTAGTGTAATATAATAATAGTGTAGTCAAATAACATAAAAAAGACCAGACCCCTCGATGTCTGTGAAACTTTCCTCCCTCAAACAGCACGCTAGCGTTACTTCTACACACAGCAACATATCTGCAATGCATGTTCTCACATCACATCGTTCTTGTAAAATAATAATAAGTAAATAAACATCAAAATCACTTCGCTGAGAATGAAACACCGCTTACCAGCTGCCGCTGTGTTGAAAATATCCTTTAGCAATTAAAAAATGCGCGTCGGATGAGGTCGTCGTAAGGTGAAAGGTCATCATGTTGGTCATTTTATTTACGGCTAAATTATTATTAATAAATTGTACTAATATTATGATTGGGCGTGGGCAGGCATTCACAAAAGGGAATGTTATTACAAAAAAAATCGAGGAGATTTTGCTTTGACAAAAGGGCACTTAAGGGGCAAAGGAGCAGGTGCTCAAGTGAACCGGTTCTTTCGAACAGTTCGATCAAATAAAACTAGTTGGAAAAAAAACGGTTCACCGGTTGTTTTGCGCTCGATGTAATGTCATTCAGGACGACTGCCCTTCTTTCAAGCCTTCGATTTACCCGCGCTCATAACACTAGCACAGAATCAGTTCAGAATCAATCATCAAAATAATCAGTTCAGGCGAGCTGTGAGTCAGTCTGCTTCATGCTGAATCACACATGCGCAGTATCACCAGCTCCTCGGTTCTCGAATCGGACGCGTCTGACAGAAACGATTCTCGTCAAGTGTAAGAATAAATGTAGAATAATTATTATTTATTATTATTCTGCGTAGTTTGAAGATATTTTTATTATATTTATCCCGGATATATATATATATATATATATATATATATATATATATATATATATATATATATATATATATATATATATATATATATATATATATATATATATATGTATATAATCAGGAAGAGGGTGGGGGGTCAAATGGGGGGTCAAGGCGTTTTTTGGCAGGGTCTTGAGACCCCCCAGGACCCCCCCTGGCGCCGCCGGTGCATGAAAGTAAACTGTAGTCTTAAATATTAAGATACCCAGGGATGTAACAAGAGGTAATGTGCATGCATTATACTGTGGTCTTAAATATTAAGATACACAGCAATGTACAAGAGGCAAATTTTAAAACAGGTTGACACTGTTAGTATGTCAATGTGAGGTAGACAATGATGAATATGTTACTGATAAAGTGAATGTTAAGTGGAGACATTAAGATGTTAAGAGGCTGGTTTTGAGTTTAGGAGCCTGATGGCCTGGGGGAAGAAACTCCTCCTGAGTCTCTAGGTTTTTTCCATCAGGCTGCGGAAGCGCTTACCAGATGGCAGCAAAATGAAAAGCTGGTTACTGGGGTGGATGGAGTCCTTGATTATTTTAACAGCTCTGCTTTTGCAGCGTTTGGTGTAGATGTTCTGCGGAGAGGGGAGGGCAGACCCTGAGATGCGCTCAGCTAAGCACACAACTCTTTGCATGAGTCTTGACTGGAGCTGTTCCCGTACCACACTGAGATACACTGAGTCAATACATTTTCTATGGCCTCTGAATAGAGTTTTCAGGATTGCTGGTGAGACCCTGAATTTCCTCAGCTGTCGGAGATGGTACAGTCTTTGCCTGGCTTTATTAACCTGTGTTTGAATGTGGGTATTCCAACTCAGGTCTTCGGAGATGTTAACACCAAGGTACTTGAAGCTGCTCACCCTCTCCACAGGGGTCCGGCTGATCATAAGATGAGTATAGGGCTGCTGCTGTCTCTTCCTGAAGTCAACCATTAGCTCTTTAGTTTTACTCAGATTCAGAGAGAGACAATTGTCCTGGCACCATGATGTGAGTTTCTCTACTGCATCCAAGTATGCGGTCTCATTATTGTTGGAAATGAGGTCCAGAACCACAGTATCATCAGCAAATTTGATAATTGATGTGAAGAAGACACACAGTCATTTGTGTAGAGATAGTAGAGCAGAAGACTTAGGACACAGCCCTGTGGGGCTCCTACGCTCAGGGTGATGGAGTTGGATGTGTACTGGCCTACTTTCGCCACTTGAGGTCTGCCGGTGAGGAAGTCTTGAATCCAGTCACAGAGTGAAGAATTCAGGCTGAGGTCTATGAGTTTAGAAGCTAGCTTTATAGTCTACTATAGTATTGAAGGCTGAGCTATAGTCGATAAATAGCAGCCTTACACAGTTCCTGTTATTGCTGTCATTGTGAGGGAAGAGTGCAGGATGTGAGAGATGGCATCATCAGTGGATCTGTTGGGGCGATAAGCAAACTGAAGAGGGTCCAGAGTATCCGGGATGGAGGAGCAGATGTAGTTTTTAACAAGTCGCTCAAATACCTTGATGTCTATTGATGAGAGGGCAACTGGACGAGAGGGCAACTGGACGATAGTAATTCAGACAAAAGTGTTTATTGTTCTTAAGCACAGGGATGATGACAGATTTTTTTGAATGAGGTGGAAACAACTGAGATAGCAAGAGACTCATTAAAATGGATGTAAACAAACCAGCGAGCTGATCAGCGCAGGACCTCAGAACAAGGCCAGAAATCCCATTTTCTGACGTTCACTCGCTTTAGGGCCCTCCAAACCTCGTCCTCCAACACAGTGATGACATGATCATCGCTGCTCTGACTGCCGCTTCCTGACACTCTGATTGGTAGACTCACTCTGCTTAGATTGTTTTCAAATCAGCCTTAGAAACAGTTTAAAGTGTCAGCCAGCGACAGATCTGCTCTCACCTCTGCAGATGATTTATTTCCAAAGGCACAGATGGTCCTTAGTCCCTGCCACAAAGCATCAGGAGTCAGGACCCATTGAGCTGGAAATGAGACTCTATTCGTTCCCTGTATTGTTGTTTGGCGGCTCTTCCTGCGCGTCAGAGAGCATAGCATGATGCTTTGTACTTGCTCATGTTTCCCGACAAAAGATCGGCATTGTAAGCCGCAGTGCGTTTGTTTACTGCTGCACGGATTGTTCTGTCCACCTACGGTTTCTGATTAGAGAAGGTCCTTATAGTTATTGTTTCAGTTGCTTACTTGGCTAGCATGATTACAAAGCTTAATGCTACATCCGTGAACTCGCTGATGTCAGATGAACTTGCCAAAAACATGTCCCAGTCTACGTCATCAAGAGCCGCCTGTAGCATGGCTTCAGAGTGGGCGGACCAACTCGTCACCACCCTCTGCACCAGGGGTTCTTGAACAAGCCTTTGTTTATATTCCGGTGTGAGGAAAATGGCAGCATGGTCCGATTTCCAGCCAGTAGTGAGCGAGCTTTGTAGGCATTCTTTATCTGAGTGTAGCAATGATCCAGTGTATTCGGTCCTCTGGTTGGACAGGAAACATGTTGATAAAAATGAGGCATACCTTGCCTTAGGTTGACTTTGTTTAAGTCCCCAGCGATGATAATAGCAGCATCAGGATGTTTGTTGATATTGCTGCTGAGTGCACTGTGAAGCTCAGACAAAGCCAAGCCGGTGTCTGCTTGTGGTGGGATGTAAACAGCAGTAACAATGATGGATGAAAACTCCAGAGGTAGATAGAATGGGTGGCAAATAATGGATAAATGTTCCAGATGAGGTGAGTAGGAGCATGACAGAGTGGAGATATTCCTGGGGTCACACCATTTCTTGTTCATCATGAAACACACTCCTCCACCTCTGGATTTACTGGCCTCGGCTGTCCTGTCCATCCGTAGTACGGAGAAGCTATCAGACTGCATTACAGTAGCGTCCGGGACCAAGGGCCTTGTTTGTTTCAGAAATCCTAGTGCTTTTCCCGTGGTGTTTCTTGACCTGTCACCTCGGGTGGTTATTCAGGTGGCCATTGTTCATATTGCCGAATGAATGAAATGAGGGTGATTGAATGATGAAGAATTTTACGCAGCAGGGGCATATAGAAGTTCACTGCATATAGCAGCTCTAGGCCTGCCTAAACATACATTAGTGTTAACTAGAACAGGACATCCTAAATTAACATGGAAACTGACAGCACTGAAGCTTAAACCAAGCTTTTCAGAAGAATACAAATTTGGGGCTTTCAATCCATTCACTCAAATTCTGAAAAAAAAAAAAAAAAAAAACGGAAAAACCTTTCATAATTGTACATCTAAACTGAACTGCACTCCAGTGAGTTTTATTGGAGAGAGCCATCCTTCCAGTCGAACATTAAACATTTAACAAGAAGAGAGAGAGAGAAAAAAAATAATTACATTCACAGCACAACACAACTGCTCTTCAAATTCATGTTTTGTGCTGCCTGCTAGAGCCCCCTCTACAGCTAGCCGCTTCAAGCACGTCATTCATTAAAAAAGAAGCACTCCGGTCAGATGAGGAAGCCCTTAAAATGACGTGATTTGACAGAGGAAATATTTCTACTTGATCCTGTAGGAAAATGTAGGAGGGATGGGGGGCAATAGAGAGAAACGAGGGCTTGAATGAAAAAAGAAAAAAAGGGAAAAACAAAGAGTTCTTTGGGTCTCCTGAGCTCCACTTCCAGATGTATTAAAACTCTGTGCATATATAAAACACATTATGAACCCCAATATCTAGGTCTCCAGTGAGGTGCACAAGAAACAACACTGCTTTGACACAGACAAGAAATTTTCTTTTTTGCAGCCAGCACAGCTTGCGTTTATTTCTATGCATGTGCATGTAACCAAAAACATGCTGAGAACATCCTGTTTGCATTGCCTGAAGAACTCCCTTTGGATTTAAAAGTAAACTGCTTGACCGAGATAGGAAGCTGATGGCTGAAAGAAAATAATTGAAGATAATGTTGAACGTGTCAACAAGCTGAACTCCTAAAATAAATATTTCCCTTTGACTGATAAATAATTTGGCATATTCAGGAAACCAAGGGTTTTATAATCCAGAGTCATTAACCTGTAAGCTGATCCTTAAAAATGATTCATGACATAACATCCATAATTAAAAAGGGATTCCGACAGGGCATGTTAATGAATGCAAAGTAAATGCAAACCACCTGATAGTGTGAACCTAGAGCAAGCAGAGTGTTTATCTCCCTGGAACCAAAGGTTTGTGGGTTAGGTTGAATGCAAATGAAATGTGTCAGCAGCACAAGAACATTAGTTATTGCCAACTGTAATTTGCAAGCATGTTTCTTCCTGATTCTTCTAAATACTGCTGATTGTTTCTTAAAACTAAAATGATTGCTATTTTGGGCTTTAGTAGGATTCGCCTGGAAATTTACTGTGGATGAGCAGTTTCTACATGTTTTGAGTTACTGTCATGGAAAGGAAACAATATTTATTGTGAAAAGCATTATACAAATAAATTAATGTGCAAAAGATAAAAATAATTAAAAATGTTTTTGAAAAAAGGTTATTATGCTCACAACGTCTGCATTTTTATAGAAAACACAGTAAAACTAATAATATTTAAAATACTACAAATAAAAAAATATTTTTTAAAATATATTTTAAAATGTAAAGTTACGCAACATGTATAGTTTTTTTACATATATATATATATATTTTTTTTAACATAATAAATTACTTTTTTCATCAGTTCAATACTTGCTGAATAAAAGTAAAAAATAAATAAAAAATTAAGCATCAATTAATAAATTAATAAATCAATCAAACTGACCCCAAAATTTTAAATGTTAGTAAACATTTGTAAATGTACGTTTACACACTTCACAATATTTTAGCATCTTTAAAAAAGACTTAATGCAAAGTTTCCATAAAACAGATCATTTAATTTAAAGCATTGCGCTTTAAATGTTAATGAGCTTTGCTGACCACGCCCCTCACTTCTGAGCTGCTCTCAGAATGACTGTTCATTGTGCAACTTGCTAAATAACACATTATTAGGAAAGGCGATTTGCAAAGGTTCATTAAAAAAACCTAATACTCACTTTTTCTATAGGTGAAGCTGGACCGTGAATGATTAGCGTGAAGATGGACGCATTTAGGTTGATTGGGGGTGCATTCCCTTCAGAAACAAATGTAATCCACTGATTCTTCAACCTCTCAGATGTCAGGAGTAAATGACTAATGCTATGTTCATTATTACATCCAACAACAGAACATCTCGCTTAGGAGAAATTCTTGTCTACATCTGATTCGGCGGATAAACAATGGCAGACTGGTGACCGCTCACTCAGTACGGGTCTAAGATAAGACACCAGTCCAGTCTGTGCTGAAACTCTACTGTCAAACTATCATGGGAGGGGCCTGTCTGTGTGGCATCAGAGATCGGCTCGATTTGAGAAAAGGGTAAAGATTTGAGTAGAATAAAAAAAACAACAAAAAAAAAAACCCTGGGTGTTTTTTTTTCATTATAGGTTGGTTATGTACACACACTGCTAACACACATTTCAGTTCAAACTGCTTGTAAAAGTGCATGCAGCATCCGATGACCCCTTTAAGAAACTTATTATAATATCTAGCAGTCTTTATATTTTAAAAGGAGGTTCCATCATAAGGGGTTCATCATATTTTGGGACTCCTGACATCAAAAGCTTTTAGAACCCTTGCTCAATTATACAGTGTACTTACTGAGCAACAGCCCTCATTAAATGTGTAATTAATTTCATACTGTGACTCACCTTTACTGCCACAGGTGTGTGAACACTCGGTCCAGGGCGCCCAGTCAGACAGGATGCAGTTAAAGGGACAGTCCACCACACAGTTCATTGCCAGTCTCCACGGTCGAGGCAGGCCCAGCTAAAACAGCGGGACAGCCATTAATCCCACTTCCCCTCACCACACACAATCTCAGTCTGATGAACCAGCTGTGAGCCAATGAGGGGCTATTACTGTAAAAGCCTTCAATGAAAGAATCATTTTCTGAATATGGAGTAATACTGTGAGGAGTTAATGGACAGTCATGGCTGATTTGCAGTACATGCGGTTGAAGGACATAATACAATCCCACAGTGCTTAATTCCCCCTCAGAGAACATTTGTACTGAGTGGGGCGGCAGGAAATGAAGGTTACCTCCTCACACATGCTCAAATCCACAACTTTGCCATCGCTGCGGATGCAATCTAAGAGTCGTGTCCTTGTGCCCTGGCCGCAGATGGCATGTTCGCTCAGCTGACAGGTGCTCCAGCCTGACCCGTAACCGAAGGACACAAAAGCACACACACATGGGAAACGTCAGACCAGAGTATCATTTAAATATCATATTCTGGGTTTGTCATCAGAATTTAGATTCCTTTCAAATAGCCTTTCAACTAAATGCAACATCAAGAGTGTGTCTAATCTCAATAGATTCATAGAAGCCTGGATTGCATACTTAATAGATATTTTATGTTTATTGTATATTGTATTGTATCATTAGATATTCTATGCATGCATGGTTTCTGGGCTTATAATGTCCATAATCCATAATGTTGTCTGATGCTATTCGAAAACGCAGTTCTATGAAATTCGAAGATTTCTGGTCAGTAAGGTTTTTTTTTCTTTTAAAGAAATTAATACTTTTATTCGGCAAGGTTGCATTAATATTGCAGTAAAGACATTTATAATTTTACTAAATTCCATTTCGAATAAATAAATGCTATTCTTTCGAACATTCTATTCTTTAAAGTTTAAAAAAAGTATTACTCTGTCCACGAAAAAATATTAAGCAGCACAATTGTTTTTAACATAGATAATAATATGTTTCCTGAGCACCAAATCAGCATATTAGAATGATTTCTGAAGGATCATGTGACACTGAAGACAGCTTTACTATCATACGAATAAATTATATGAATTATATTATAAAAAAAAATCTCTCTATATTTTTTTTTAAATGGTAATAATATTACATTAGTATAATATTATATTATATTAGAGTAAAAATATTATATTTCTTTCAAATGAATTCAGCCTTGGTAAGCATAATACACTTCCATAAAACATAAAAATATATATATATATATATATATATATATATATATATATATATATATATGATTAAGCTAATGCCTATGAAATAGCAAAGTAGAATAGAGAAAGATGCATTGTGATCTAAGGGCAGAAGTTAGGCTGCCTTTACAATACTAATCTGGCTTTAAGTCAGTCAAATGGCTTTGAGGAGGAGTATCAGTATTGATATGATCAGTAATTTCATGGTCTCTGTGCAGTAAAGGGCTTATCATCTCGTTCATATCTCCATACCCATTTCCTTCATTAGGCACTATCTGGAGAATTATTATCTACAGGACGATACTTCACATGTGCCGATGTCCTATCGAGCTTAATATGGCATGGGGTGGCTGCAGGCGACTGGACTATCCAAAGCAGTGGAATTCACATTCTCAGTGGAGATGTTAATGTGAGAGAACAGCGTGAAGGAGAGAGGACGAGTTTGAGCCTTGATCTTGCTTGAAGTGCAGACTCTGAACATCATATCATATCTATCATATACCCAAGAACCTGCTATGTGAGGCAGACTGAAGTCAGAAGTGTTAAGATAAGCACAAGACTAACATGTTCCCGTTATTAATACAGTGTACATTATCTCAGTATGTAGAGTATGTTCACTTGCATTTTATGGACCCATAGAGATGGATTTATGTTAATTTATTGAAATAATGAAAAATAAAAGTCGCTGTTAAGAAAAAAAAACAACAACAACAACTAAGAAAACAACCCCGCTTTATCATAAAGCAGAAATACCAGAAATATCCAAATATCGTGTTGGACAGTGGATACCTTCGAATCAAAAAGCTTGAGAATCATTGCTTTAGAATGAGATGCCTAAACGTGAGTCATGCAACAGTCATTAGATGATCATGTTATATTTAGTGTCGTGTCAAGCAGAATGAGAGAGACCCACTGGAGACATTGAAGTGATAACTGAAGCAGGTGCTGTTGAGGCTGCAGGGCTCTGTCTGGGTGCTGTCTGGACACACTCTGTCGGCCACTGGGGGGCGCAGCATGTGTCTCGTCCTCATCCTCACTGTGCTTTCATTACATGGCTACAAATAAACACAGTTAAAATGTCAAGAGGGCTTTGGTGCCAAACTTATCAAAGTCTAGACACGTCTTTAAAAAAAGTGCATATGCATAGGCAAGCTGAGCAACAACCGCTGTGCGGTGTCATACTGCATTGTAAAAATAAAATAAAAAAAACCCCAGCAGTCAGGCAGCCACATGGTCTTGCAATGCTAAGTGCACTGTTAGAAGCTGTCAGGCTGCAGGAAGCAACTAATCTGCATCTCCATCACTGTTAGACGCTAATGAGACCCTTTAAACAGCTAGCTGGCCATGGGCATGTATCTCACTATTGGGGAGGCTAATCATCAGCAGGAGCTTTGTTTGGCTAGTGCCATACATCTGTGCACCCAGCAGTGGCGTAGCCAGGGCAGGGGCCATGGGGGCACTGGCCCCTCCTGAAAACTGATTGGCCCCCCAGTGTGCCCCCACCCTTCTAATTGTCTGTCACTCACAAATTCAAATCATAATCTTTCAGCCTAGTAAATAAATCATGATTGCGTCACGATGCTTCTCAACGAGGACCAAGAATAGCGAGCTGCTGTTTTCCAATGAAAAAAAAGCACACTGTAAGTTGATATATTTTATATAGCTTATTTTTTTGATTAGCGAGTTGTTGCAGTGCAACAAGTGTTTGGTACTAACGTTAACGTATTTCGGTGTTAGACAGACCAGGTTCGATGACGATGTTATCTCCTAGAGCAGACCAAATGCTAATCATTATATTTACTATGCTCCTCTGATGCTGAATGTAAAAGGGGTTTACTGCGTTACGATTTACTTATTTTTCGGCCGAACGCGCCGATATAGGCAACAACGCAATTTAAAGCAATGGTTTAAAAAAAGTATAATTGCAGTTCTAATAAAGTCATTATTGAATCATGCAATCGATTGGCGACTTTTTTCACTTAAGTGAGGTGACGAAACAAATTGTATGATGTTTATCTAACGCTCCACACTTGAGACTTTTTTTTACAGTCTATGGGTGAGACACATGCAAAAACATCGTTTTTTTTACAGGTCAATTTTGAGATTTGGGGCTGTTTGTCTTCAATAACATGTCTTCTTTCAGACTTGTGGTGAAAAAAAAGTCCAAAATATAGCTCTTTATTTTACTACACCTTTAGTCTTTTTGCGTCTGTAGATTTCTCATAAATTCAGTTGGCGTTCTAAATCACCATGGTGCTCCGCGATTGCTGTCTGCACCCTGGAAAGCTCTCTCTCTAGCTCTCTCTCCCGTACATTGTTCTCAGATCCAAATATGTTTTCACAGAAGTTACTGACAAAACGTAATTTGATGACACCCAGAAACATTCTCAAATAAAAAAAAAATCATACATAAATATTTAATGCATGATTAAATAGCAAAATAAATAACTAATACTAAAATAACACTGGACTAATTAAGCTATTCTAAACTCTTTCTATAGGATCCACATATTTTACATGTTAAACTAAAGCTACCTTTTTGAACGAGTAGCTATCTAACAAAGTATTGAATATGATATTTTAAAATCAATATGCTCAACATTAATTAGTCTTGACATAAATAAATTTTGTTTATTCATCAATGCAAATTTACTGCAACTGCTGCTATGCAAATTGAATGGGATGTGGATAATAAACAAAAAAAAAAAGTATTATATTAAATTTATATTAGTTATATTAATTCCTTAATTGTGTATTTATTTCTATGAATTATTAATGTTATTCTGCATTTATATAAATAAGGCTATTATATATATTATATAAGGCTATTATAAATAAATTCTATTATTATTATTATTATTTGTGAGTATTATTCTTTTATTTATTACAGTTTTTCTTTAGCTTTTGTAAAGTGAAAAGTTAATACAAATTGTATTTGATTGTTTTGATTTAGAGCAGTGACTAATTTCTATTAAAATATAATAAGGTATCACTGTTTATTACTCATTTTAAAGGTTACTAAACTCTTGAAATGATTTGGATATACAGTTCAAACAACACAAGATTGGCCCCTCTGTATTAATCGTGGCCCCTCTTGTGCCCCCCAGTTGAAAAAATCCTAGAATCGCCCCTGGCACCCAGGTTTTTTTGGGAACATTTAATAATTATGTAAAACCGAAACTAATTAAACAAGCTCAGTCACCGAACCCTGGTGTTTGACATGTTCGCAGTGCTGGCTGAGTGCTTTGACAGAGCAAAGAGAACAAACATTGCGTGGAGCTGAGACCGTACAAGGTAGAATTGCGATTTAATGTGATTAGTGTAGAGACCAAATTATGCTGAAATGGCTTGGCAGTCTTGTGTAGGTTGGGCCGAGCCAGGATAATTCATCCAGTTTTTTTTTTCTGATTTGTTGAGTATGAATTGAAGAGCTGTTTGCACTTCAATGAGTCAGCGGCCCAATGGCAAATTGTATCTAGGGTAACTTTTTATGCACAACATTAATTAGAATAACAAATGCTTCATTACTACTAGAGGTTCATCTGCATACTGATTTCATTTGTCTCCGTATTCAGCGTTTGAAATTTTGCCGCAGGAACTCTGGAGAACGGTATGAAGATTTGACTTGCAAGACACAATTAATGTGAAATATTCAAATTGATGCAAAACATGTCGACACTCCTATTTCATGGCCCGAGCTCAGAAAGAATCATGCAAAAATATACCGTAAAACATTTCTGTTCTTAATTCAAAGACTCAAATGATCTCTCTAGAGGCAAATTTTTACGAGCTTATAAACAAGGCATAGTTTTAACCTATAAAAGCTTGGGTTAAAATTAAAAGATGGCTTAGAGCGGTATGATTGCAGGTCAAAAGTTAGTGGAACATGTCCATAGTTACTATAGTGATCTATACCTAAACTTACTTCTGACTTATAACTGACTTGCATGAGTAAAAACACTTTGGGACTAGAGATGCCCACAGTATATTGTTACAATTTTAGGAATTTCATTAGTACTGGTAGATATATTTTCTTAATATCTTTTAATTAATATCCTAAAATACTTGCCGTCATCCAACACTCATTAACACTTATTTATGAGCAAGTATTACTATTCCAAAAATCATCTAAATTCACGTGTAGCTTTTCATTGTTTTAGCAATTGTTGGTGAGCAGACAAAACTTATTAAAAAAAATATTAGGTAATCTTACCAACCCCAAACTACACAAATACTTTCTGGGGTCTCTATATGCTGGACCTTGCATCACAGTCGACTCAGAATGTTGCTGAATTTTTAAATTGTGCCATGAGGATATAGTACCAGACAAAAAGGATGTCTTACTATTGAACAGGTGCTCCATTGACTCCACTGGGACATCACACAGTCATTAGGGCATGGCAGGACGCAGGTCTGAGCTTGGAGAGGGATTTCTTCCAGGTCACACAGGGTCTCGTTCACACTGCTAACCTGATCCCCACTGTCACGCCTCACACACCTGTCACAGCCAAAGAACAGCAGAATGAGAATGTGGAGGACGAGGGTGGCAGAATGGAGTGGGTCGTAACCCCTAAGAGAAGCATCTGTGATGGGGTTACTCTGTGAGATCCTGTCCTTGCTTACCGAATCTTGCGGCTTTGGACACCTTCACCACAGGCTGGCAGCTCGTCCACTGTGTTGATAGTGCAGACTGACCAGGGGTCTGTTACCCACTCGTACTGACCGCACTCACTTCGACAGGGCACAGCCTCATACACCTGCAGACACACAGAGACAGCAATTAAGAACTGATTACAACAAAATCCATTTAAATATAATGTGATACTGAAGCTTGCATGACTTATCTTAAAGGGGGGGTGAAATGCTATTTCATGCATACTGAGTTTTTTACACTGTTAAAGAGTTGGATTCCCATGCAAAACATGGACAAAGTTTCAAAAATTAAGTTGTACGTTTGAAGGAGTATTTCTGTTCCGAAAATACTCCTTCCGGTTTGTCACAAGTTTCGGAAAGTTTTTTTCGAGTATGGCTCTGTGTGACGTTAGATGGAGCGGAATTTCCTTATATGGGTCCTGAGGGCACGTTTGCCAGAAGAGCGCGCGCTCCCATAAAGCAGGGCACTGAGAGGCTGAGCACAGACTCACTGATCAGAGCAAGAGCGTCGCGAAATGTCACAAAAGGAGTGTGTTTTTGGTTGCGAGTTGCCAGGGCAAGACAACCCTGCACAGATTACCAAAGAAAAAACAGCATTAAGGGACCAGTGGATGGAGTTTATTTTTACAGAGCATCAACGGAGTTGTGCAAGTGTTTGTGTTTGTTCCCCTGCATTTCTAAAATGCTTGTTTTACAAACAAAGCCCAGTTTGACGACGGATTTGCGTATCGTTTATTTCTTAAGGATGATGCAATCCCAACGAAAAAGGGTCACGATTGTGTGTTGGAACCACAGGAGGTGAGTAAAACTGCTTAAAATATCTCTGCCTCCTTGTTAGTGCGTCCGCCTCCCATCGGAGACCCAGGTTCGAGCCCCGCTCGGAGCGAGTCATTAGCTGCTGCTCTCGTTCAGTTTCAGCCATCACAGCTGTCACAGCTTCCAAACGCTTTCAACGCAAAAGCCTACTGGCGCTCGTGATTCTTTAGCTCCGCCCACACGTCACGCCGGTCGTGTTTTTCCGGAAAAAATCGGTACAGACTATCTTTCTTCTATGAATATAATATAACTAAAGACTTTTTGGAGTTATGAAGGATGCAGTACTACTCTATAGGTATTCAAGATTAACAGGATATTGAGTGAAAATGAGGATTTCACCCCCCCTGGATGGTTAACATGAACCAGAAAAGCTTGAGCATATTCAAAAGGTCTAACAAGAAATGCATTTAAGAACTTTTGCAATCTCTTTTCTAATGATGAGAAGTTAGTCAGAGACACAGATAAAGTCTGTTTAAAGGTTCTCTTGTAAGAACTTTATCCACTTTTTTCAGAAAAAACATCATTTTTTTGAAACATCAAAAAAAAAACAAACAAAAAAACAGCCTGGTATGTGCAGGTATTTATATAATCAGTCTTACTGGCAGTAAGAGTAGTTCCCTGTAACTGTGTTGTTTGATTACTGGATATCATCTGTTATTTTTGCAGCTTTCTTTTTTAAATTCTTAAATTATTGTTAGCAGTTGTATTCGAATCTAAACTTATCTTCTTTTCATAACGTCTTCATTTAATCTCATTGTCCCTCTGCTTTGTACAGCCCATCCATCTCTACTCATTTTACAATGGAATGCCATGCAACACAGAGGATGAACATACGTATAACACATATTGATCATTATGTTTGGGCTCACAATTATGGATTTTTGTTAACATATATTGCTACAGAAGAAACTAAGATTGCAGAAATGAGACAAATGCAAAACTGATGCTAATAAAGCGCCAACTGGTTCAATTAGCATTAATCCAGTAGCCAAATATCCTGACCTTGATCCTTCATGGACAAAAAGACTCCTCAAAACTGGGTGCCCTGTGTTTTTAGGAGGAAAACAGCCCTTCAACATCCACAGTAAATTTGAAGTTGAAACCTTTTGTGGTATGAAATACCCACATTCATGATTTGGCTAATTTCTGATCAACAAAATCAAGCCCCGAAAACATGATACTCATTTCATATTCTGTTTCTGTTTTATATGTCACATTACAGAAGAAAACTGTTGACGAACATCATGTGTTACTGTCCTTAGTCAGTTTCTTACAGCACTCTTTTGGTTTGTGTCAGATGTGTGCCTGCTCTGATTATACTCAATTTTGTGTGGCTGGTGAATGGCCAGAGATTTCCAGCAGGCTTTTTGATGTGATGCATGTAGGGTATTCTCCTGCTTCTTAACTTCACTAGACACGATTTCATTCATGAATGAGTCCAGAAGCCAAACACTGCAGTTACGAAATACTTGGCAATCAAACCAACAAACCTTGTAAGAAAGTGGCTTATGAAAATACAGTGAACATTATAGCTTCCTCCATAAGGGGATATACAGACCCTAAGACATGCTCTCAAAATATCCCATCTGGCCCTGTAGCTGCTAAAGCCCCATCAGCGCTCTCCTCTTGTCTCCTCTAGTCTCTCCTCCTCTCCTCTTCTTTAGTGAGTGTCATTGAATTACCAATTACAATACTCAAACAAGTGTTAAGACGATGTGAGAAGTGAGTGAAAAGATGATGAATGGAATTGTCAATGAACCTACTGAAGCATTAAAAAAAGGGAAATTTCATTAACATAGACAAATACCAAGCTCTAAAACATGACAATATCAAAAAAATGAAATTGCCACGTTAAGAAACAATCATTAATGCAGAAGTACTCAATTTGATTTAAAAGCCCTTAATGGGGAAAGTCAGTTTTACAGTGCTTGACAGTTTTTCCTATGAGGCTACAATAAATATTCAACCTGCCATCTGACTTTTACTATTCAAAAGCAGCATTTGGTTATGGCATATTAAGGAACGGTCCCCGTCTGTTCTTTAAATAGCACAAACATAGGATTCTATCCCCATTTAAAGCAACTTTCACTGCCTAGCTCTCAAGCGGAGGTAATATATGAAGAAAAATAAACCAGCCATGCTGCTCACAGGTCAGCTCCTGTGACCTCTTGAAGGATGTAGGTACTCTGGGCCGGATAATGAAGTCCCCTGATCCTTCTCAAATGTCAGTCGAAGGGCCACAGATGACATGAAAACGTACTTCATACTAATTCAAATCTCAGTCGGCCCGTGATCAAAATACACTAGTGCTCCTCTTATTCAGAGGAGGGCTGGGGCCACGGAGGCCAGCGGGACAGCGGGGTTAACAGATGCACAGGAGAAACACAGAATGAGGCACTGACCTGAGCCTTTGAAGATGTCCGTATTAGCAGTGCATGACAGGCAAAGGAGAAAGAAGAGAAATGATATATATATTAGTTTTGAGCTTTAACTTCTCCTGTGCAATAGCCTGTTGCTGTCTGGATTAACTAAGAAGCTCCCTTCAACAGATTATAAAAGTATAGAAGAAATTTAATGCAGATTTTCTGGCTTTGTGTGTGTGTGTAATTATGAAGGATGAAGATGAATACAGTAATGACCACGGCAAGCTGCTAGATTGAAAATGTAATTAACTTTCTAAATTGCATAAATATTCAAAAGCCTAGAAAATAATTAGTGTTTTACACTAGAGGAAAGCTGACCAAAACTTAAAACTTTAAAGTTTTTGAACTTAAAAGTTAACATACTGTTTAAAATTACATTAAATATACTGGGACACTTGCATAGTTTATGTGATAAATGATATTAGTGGTTATTCTGCTAGGACACCTGTGTGAAATTTATAATCAGATAACCTCAAGACCAATCAATGACATAAAATGATTCAGAAAGGCAAAATATATTTTTGAGAAAAGGAACATTTGTTTTTGTAGACTACTCTTAGTTTGATATTTTTTATCTAATGCAAAAACATAATTTTTTTCAAGTTTAAAAATGTTGTTTCAGGCCACTGTAAAAATGAAATACACTTTCAAGTATATACACTTTCAAGAGTTTTCATATTAATTTATATTTTGATATACAATAATGAAAAACTGTTTAAATGAAAATATTTAAACAATATTATTCTTTTTTAAAAATATTTTATAGAATGTACAGACAGCATATATATTTTAATGTAATACTGTAAGATAGTGTATTCTGCAAGGTCTGATATCATATTATTCATACAGCATATTCTGACTAACAACAAGATACTTATAAAAGAGAGCTATAATTGCTGTGCATAATGGGTCAAAGCAATACTAAAAGAGCACAAAGCAAACACTGAGGCCATCCACAGTGCGTGTAATATATGCACACCTCCATTCAACACACAGAGCCCTAACACGAGAGCAGCATTTACACGAGCAGCAGAGATGGCAATGGTAAGCCTAGCAGGCAACTCTTGACTCTATAAATCTCTTTAAGTGTCACAGCCTGACTGAAACTTTAAACAGATTGGGCCATTACTGTCTCCTGGCCCCTGGAATCAGACAAAACAATCGGGGTACACTGAAACACAAGGAGATAAATGCTACCACGGTGATGGTTTCTAATATACTTAAGATGATCTTCTGATATTGAAGTGCTGATATAAGGTAAAAACATAATAGACATAATAAAAGGATGAGATTTCAGGAAGTAGCTGTGACCTAAAGGGTGGACCTATAGTGTGCTCACACTGCCAGTGTTTCCACTGTCAGACCAAAAGCGGGCATGCTAGTGCATGGTCTTCCTCAGGGCCAACAGCCCAGGTTTTTTGACCTGACCTTGGGCCAAAGTTGGCCAGTTGGGGCTAAAGGAGGGGTTATGAACAAAGGCAGAGTTTATCCGTGCCTGGAGCACATCAGCACCATGGATAATTTCATAAAGCTAACAGCTATATCACCAGAATGAGTTGAGCTCAAAATTCCCTTTCAGTCAGAAGTGAGTGTTTGAAATAACTTGATCCGATGTGGATTATAATCATCATACAAGGCAGAAATATTTAGAAGTGATGCAAAAGACTATACACGCTAGGCATTAACTTTACCATAATAAACATGGTAAATGCAACCACTTGAAGAAGTCAGATGTCAGCTTCTTATTCTCTATCACAAACCGTATATATATTTAGTAACATATTTTATCTGTTATAAGCCTCGTCTCGAGAGTTTAGTTCCGTGTAGCCTATCATAAAAATTTGCATAAAAGCAGTTTGCATAAAAGCTTTTATAAAAATAAAGAAATGATCATTCTTTCTATTTGTGATGTGTAGGCTAACAGAAACAGAATAAGCAGGCTATGTTCATAACACTTTATTTCTGTGTGACAAATTTTCAGTCCTGATAAATTAATTCATTATGATCAGTGTATCACTTGTATCACATTGATTCTTTTGGATTTAAATATTTAACAAAGCCCGTTTGACGTACTGGCTTGCACTGGCCCAGCAGTGGAAAAGGGGCTACTGAAGCTCTAAAACAATGTTTTAGCACAACCCAAGACTGTATGTGATTTTAGTTGACAGCTGCCAATAAAATAAATATCCGAGAAAACTTTTTACCAATGCACCAATATTTACTCATTTTAAAGTCCATTTTTTTCAATGATTCTTGTAGAAGCGTGAGAGACTTGAGAGTAATGGCAGATGGCAAGAACCCCCCCCCCCCCCCCCCCCAGCAGGCAGTCAATGACAGGACTTGGAAATGAAAAACTCTTTAATATGCTTAAGTAGAATGAGGAAATGCCATGATCATCTGGCAGGCACTTATTTAAATAAATCTCCACATGATCCATAATCATGTAATCTTTTAGTCATAAGGGTCTGTAACTAAATGAGGGTGAGTAATGATGAACGATTCCTTTAAACTCTACTGAATGATCAGATACAGACAAAATTGTCTTGACAGGAATCATTTCAGTGTGGCAGATTATTCACAACCAGCATCTCAATTCTTTCCCGTTGTCAATGCAATAAATTCTCTAAAACTGTGGAGGAGCTTTTTTATAAACGTACAATTTTACTACTAATTTGATAATTTAAAATACTCTCTCTCTCTCACACACACACACACACACACACACACACACACACACACTGGTCCTCCATTGATTGCAAATTCAAACACTACGCAGCTTTTCATTTAAATACCAAGAGCTTTCATTGGATTAACACTCAAGAGTTACATTTCTGACCTTTTTTCCCAACAGGGGAATTCCATAGCTATCAGATGACAAGTGACCATTTATTATTTATATCATCACACAGTTCTCATTTCATTATTCTAATTAGTTGATAAAAGTGATGGCTAACCTTTGTATCATAGCTAAATGCTCCAGGCCATCTGGACTGCAGGAGGACTTTCACAAAGCTGGAAAGACTCCAAGAGCAAATTGAGCACCACATCACCGGGGACCAAACAATATGCATATTCAGAACGACTGTGTGATACAGCAGATTATCAGAGGAGGAACAAGAGTGCGAACACCAACCACATGGGTTTTTACAACTTTTAACTGAAGTTAAAAGTTAGCAGGCTGTCAAAAGACTACTCATCTTCTCCACCTGCCACTACAAGGTTTCAATCACGTCTGCTGTAGATTGGAATGCTTTTTGGTGTCTATTAATGGATTGTTTGCAAATTTTTTCTATTTTTTTTCAATTTACACCATTCTAAACCATGTGAAATAATTCCGCCCAGGTTGTGTGATTTAACGTCTGGAAGATTGTTGCCATTGCATTTGAATTTTGGTTCTGTATACATGAGTTGGTTAATAATTAGATTTGATTTAAGAGCGAATAACTACTTAAGTTTTACTGAGTGCATCACACCAAACTGATCAAACTGCTTCAGAGGACTTTGAAGTTGCTTGGATTACTTTTACAGTGCTGCTAAGACGAAGGGAATGCAAGCTAAACCCTCTCTACAAATATTATAAAGCTCCTTAATGTGAAATATCACAGAAACAAATTCCACCTGCCATGGTTGTGTGGCGAAAAAAAAAAAATTTGATAATCTAATGCTAGCATTGTCACTGCGAGCAAGGAATCTCTCACCCTTTTACGCCTCCTCTTGTTGAAATGTTCTCTGATTATAAATGAGTCTAAATGCAATTCAAGCTCATAGATAAATCACAGCTCCTCTGGCATCAAACACATTTGAGTGAGTGTGTGTGAGGGATGCTGAGAAACGCTGTGGGCCACTCATTAATGAAGTGAAGCAGCTTTTGCCCAAATCAAAACATCAATCTCCAAAGACCTCTCTGCTAAACAAACCTCCAAGTCAACAATTTGACAGGGAGTACCAAAGCATAACATCTCTTTCGCCTAGTCATTCGGCAACAAATACAGTACATTTTCCCACAGTTGGAAATGCCAGATATACACACGACCAAGAAGAAAAACGTATTGATTTTTGTTGTATTCAATAAAGGAAGCTGTGATTGTTTCAGCATGGGGGCAGAGCAATGCAGTTATGGCCATAAGCAGCAAGCAGCAACATATTTTGCCCGAAATGCACTTGAAAACTGTGACACATATCATCATCTGTAAGTGGCTGAACTCTGAGCCAATTATGGAGGCGGCAGTGAGGGGGAGAGCAGCTTTCGTCTGCTTATTAACAGTCTTGTTTCCAGTTAACAAAAGAAAATGTCATACATTTTTAACCGGTCAGTCTCAAGAGCCTTCCTTTATATGAACCCCCAATCAAAAAAAAACAAAAAAAAAAACAAAAAAAAAACAAAGATAAAAACAAGCTATCAAAACAAGATTTAACTCTGAATTTAACAGTATCAATAAATGTCCACCACATAATAATATATATAATATACTAATATTAAATAATTACACTACCATTCAGAATTTTTGTTTTAAAGGCTCTTTACAAAGGCTGTTTGTATTTTTTTTTCTCTCTCTCTTTCATTAAATTCTGGTAAATGTAGTATTCATTTTCCAAAAAATAAAAATGAGTTTATTAAATACAATGAAATACATATTTAAGCATAAGCATATTTGGTTACACTTTACAATAAGGTTAAATAGACAATGTTAGTTAATTGCTATAGTTAACATAAGCTAAGAATTAACAATACTTCTATCATTATTTATCTTAGTTAATGTTAATTTCAACATTTTTCTAATGCATTAATAAAATCAAAAGTTGTGCTTGTTAACATTAGTTAATGCACTGTGAATGAACATGAACTAACTAATAATTTTACTACTATTTATTTTGTAAATAGAAGAGAAGGAAAACACAGGACACACAGATAATTATCTGCATAAGCAATAGTATTAAGAACCTGTATTAAGCAATGCAACATGTTTCCAATAATAGGTAGCTTTGTAAACTAATCTAATTATAATTGTAACATGCTGTAATATGATAAAAATCTGTATGCACAGAAGTATAATGTCTTGTGAGGTTTAACAACAGACTTTCATCATATTTCCCCACGCTGTCGTGCATATAATCTTGCAGAGCACTCACAGCATACAAAAGCATGACTAGATGGTTTCTAAAAGTCTAGTTCTGAACTAAAGCCGTGCTTCATTCAGAAGCTGTGGGAGAGGCAGATATGTTTTATAGGGAGATTGGTTTCTAAGCACAGATTTACAGAGGTTGTTAAATTATGCAAGCCTTGTGAACATAGGCTCATCTCATCAGCAGAACAGTCTGCCTCAGTGCACATGATGGCCACCATACGGTACCCAGCTCTGGAGGTGGGCTAGAAGAATGTTCTTTACACAGCGAATCTAGCAGAAAGCCCTCCGCTGCGGGTAAAACAGACTTCAAACTGCCGTGGAGACTGCAACAGCCCTGAGGAGAACTACATCTGTTGCAACTGATAGAAACATCACCATTTGATATACATTAAAGTGAGAGCCAGAAAATTACATGTCACTAGAAATTCAGTCTGCCATTGTCAGTCAATGACTAAACAGAGATTGTTTGAGTACTAAGGCTCCCAGTCAGGCTTCTTTTGCCACATAATGTGATGCTCTACAATAAATTTGTTAAGTGAATACCCATCCTTTTATCTTTCCTTCAATGAGCTTATGTTCAAAAGTACATCTACTTTCATTATTTGGAAAAGAGCAGCCTGTATATTCTGCTAAATAACTCCTTTGATGTTGCATGAAAATAATGAGTGACGCGAGTAAACACATGGTGACATCCCTATAAAACATTTGCTAAACCAATCAAATTCTTTTTTTTTAAGGTGGTTATCAAGAATCAGGAGCGTGTGGGACTAATGTGACCAGTTCCCATACATTTAAATTTTTAGATCAGTAGTAAGACACAGCGTAGGAATGACATCCCTTCACGCACAACCTCCTCCCGCTCCCGTCACAGTGGCTGATCATCTGTACAGCATGAGGAGGTGAGATAAAAATATCAATCTCATCACTGTTGAGTGACTCACAGTGGGCAATGGTGCAACAGAAAACAGCTGGAGAAGGTCGGGCATCATCCCGCCTCCCATCGGCGCCGCTGACTGCAGACAGTCACAGGGCAAAGACGGTTAGCATCATCAGCATTTATCGGCATAATTAGATGGAACACTGCATGTCCTTGATTGACGCGTGGTAAGCTGTACTACTGCTTAAATAAGTTGTCCTTCCAGGAAGGAGAAAGGAAATGAGAGAAAGCTAGAGCGTTGGGTTCTCACTCACAGCTGTGAGCGACGGGATGAAAGCGATGCAGCCCTACTTCCGTGTTATGTCCTTATAAGGCAAACATCTCAGACAGCTGATCGATAGATAAGTGGTGGAAAGACAGCTCTGTTCTAGAACATGGTCAGCTGTTTACTAGTCCAAAAAGGAGCTGGAACTTCAGTGATTGTGACAGGCCTCTCCAAGCCTGTAATGCCTGAAAGTCTAAATAATCAATGAATGCAGAGTGCTGCCCTGCTCTTTGACTCACGGCAGAAAGCTGCACTGGGGAAAAAGTGAGGATTGCTTGTTAAAGGTAGAGGCCAGACAGCTAGAGATAGGTTATCAAAGACACATAACAAGCCAAAGCACACAGGGAACACGGCATGTTAACAACGTTTTTTTTTTTTTTTTTTTTACCTAGTCCCACTCCAATCAATTTACCTAAAGAGAAAACGACATCAAAGCCAACTCCAGACATGTGATCTGATCTGCTGCAAAAGAATGCATTTGATGTGACAATACTGAAATTGAAAGGTGCACAACCTGATTTTTTTAGGAAAATGTTTATCAGTCTTGAATCCCATTTGAATGCTATCAGCATGTCGATCTGATCCATAAGGTCCACTAATAAGATTTTTCAATTCTTCTTGGACCAGAAGTTTCAACACAAAGACATTCACTCTCCTTTTTTTATACTCCCTGACTTACACTCTCCAGCCCTTGAAATAGAAAGATCCCTAGGAATCAGAGAATAAAATAAATGCATGACACATAAAATTATAATAAATGTTGAATCAAGAACAAACTAAAAACATCTAAAAAGAGTAAAACAAGATAATTTATTTTACAAGGACAAAAACACATGAAACCATGTCATTTAATTACATTTAATGTAAACATTGAGTGTTGATGGATGATATATGCGTGCAAAAGTCGTGATGTACTGTATGCAGCTGTTGAAACATGCATTTCACTGAGTCTTGTGGTTTAAATTTTTAACACTATTAAATTTTATCACTATTCAGATTAAATATAGAGCAAATGGAGAGTTGTGTTGCAACAACAAAGTCATGGGTTCAATTCACAAGGAATGCATAAACTGATGAAATGTTATATTGAATGCTCTGCCAAATTCATGAAAGTGTAAAGAATAAAAAAAAAATGTCTTCTCTAACATTTCAGAATCAGAACCATTTAAACCAATAAATGTTCTCAGATTTATCAAGATACCACAGACAGCATTCAAAATTCAGAGATTTCAATATGAACTCCAACATTTCCCATCAAACTCTTCTGAGAACTACATTAAGTCTTCTGAGTTATAATTGGGCATCCTCAAAGCGATACAGTTTTCATCAGGGTCACTCTCAAACACATTCACACACACAAATCCACTGTGGCTTTGCTGGTGCCTTTCTACTATACTTATGAAAAATCTCAATCTCCACACCTTTGCAGTGTGGGCCGCTTCAAAAACCGCCAGCTGCACAGCCTTTCTGCCATGACCACAGAGTGGCCGTTTGCAAAATGCAGTGAGAGTTCACCACCCCAAAAGATTGGAGGGGGCATTAGCCAAGGCAAACTCTGCCTTTAGCAAAGGGGTGTTTTGGGTCCTGTTAAACAGTGGGTCCATAAAAGTTGTTAGTAGACACTTAACCATCTGTATAAAGGCCAGCAAAAGAATGCATTTGAATATTTTTCACGCACACTGCCTCATCTGCATACTGACCTCTAGAAACCAGTGTGTTCTCTGCAGCACATTTATAAGATGATTTCCCTTTAAAGCAAGACCCATCTGGGAATCATAAATCACCTGTACCTTGCTTATGTAATTCTTTAGTTTCTTTTCAGATGCGGTGATGTCTAACTCAGACTCAAACAATTATTAAAGACCAAATGAGCATTTCTATCACCAAGATCGAAAAATATGTGACCCATATGTGTGCTCTAGCAAGATAAAGTCTGTCAGACAGCATTTAACACACTTGTAAAAACTGTCCTAACTAGCTGACGGTGAAAGGAGGAGAGGAGAGACCAAAAAAAAAAAAAAGACAGTCTGCGCTAATGGGCATGTTTTTCTGCAAAGAGCACAAATCTACAGCAACCGGGAACAGTATTTACATGGACACTTGTTAGCACCTTTGTGCTGTCTTGCTGTAAGAGATGAACTATTTAAAAGATTGTGTTTGTTCATATTTTAGCTTAGAGGCTGAAGTACATTCGGTAAACTGCACTTAATGAAGAGGCATGCATTAACCAATGAAATGGTAATGAGCTGAATGTTAACCGTGCTGAAAATGCTAAATGTTTCTCTAGGCGGCTTAAATATATTCTGTTGGGGATATTTCAGGCATTCAATAAAAACGGATGTGTTAAAGGCCCTAAATGAAACAGTTTACATGAGCGATTATCTGAATCATGATGCCTGCGATCATAGAGCCTAACGATTCTCATTACTCGCTTCTCACTGATTTTCCACCATATGGTGGTGGAAGCCCACAGAGATACTATTTCCCAACTGGGACCGCATATCTCACCTGATTCTTCAGGTCTAGTTTGGGGCATGGCCGCCCGCCATTGAATGGCTTCTCCCGTAGCCATTTGGACCTGATTTTCAGCCCACTGCCACAGGAGGCGCTGCAGGCCGACCAGGGCGACCAGTCGCTCAGCTTGCAGTCCAGAGGGCAGGGTATGTGGCAAATCTCCTCCACCAGACCTGCGAAAGAGCATGTAGAGCAATCAGAGCGGCTGAGCCCCTGCTATTCAACATCATTCTAATAACATTAGCAGAAACACCTGGTGCCAATGCTGAAACCTCCATCTAATTTACACTGACAGTTCAGGGCACCCCACAGCTTCCTATTTGACTAATGACTGCTTGCTTTCCCAGAGGAGGAAAAATTACTTGGCTTTTACTGAGAGAGAGAGAAAGAGAGAAAAAGGTAGATAGAAATGAGTAGACGAACCTGATTCACTGCAGTGGTCTGGGGTAACCAAGTAGGCTTCATGGTCCAGACAGACCACAGCACGATAACGCAATCCCTGCCCGCAGTCACTTGCCTCTCGCCGACCCCTCCATCCCTGGAGGGATCCTTGTGCTGGGGTTTCCGATAGGATACAAGATGACCAATTACCATATGGTTGAGTAACAAACTCCTCACACGGACAGGGCTCGGACTCCACCAGAGGGTACAAGTCTTCCCGCAGACAGTGGTCTTGTTTCCGGCTCCGACCTAAAAATGTTGAGAAAATATATGGAGAACCAGAAAGAAAGATGGAAGAAGAGAATTTTAGGTGCCATTTGGATGAAATATTCAGAATGCATTCTGGGAGCCCATGTGTGTAATATGCTTATCTGTCTTTGAAAATTATTAAAACATTAACGATGTCTGGATAACCGGACCATTATTCATTCTGCTGTCAACTGTGGACTGCTAAGTGCCTCTGCAAATATCCCCAGGGAACGATTAGAGAACTGTTCTGAGTAGACTGAAATGGAAACGTTTAGTGACGAGAGCAGGAGGCACAGAATAACTCCAAGCAAACATGCTGTTCTTTCAGCACATTTTATATGATGGGCGTAGGGTTGTCCAATCCAGCAGAGTGGAGATCCAACTTTAATTAAACACACCTAAAGGAGCTAATCAAGGTCTTGTATTGGAAACTTCTGGGCATGTATTGGAGCTATTTAAGTCCATTTGGCATGGATGTCGTCCTCAAAGATACTGTGTACTGTCATACACCATATTTATAGGATATGAATGATCTGATAAAAATCACATACCTTTAATGTACTGCAAGTTGCTTTGGATAGATGCTTCTCATTTTAAAAGGTTATTTAACCCCAAAATGAAAATTCTGCCATCGATTACTAATTTAAATGTTTGACGTCTATCTTTTTGACATATCACTTGTGTTCCTCTTTTGTTTGTTGTTTTGGATAAAAGTGACTGCCAAATGCCAGTCACTTTTATCCAAAACAACAAACAAAAGAGGAACACAAGCGATATGTCAAAAAGCCAACAATAATCATAATACACAACGGCAGTTTTAATAGCAGATAGATTTGGAATGAAGTTAGAATTCCTCACCCGTAATGAGTCTTTCCAAATCCACAAGACTTTGGTTCATCTTCAAAACAATTCTATTTTAATGAAACCTGAGAAATGTCTGTCTCTCCATTGAAAGTCCTCATCAAATATGTTAAACAGAAGCTGAATCTTAATTACTTGACCTCACTGAAGCTCAAATGTGCTTGCACGACACTTTTAGAGGAGGGACAGAAATCTCTCAGGTTTCATTAAAACATCTTCATTTATGTTTTGAAGATGAAAGAAAGTCTCATGGGTTTGGAACAACATAAGGGCGAGTAAAAGCGGGAACATTTTCATTTCTAGGTGAACAAATAACCCTTTAACATTTATGTTGTTTTATAATAAGTGTCAAACTTACCCGCAAGTATGTTTTAAATGTTTAGCACAAAGGTAAGCACGGGGTAACATACTGCATAAATTAAGATTATGAGCAATTAAAATTTTTTACAATAAAAACAATCTTATAATTTGAAGAAAACAATGGTGCCAGTCTCATTCTAAACAACTTACAAAACATGTAAGAGCTGTTGGCTCACGGAGACCCTGATTCGGGTCAGATCTGGGTTAAGTCCTAATCAAACCCACCCACTCTCTCACTCCTGTCTATTCTCATGCATGTTTCACTGTTGAAAAATAAACATACATAAATTATAAAGTAAAAATTTTACATCTAAACAAGACTGAGAAAGAGCAATAACGTGACAGAATTGTTAGCAAAACATTGAAGCACATTGATTTTTCCCCCTTGGGGGTGGGGGGGGGGAGTGTATGCGGTGTCCCTTGAGTCCTACAGGAATGTGGGACTGAGAACTGAAACAACCAAAAGTGTCTTCCTTTCTCTCTCCAACATTCTTTATTTTTTAATATCCAAGCATAGACCGGTAGCACTCACGTTCATTGGACCATATACATCTAATTTACCTAATGAGGAGAGAAATGAATAGATTTCACATCATAAAGGCTTCTGTTTAAAAGGCTATTAGTTCCTCTTTGCACACTTCACTTCCCGGAACATTTCAAATTAGTCATCATGTCCATTAGACATGATGAATATTATTAGGTTATATTAATAAAGGATCTGTCCATGAGGGGAGATGCTCCTTTTTAGACGTGCTGACACTGACACTACAGAACAGCGTTCAACAGTTTTCTCAAACCTGTCAAGCATAATTTCATCAGCCTGTCAAAACTGTGGGCCGCACCGGACAATTATGCATGGTCAAGCTGAAGAGCTGTGAAATATGATGCTTTGATGTACTGGATTCAGAAGCTTATGCGTTTTGTTGTTTGATCGAAGGATGCTTCTGGATTGCATCAATGAGATCGGTGTGGTTTTGCTTACAGCTAAAGCTTTTAAGATAATGCTGATGAAAGATCATCTTCGATCATGATGCAATACTCAGTGGATTCACTCAGTCTCTGGTTGAGTCAAGATCTAAATTAGACTGTTTCAGAGAATATATGATTAGACAGCTTTGCTCTTGTGTTTCAAATTAGCTGCACAGAGGGTCAACCAAGAAAATCTGGAGAACTTGTTTGGGATTTACATGCATCATTTATGCAACATTGATTTATTTTTCATATATATCTAAGGATACAGATTCAAGTATTTAACATTTGTACAATAAATAACATAACATATGCCAATTATCTGCCAACTTTGTATTGCTAATACATCAGTACATGTATACAAACAATGTGTACTCTTTCTCCATGTTATCTGTCCTCAGATATCCCTGTATATTTTTCAGCAAATGCTTGCGGGATGATGCAAATATGTGTGATTTTGCATTATCGGGCAGACTTTTGACAGCTCTGGGGGTTTTGTTAAAATTGAAGTTCTGGATTTTTGTATTCCCGCCTGTTGACAGTTGAATATTATGCATGTTGAGATTTTTGGCAAATGGAAGGCCACAGCCCTTTTCTATTTTCCCTAAATAGCACTGATAAAAAAAAGAAAAAAAAAAAGCGTTTCTACTAGTTCCCGTAGCTCAAGTGGTGGAGCATTGCATTAGCAAGCGCAAGCTTGGGGGTTTGAATTTCAGGAACACTTGTTAGGAGAAAATTGTTATCCTGAATGCAGTGTAACTTGCTTTGTATAAAAGCGTCTGCTAAATGCATACATTTAAATTTACTACATAGCCAAGTTGCCAGTAGTGATTTCATCCTTTAATTAATGAGCAGAATTGCATTTTAGACATACTATTGCCACTGAAAACAGTTCTACTGCAGTCTCTGACAATAGCACAGTAGTTTTACTTCATTACTGTACTGAAGTACATTTTTTGAAGTATCTGTACTTTGTCTGAGTATTTTCATTTTGAGAAACTTTTACTTCACTCCATTCCAAAGCATAATATCAGACTTTTCACACTTCACACACAGTTTAAAGTATCTAAGTTAAAATGGCTAACTACTCATTGATCAATCAGTACTTTTTACTTTTAATAGTTGTACATTAAAAATCTAATACATTTGTAATTTTAGAGTACTTAATACCATTGTTAATTTTGTTTACAAATAATTTTCGTCATAACGTTTCGTCAACGTAATTTTTATCATTGACAACAATGAGACAAAAATGTTTTGAATGACAACAATTACATTAAAAATATATTGACATTTTCATCAACAAATAAAAAACCTAACACTATTCTAAAACTTTGACTAAAACTAAATCAAAATTTGCTGTCAAAATTAACACTGATTTATACTTTTACTGGAGTAATATTTCATTGGGGCATCTGCACTTTTACTCAAGTACTTGATATGTGTACTTCATCCACTTCTGCTTGAGGGTCCCTGAGCAACACACAACAGAGCTGAACCTAAATAAATCTGCATAGAATAAATCATGTTCATGAATGAATCGTTTGAACAAATAATTCGGACTCACTCAAAATAATGATTTTATTCCTTAATAAATCAGTGTAGTTTAAATAAATCTGTTGAGTGAATAATTATTTGACTCCCAAATAAACATTCTATCAATCTAAGTGTCTGTATCTGTTTGTCTCACAGCAGGCCTCATATACAGTATACAGAGAGAAAGAGAGAGAGCGAGAGAGATGGACACAGTAGAGGTAAAGGCAAAGAGAAATGCACACTCTCATGGGTGTCCAGAAGCTTCATAGGAAGCGTTTGCAAGCCTCCATCTGTTTTTGGTGTACAGAGGCAGTCAGTGATAGAAAACAGCTCTAACAGTGTGAAATCTCTGTCAGTACACTACAGCCTCACTGACAATCTGCTATCAGCTTTCACTACATTCATGGGAGTATGTGCATATGTATATAAAACGAACACACACACACACTTTCCACAGCGACAGTTCATTATTGATGACACCTCCAGAAACCAACAAGGCTGGATCGTGCATTAAATTAAGCTAGAAGCACACACTTAGCTTGCAATTTCTGTCTTATTTTTTGATGCTCTTGAATTTCTAGTTTGAAATCTGACATTTTAGTGCGTGAACGCCTTGGATGTGGGATTTCCTGAAAGTGTGAGGCAAAGAAAGCCTTTGAAAGTTTATCTGACACAGTGAATACGTCACATTGTGTGATGTGCAGGACCTTAATGAGAGGCAATCATGATTTTTATGCGAACAAACTAACTAAAGGAGAAAGCACTGGAGTAATTCCCTAAAAGACAGCTCCAAATCTGCCTGTAGAGCAGTCCCCAGCAGGTCTCTGACCTCTGATGATAGACAGGACTGTCAAAATATGTTGGGTAGGTGCAATACAAAGGAAAAGGAAAGAAGAGGAGGACAGTTAATGAAATAATTAATGTACATTCTTCTCAACAGTCCTGACTGGAGCACTAAACACAAAGTTTGCTTTAAAATGACTTCCTTTTTCAATACCAAGTATGCTCAGCTATATACTGTATACTAAGCTGACTTGTCTGTCAGCTTACTCCCTTTGTTAAAATGATATTCCTCAAGTGATACTAAAGTTGTGAGCCATTGTACATCTTGGCACTGCTCACAAAGGATTTAAAGAATACGCCACTAATTTGTCCCCGACCTCGTCAGGATATAAACAAGCTTATTGACTTGCTACGGTATAAGGGTTTAGTTTGTTGACTGTCACAGCATTTCTTTTGCAGGGTGACTTTTCTATTCTAAACACTAAAAAAACACCCTACTGACTGTAATGAATGAATATAATTAACCTTGTTGTTAATATATTTCCTGAGGGAAGTGATAACTATTTGATAAAACATCCCAGAGCACATCGACACATACACGTATACACATACACATACGTAGTACCTACATGATTATTTAAAGAACTCGTTTCTTCTTTAGTACATCTATGAAATTCTATATTTCTGTATATTTATGAAAAAATAAATAAATAAACAGAATCAAATCTTTAGCAATACACAACCAGTTCACTAGAAACGTATTGACTGAAATTAGAATACTATAATTTTGATTTATACTATTAATTTCTACATTTATACTATTACTTCCTTATTCATGTATTCATGTATTTCTTTTTTATACATCATTTTCGACATACATTTTCACTTGTTTTATTACATTCATAAAATATAAATGAAACAAGTGTGTAAAAAATATAGAGGAAATAAAGAAATATGGATTAAAAAAAAGTGTCACTGGAAAATGTCTCTACAGAAGATGTACTTTATGACAACTATCTGTAAAATATTTATTTGTTTAGTTCTCCATAAATAGGGGTGGATAGTATGACCAAAATCTTTTCATGACACAAGTAATTTCATTTCATGGTAGAGAAATAAATATTACAATTCAGTTATTTTGCAGCAGGAGTATTACGCTGCTGTCACTTTAAGATCCAATGCACAGATCCAATATATTGATAAATTATATCCATTTTTCCCTCAACAGTTTACACATACTTAGGATATATCTGATTGTCTTTATATGAATTCTCACCAGGACGGACACATTTTTTTTTTTGTATTTGACCGTTCAAGCAAAATAAGCCGCAAAAGAGAACTCAGTCTAGATAAAGCTGAAGTTGCGGGCTCTTGACTCAACTAGGAGTTACACAGCTTGTTATTAGACATGTGGAGCTATCATAATACACGTTACATATTCACAACCGTGTGAATACTTTGTGAATCACCTTTGAGTTTTCTCAATGGATCTCACCTGTTAGTGTGCGTTTGCGGGTACGTCGACTTCCACAGCCAGAGCATTCAGAGAATTTAGACCAGGAACTGAAGGTGCAGTCATCCCTGCATGGTACCCAGCAGCTCCTGAAGCGTGACGGTATCGGCCCGGCCCACCGGAGACACTCTGACACGGCTGCCATCTCATCATACTCATCCACACAGCTCACTCCTGAGAGGACACACAATCAAACACATCTTTAATACAACAGCACATTTGCAGTTATTAATGTTTACTTAAAAAACTTCAGTCAACACCAATAACCCTATTTTTTTGAACAGAAAATATGTGACATGACAATTCCTTTGGCATTAATGTTGAAAGGTATACACAGCTGAACTGCACATGGTATGGACACAAAAAAACTAACTTATCACCTTAACTCTTTCTTTCTCGTCTGCTCTGATTTGAAAATAGTCCTTCACTGCATCACCGCCACTGAGGAACAATAAATTATATGCTCGGCAAATGTGAATCCTCCTTTTACCTTTTCAGCACACTGCATCCATTCCGCCCACAATGCGATGCTTTCCTTGCAGAGAGCAGAGATTGTGCTGAGGACTTTTCGCACACTGGCTTAAATTTGCCACTCTGCCTCACATGATGACATGTTTTGACAGAGTCCCCCACAGCATGGTTCGCTTCCATTCAGCAAAGGCTTTTCATGGGAGTACAGTTAACACATAGCTGTAACGCTGGAACTTGAAGGAAACTTTTCAGACTAAATACTGTAGCAGTTATTGGTTGAGCTCACATTGTTTACACAGAATATCAATGAAGAACAACTAAAATAACATTACTTGCTCCAGTGACCAAGACATTACACATAATGTAACATAGAAAAAAACAGAAGTTGATTTCATTGTTGCGATAGCAATACGTATATGTAAAAAACATTTTTACTGTCACTTTTGATTAATATAATGCATCCCTACTTAATAAAATTATTAACTTCATTAAAAAAAAAAAAACATACAAAGAGATCCTCAGATGCTGTCTGTATTTTTATTCCTTACCAGCGATCTAGTGACTACTGACAAGGTGTCTAGTAGTTTTATTTCAAATTAACTACACACATCATCCATACAGAATGATGAACACAGATACATTTAACCATACTGTTAAAACACGTTTTCCTGGATTTTCAATTATAAAAATGCTTTATACCTTAAATATGTAAACTGAGGATACCAGCACTCCTTCCAGAAAGGATGAAAGGAATGTGGTGGACAGAAGCAGACAAAGAAACAAGTGAAGGTGAACGGTGTCAATAAACTGCCACATTTACATTTCTAACCTCTCACAATGGTATGTTGTTAAGATTTCTCATGCTCTTGAGCTCATTAAAAAGTTTATCTCTTCTAAGTAAAACTTTATAGAGTTTTTTTTTTTTTTTTTTTTGCCAGTGTTTAGTAGGTGTTCACTCTCCACTGCATGTGCCACATTGATAATTTATAATGTATTGATGCAGATAAAATTCTAACCCTTGCAAATTTGTACCAGACATTCTCTGTACTCAGAAGAGAAGGATCAATATAGAGTTTAGAATACAGAACAAAGCCCCTGTGCATGAAATCACATTTGACTAACATCCACATGGACACCACCTTCCCTAGGGCAATGTGATGCTGTTATCTCAGAGAGTGACCCTCTGATGTCTTTGAAGAGGCATACATGTAAACATGCTTTTAACACATCTTATTGATTCCTATTTGAATTTCAAATGTTGCTCTCTGACCAAACTGTTTGCTCTCTCCACTTCAGAGCAACGTGGGTGGAGATAGTATATAGGCGTGGGATGTTGTTTTAATAAAACATCGGTTTGCCTTTGTGTTTCTACAGTCATAAAAATGACATATTCAGATTATGATTGCAAAGACATTTTATCTGTATTTTTCGACCAGTTAGACTCAACAGAACTGTGTAGCACATTATCTCCTAAAATGACATTGTGCACTAGACTGAATATCGATTCGGAGCGTTAAATGTTAAATGTGAGTTTTTTCACCTAATCTTTAGAATTTCACATGCCTGCCAGGATAGACATCAGTTTCTCCCTCCTACTCTGTGTCTACTAGCTTCCTTTTCTTCTTCACATCCATTCCCGGTTCCTGCTGTGCCCCAGAGACAGAAAGGTTGACAGTTGTGACGTTCTGATTGGAGCGCACAGGCTGCCCATTTTTAGCACAATTATTTCCCCTCTCTCCTCCATCCCTATCCCACTCTCTTTCAATGTATCTCCTCCACCTATTGCTAACATTTTATTCTTATGTCAGCTCATGACAGGGTTCAGCTTAATAATGCAGCCACTTACAAAGGTGACAGTGTTTACTGACTACTCAAAAGGACACAGAAGAGAACTTTTTTGGCCCTTAAAAAGACTTTCAGACTTGCCAATTAAGCTCCTCAGTACTCATTAACGGCACCCCCTGAAGATAGCTCTTCTCATTAGAGTAACCCTTTCATGTGCTGCTCAAATTAAGGTCTTGATATGTGGGAATCTAAGCCCAATTAAATGACTACTGAAGCTCTTCAAGACACCAACAAGCACTGTGAAAGACTCTCCCAGAGCCACCCCATAATAATGGGAACTGATTAACTGAGACATTTTAATCCATAATATGAGACAAAGATTAGGATGTGTGGTATAATCAATATATGTGCCTTCTTAAATTACTCTGACACGATTTAGTGGACACCAAAGAGTTGATCAATCCAAAATGTGCAAAATAAGATCCCCAACTGGAAAAAAAAAGTTCAAGCAGCTTTTTAAAAACAAGAGTAAAATGACAAAGCGATGAACACTGGCAGCAAACATTTCTGTCAGCTAAAATTTAGCAGAGCAAATCCAGAAATACTCCATCATTGACATGAAATAATGGTAAATACAACCCATCGGATAATACAGATTTCTGCATGTGCAGATGGATTTATAGACTATGACAGGAGTGTTCGTTGAACAGTTGCTAGTAGGAGGTTCATTGTGCAAGAACACATACTAGCAACTAACTCTACAGTGACTTGGTGACCTCTAAAGTGTTATGCGCTGTCAACGTGAGCTTTCCTGCCTACACTGAAATTCAGTAACAACATTTTCAATGAGAGTTGGTGATTTGAAGCGATGTGAATGACAGTGACCACTGGCGGTGGGACAGAGGTGAGTAGAGTTTAACTTTATACAAACAAGCAATGACATAGTTCCACCCTCCAGCACCATTTCACTAGTGAACACAGGGATTTAGATGTAAAGTATAGATCAAGATCAGCATCTAAAACTTCAGTTATATGAATCACCTTACGTGGAAATGCATTACATGCATCCTCTTATATAGAATATTGACTTCATGCAATTATTAAGTTGGTTTAACGTATTTATTAATTAAATGAAATATTTATTAAATATGTTCAGTGCCATCAAATGTAACATATTTGATTAATTTGACATTATTACTGATAATATTCTGTGATTTCTAATGCTGCATTCAATCACTACCATTTAAAGGTTTGGGGTCAATAATATATATTAAATAATATATATAAAAAATATTATTACTTTTATTCAAAAAGGATGCATAAAATTAATACACTTAATAAAAATAAGAGTAAACAAAAGTAAATAGAATGCAAGAGACTATTTTAAATAATCATGATTTCTAAAAGGTCATGTGACAATAAAGACTGTAATGGCTGTTGAGAATTCAGCTTTGCAATTACAGGAATACATCATATATTTTTTAATGTCTTAAAATCTGAAACAATTATTTTCAATTGTAAATATATTTCACAATGTTTTTTTTTTTACTGCATTTTGATCAAATAAATCAGCCTGGATTAGTGCAAATGTGCTTATTTCTTATATGGTGGTTGGGTTTAGGGTATGGATGGGGTTAATGGCTCCAAAAATAATAGTAAACTGTAACTATATATATATATATATATATATATATATATATATATATATATATATATATATATATATATATATATATATAAACATTCCTTGTTAACATTATTCGCCAAGCGTAATGAGATCAGACCAGACTACCAATGAGAGAGCAGCACTGGTGCTTACATGATCACCAACAGATGCAGTCACTCATATCACCTCACATCTCCAACTCTCACTGAAAACGAATGACTTCTGGTAACTCTGTCGCTGTAAAACTGCCAGTGAAAGCACAATATGTGTGAGGTTCGCATTAGTTTTGCAGAGATGTCTGTCTTTCTAGTTCATTTAGTGTAATTTACTGCATTGGCTTCTAGCTCTGTTATTTATTTTGGAGGATGCTGATAGAGCAAGTGTTCTCAAACACAGCAGGACTCTGCTGCTGGCTTATTTGCATCTGTATGGCTGTGAGCCTCTGCATGCTGTCTCAAGCCACCACTCCACCTGAGTACACCAAGCATAATCAAATTACACCACCCGGGGATGCATGCCTAAAATACAACAATAAATCATCCGGGTACATAAACAACCTGCGTAATTTTTAATCACTAAGCTAAAACAAGAGCTTGTGGAATAAAAAGCAGGAACGAATCGGTGAACATTTGTAAATTAGCTGAGATTTATTGTTTACTATAATTCATGCCCTCATGCAGTGAGATCCAAGGGGAGGTCAGCAGTATGTCAAGTGCTGGTTTAAATAAACCACAAAATTCAATCTGCACAAAGGCAAGTGCTCGCCGCAGTCATTCTTCACATAACCCGTATCCTAACCTTGCTACGGGGGCACTCGTACAGCAGCTACTTACTGCTGGCTGTTTGAATCTTCCATTGTAAGATAACATTTACACAGACTTATTATTTCAAATAAATGGTTTCATTAATTTTAATGAATGCACTCAATATCTGGAATAATACTGACCTTTGACTCGGCACAAAAATGTCAGCTTTCTTCCACTGTACCAATAATATAATATTCTGATAAACAGTGGAAGGTCAGTTAAATGTCACACTACATTGTGTCTAAACGTAAGAACTTCTGGATACAATCATTTAGTTTAATTTGATCTCAATAAATTCAAGGTTTCTGTGAAAAGGTTTGAATATTATTCAAGATGTTCGAAAATTCTATTTACAAAATAATTTTGATAGGCTTCCAATTCAGAAATCTCTCTTTTATATACACTTTTTTTAATAACTAATACACCATTATCAAATATACATAATTAAGTATAATAGTAAAAAAGGTGTTAGGTAAAAATATGTTAGCCTGAATGCACTGTAAGTCGCTTTGGATAAAAGAGTCTGCTAAATGCATTAATTTAAATGTAAATATAATGGTTAACATGATTATTGACACAGCAATACAGATATTTTCATATAAATCAAAAAGTCATCATATTTCAAACTACTACAAGTATTACTTGAGTAGTTTTAAACATAAAAAAAACATAGTTCATCAAAAACATTTGCACAAAAATGTCGGAATATTTTGATATTTATATTCAGAATATGTTTTCACAAAAAAGGAGAAAAAATAATTAAACATGAAACTTTAAAGTAGAAAGACTGAAATATATATTTTTTGTAAAACATATTGAGATAATCTTTCTTTTATTTACAACTTCAGTGAAGATTACAGACAGCCCTGTAAATCAAGAAGTATGGTAATGTGACTTCACACTAGAGCTTGCATAGACTAGTCGAGTAGTTGAGTGATCGACTACTTCAACCACTAGTTGGCGCTGTTGGAAACAGTCGACTACTCGAGCATGGATTAAAGAGCCACACAGATGGGAAATCAAAAATTAGCTGTATTACAGTGTATGATGTAGCTGTCTATCAGTGTAAACAATGTGCAAAATAATTAAACCAAAAAGTACACGATTTATAAAGTTATTGGCTTCTAAAATAAGGAGTCGACTCTGAATCGCTGAAACGAGTCGTTATAGATTTCAAATCTTTTGCCCATCTCTATGTACGTCACTAGGAACACTTTGCATAATAATCTCCGCCTACCGTCTTGAGAGAAACGGAACTCTGAGCGGCCCCACCCCACACAGACGCTCTGGTTGGTGTGAGAGCATCATGTCGAGGAGACCGTTTGTTTTATTTTCACTGCCAAAGAATGAAGATCAGAAGAACCAATGGCTAAAATTCATTTTCACCACAATACCAGAGCAGTGCAACAAATCCCTTTTGTTCTGTTCACAACATTTCACTGATGACTGCTTTTCTAATCTCAGTGAGTACAAGGCGGGATTTTCAAAGCGTTTGGCCATAAAAGAGGGTTCATTACCAACTTTATTTAGACCAACGAGTATCTCTGAATCACAACGTGAAGTATGATTATGAAGTTATGTGTTTGTTTTCTCCCGAACGTCTTATGTGTGGTGTCTGCAGCCTGTCTGTGCTGATCGTCATGTACAAACACGTCATTAAAATGAAGTGTAACTCCGTGAATACTCAACGAAGAGACATGAGAGAGATATCTATAGAAAGCTTGACATGTCTACTTTAAAACTAAACAAGTGCTGCCAAAAACAGATATTCTGTGATAAAGTAATCCATATGAAAACAACGCGATGTCTGTTTTTCATGTCTCCCTTCATTATATCTAATGTGACCACGCCCCCGTCTTTCAGATTCAAACTGAAGCGCGCGGCTTGAATACACCCACACAGAAGAAAAAGCAGCGAGACTGTTCAAGTTTTTTATTTTACTGTTTGCTTCGTGGTGAGATGAATAAGACATAATTCACCCCAAACAGATGCTAACGCATAGTTTACTGTGGAGGTGTGTGCGGAACAACCAATCAAAAATATGTTAGTTGACCAATCAGAACACAGTATGCTACCTAAAGGTGGGGTTTAAGGAAACTGAATCTTTTGAACAGCTTCGCGCGAACCGTTTGGGGATCTCTGAGAATTGAGGTAATTTTAAAATGACATTTTGACAAAATGATAATGTTTTTTTAACCTTGTATGGATTTAAACCTAATGTACAGGACTTATAAACAGTGATAGGAAGCTTAGAATTTTCATCTTACTGGCTCTTTAACCATAATGCATGCACAGAGTTTGCAAGTATGGTGTGAATTTTAGGATTACCATATTGCGTGTAGCTGTTACTTTCTATGACTTTATCTATGTTGCATGTAAAATTAAAATATGTAATGCAATAATTAGAGGTGTACCCGAAGCAGAATACCTTATTTGGAATGGCACGGATAATGGCTTCAAAAATAAATAACAGACAAGGAATAATTCTGCCTGAATATTTGGCTGAGGCTGGCACAGTCTGGTGTTTGTTAGATAAACAGTTGAACCAGGGGATCAGAGCAATATTATACACGGATCTCTTAAGTCTGTGAATGAATGTGAATTTTATGAATGAAAAGAGTGCAAATCAAACACTGCATTGCTGTTGCCTCTCTGTGAAATCAGAACTTGGCAAGATTAATATTACCTATAATAATACATCATACCCGTTCTATTATTTGTACATATTCACAATGCAATGATTTGAACCATAGGCTACGATATGATATGAATGAATGGAATAGCCTGAGCACAGCGCGCTCACCAATCAAACAGACGTTGCACGTCTCAGTCTCTCAAAACCAAACCAGTAAACTCTAAAGAATAGGTTAATAATCAACTTAGATACATATATATTTTGTGATTGTTACAGATACAAATACAGATACAATTACTGGCTGTTACATTAAATTTTAAATGTAATGTCATAATTATAACGTTTTGACAATTTACATATGTAATTGTTTGGATTAGGCTGTGAAATAATAAGCGTTTATTGATAAGAATTGATTAATGTCTTTTCATTTACAGTAGCATGAACCATGAGTAGTCTAGTAACTTTAGTATTTTTTAAATAAGAAATGAACTAGCAGAAATCAGTAATCGTGCAATTCCTACTTCACATGCTTTTTTGTTTTCAAAGCATGTCATTCACACTTCACACACCGTACAGTGCCAATGAACAAACCAGAGCTCAAAGCAATGAACACAGCCATATATGTCCACAGTGATGCACATATCTCAGACGGAGAGTAACAAAGAGGTGATTATTTAGTGTACCATAAGAATCCACTCAATTTCACATTAAGCAAACTTCTTTTACCTCTCATCTCTAATCCTTTACCACACGATTCACTGGCTCCCGTCATTCCCTGCTGGACAGAATCCGGGACCAGAGTACATGGATGCCATCTGTGTGTCTTCCATCTGAAAAAAAGAGATGAAGATTTATAGTGATGGGTTGATGTTACAAAAGAATCCTCTGCATTGCTATCAGGAAATACAGTTTTATAATCTAAGACAGGCACTTATAAATAAACTACTGTATATATACTATAAAAATTAAATAATAATAATAATAATACAAAGATCTACACATGTAAGCAGACCTTTCAGGATAATCACACTGCATTTCAATAGTCTTATGGTTACAATGCTTAAACCATTGTTATCCAGTCTGATGCTGTCACAATCTTTAATGACACATGGAATTAAGTGTCTTTTTATTCAGGGGCTTGCACAGGAAAATTACATTCACTCCATGTGACCCAGGTCTAGCCTTGCAAATGAGAAAAAAAAAATATGTGTCACTGTTGAATAAATCCTATAAACCAGTGGTAATGAAGTGCTGCATTAAATGAATGACTTTGTTTCAGCATACTAAACAGTTTCTTGTCAATACTTTTAATTACAAGGGATTTCAATGGCAGATACCAATGCCGATGTCTAGAGATCAGAGCGGTCAATGGTTAATATGAACTAATACATTCCCAATTCACTGCAAATACATGTTTAAAAGGGCAAACATTCTATTCAGGTTCTAAATGAATTTGAGGGTATTTAATATTAGATCATTAAAGCTGCATATGCATAAAAAATATACTGAAAAAAATGGTGTTTAAAATGATTGCAATTTATACTACAGGGCTGTTGAATGCTTGAATCTGATTGGTTTATGAACGTTCTGAGTGTGCAATTATCATCAGGAAATGCACCGCTAAAGTAGATGTCCGTATCACTTCGCCAACCAAATTCCGTTATTTCAAAAGTCCTTACAACTTACAATAGCAAAAGAACCAAAACCCACAATGACACTGACCAAGCAAATACATATAGTAAGCAACATGATAAAAAAGCCAATTTATTTCCGTGTTTGTGTCTCAGAATTACATTTTATTATGCATTCTATTTCTCCTTCCAAATGCACACACATAGAGTACAGACACGCACATAAACACATGGAAGCATACACACACAGAGAAACCTGCTGTCAGCGCCACTCTGACGATTTTAGCAACTTAAAAGCTACTTGTCATATTCTCAGTAGTCAGGCAATATGGCCGTCCCTTGCATTTAAGGTAAACAGATTACTAAAGAGTCCCTTACAGTTATTACATTTTATTTCAGTTCTAGTGTTAGTTTTTTTAAAACATCATGATGAACTACATTAAATGGGAAATACTGACTTGTCAACTATAGCTAAAATAAAATAGTTTAAGTATTTATTAATTTTTTCAGATTTTGTTAACTGTAATGCCCCTTTTGTAAAAAAAAAAAAAAAATAAACTCATCACTTATCTTTCAATAAAAACATATGAAGATATATTTGCTAATTAATAATTTTTAACAATTATTTACAATTTTTAAAACTATTTAAAAGTTTAACCATTGCTTTCAGAAATAATTTATGAAAATTTAGGCATAAGTGTAAACAGAATTTTGAATCAAGATATGGCATATTTAAATATTTAGTGTTATTTGATAAACACCAAAGTGAATAACAAAAATCTGAATGGCTGTTTGAAAACATGTAAATACTGTTGGCTTCCTTTGACCTCAAGAAGATGCCATCATTTACCCTTATCTTGCTCACTTTCTTTTTTCTTTTTCCACTTCTCTGCAGTCTGCACCAGTTTTATAGCGCCACCTTTTCATTTTCAAACATTAACACACGCGACTGAAACTTTAAAACTTTTTTAATAAAAACAGTTTATTCACCTGTAAATAGGACAAACCAGGAGAGCCTCACATTCTCTCTCCTCATATAAAGTATCTGGACACTCTTGACCCCCATTGGCCGCCCGCTGGATGATGATCCTGTATCGTGACTGTGAGGGCACGCTGTTGTTCACTGCACAGTACACACACAAAGAAAACATTACTTTCACCCATCTTTCACTGTATTAGTATTCTGACAGCGATTATCACAGCAGGAACAATTCAAACAGCTCTTTAGATAAGAGGTAATGATATGATTCTCTAGTGGAGTTCACTTCCTGCTCCCTGTATGGATCCTAAGCTGATGTAACGACTTCATTTAACTGACGTTGTAAGGCTCATTACACATTGATAATTACTAAAAGACTGATAATAGCACAATTAAGAAGGCGCTCTCATTAACAGAAGTAGAGCACACTATTTACACAGGGGATATCAGTTATTTAAAACATTTCTTCAAATGTTATCATTTGATACAATCATAATAAATGCCTGTTTACTCCTCATTTCTTTAGCTGAAGTAATCTGTGGGTATGAAAAGCCACTCTGAGAATGAGTGGTCTGGCTTTCACCATGTTTACAGCAGAGGTGTGAGACATCTCATCCTAGCAGTCTCGAGTGAGTGAAAGTGTAAATCCCTGTTTATTTTACAAAACACTGTCCTTAATGGAGGTGGGAAATTCTGCTTTAGAATAACAAACTCTATATTTTATGCTTTATCTCCTAGGAAATTAGATTAGAGAGAGTTGGTAGAAGTCAAAATAATAGGATATGTGGTTTTCAGTGTAATGTTGAATAATCCTTTTATAGCCCTATTATAATCATGTTTATTGAAAGGCATTTCCAGTAAATTTAATTAAACATTTTTTTTAAGAAAGTCAGTTCATTCTGCAGCCATAGTTGTAACTCTTCTGAGTGGCTATTTTGTGCAAACAACCATGCCAAATGGTTTTTTTATTTTTATTTTTTATTTTTTTATGTGGATCACAAAAGAAGTACTTTGAAGAAAGTTAAGACAGGCCTTTCAGCCCTACAGTTTATAATGTCCTTTCAAGAGCTTAGGTCACCAAAATGTTCAGCTATTAATAACTTATTTTTCAGTCTTTTCAAAAAGTTATCACATGGCTTTAGAAGACAGGGGACATTGTGCACTTATGGACCACCTCTACAATACATGTGAGTTGCTTTTTTGGTCCTTTACGGAGCTAGATATACTGTACATTACTGTTCAAAAGTTTAAGGTCAATAAGATTTTTTTTTTTTTTAGATTAATTAACACTTTTTTTTGCATTCGAGAAAGTGAAGACACTTATAATCGAACAAAATATTGCTATTTCCATTAAGTGCTTAAATTCTTTTCAATTTTCTATTCACCAAAGTTTCTGCAAAGATATTATTCAGTACAACTGCTTTCAAGATTGATAATAATAAGAAATGTTTCTTGAACAGCATATTAGATTCATTTCTGAAGGATCAAGTGACACTAAAGACTGGAGTAATGAGTTCTGTAATTCACAGAAATGAATTACATTTTAAAATATATACAAAAATATAGTGTCACTGTAATTTTACATTGTAGCATTATTTCGGTTATTACTGTTTTTAATGTATTAAAGGAATTTTTTGTCATCATTTACTCACCCTCAAGTTGCTCTATGAATGTCTTCTGATACAGGCTTGGAACAACTAAGCACATGATGGCAGAATTAAATGTAAAAAAAATGTTGACTATCCCTTAAAAAAAAAAAACACACCCCGATTTGTAGACCATTATTGTTGTATGGTAAGAGTGTATTGTTGTATGAGGGTGAGTAAATAAACACTTATTATTTTCAAGTGAGCTATCTTGTAAGTGAAGTACCACTGAAATGTCACAGCTAAAGGTTGTGTGGAGATATTGTATCAATACCTGGCAGGCATGTGGTAGGGCAGGCTGTCCATTCACTGAAAAGAGTTACAATGCAGTCTTTCTTACAGGGCAGTAAACAGGGCTGAACGGTCTCAGGTCGGACAGATTCTGGACACCTATGACACACACATATGGAGAACAGAGAGAAGGAAAAAATGTTCACGATCAATGATAAGTCTTGATTCACACCGCAGTCACTCTGTCCTTGACCTTCTAGCATGGGTGCAGATATCATCTGTACTGATGTTGTCTGATTTACTGTACCCCACAAACCCAGACATTTTCATGTACAGATACAACACAGTTACAATGACACTATCTGAGTAACAGAAGATCACGACCACATGTAGGGGAAGTTGATATAAGATTTAGATTTATGCACAGGCGTGCCTAGGCTGTAGCCTAGAGGCCCCACGTGTGTAGGGGTATCGGATTGGCCAGACGTTTATTTTTTATTTTTTTATTATTTTAAATTTACTTCAGTGTGAACAAAAAAAAAGACCCTCATTGGTCCATAAGAATTTGTTGCAGAGCGTCTGTAAGAATGAATGTCTTGTACTGTAGAATGCATGCCCAGTACTGATGAGAGTTCATGAAATCGTTAAATCGAAACCGGAAGTGATCTTAATACCCGAGCGACTCCCTGATGCGCGCAAATTAGGCTACATGACATATCTAGGCTGGTATTAGTAGGCTATAATAGGTTGTAGTTGTCTATAGCTCTGTATCATGCTTGAAAATTGTGTCCCCACATTGAATATTGAGAGAGTATAGCCTATTTGATCATGGCTGCACTTATTGTTTGCTCTAAATACAACTAAGAAAGAACTGTGGTGTTTATTTTTAGTTATTTATACTGTTTTTATTTCTATGTTCAATTTGTGAAAAGGAGTTCACAGGAGGAGGTCAGAAGAAGGTCTAGAAAATCATAATTCATGTACAGTTTTAAGGTCTGAAGAGACTGTATGAAATCATAGTGTTGTACATGTTGTTTTATTTTACTGCATATAATAATTCATATTTATATAGTAGAACTGAAAAACCCTGGATCCGCCTAGAGCAGGGGTGGCGATCATCGGTCCTGGAGAGCCGCAACACTGCAAAAGTTTTGCTTTAACCCTAATCAAACACACCTGGACAAGGGTTACTAGGAAGCTGAGTGAGTATAGGTAAAAGTGAGTTTGTTATGACTGACAGAGAGCAAGAGGTAATGTGAGCCTTTATATTTCTTAAGAGAGAGAGAGATGAGAGAGAACACCCACACAGAGCTCTCTAGACTGTACGCTCTTATCTAATGGACAGTGTGTTTATTATTTGGCTCTCTACGATACTTGATTTTGAATGGTCGATTAGTGCTCTAAGGTCACATTTTTGTGTAATGACTGTGTTTTTGTCAACCAATTTTGAACATACAATGCTGTGAAAAAATATTGAACCCAATAAATTTTCCCCCAACATATGTGGTTCAGTACCATTCAAAAGTTTGGGGTTAGTATATTTTTTTAAAATAGAAAAAAAATGCCCCCAATTTAAAATAAATGAAATGTATTAAAATATTCTATTATATGCATTTTATGTAAATTAAATGCAATTTATTCCTGTAATGCAAAGCTGAATTTTCAGCATCATTTCTCCAGTCTTCAGTGCCACATGATGATCCTTCAGAAATCATTCTAATATGCTGATTTGCTGCCCATGAAACATTTCTTACAGGCTGCTTAATATTTTTATGGAAATGTGATTCAAGATTCTTTCAATATAAAGTTCAAAACAACAGTATTTACTAGAAATAGAAATGTTTTGTGACATAATTAATGTCTTAACTTTCCCCCCAATTTTTTATTTTATGCTTTTCTCCTGACTGCAGACTTTTGAACGGTAGACTGCAACTTTATCTTGACAATATTAATGGGTGACATAACTGAAAAAGTTGATATATTTGTCAAACAAAAATTATCTACAAAATTTAAATTGTCTACTTTGTAAAACAAATCTGTACTCCCCTTACATTTACTTTCCATGGGATGTACTTACTTTGTCAAATAAGTAAAGTGAAGTGGAATGTGGCCAAATATGGTGACCCATGCTTGGAATTTGTGCTCTGCATTTAACCCATTCAAGTGCACACACACATACACACAAGTGAACATGCACACTGTGAACACACACCCGGAGAGAGCAGTCAGGTGTTCAGTGCCTTGCTCAAGGGTTTCACCTTTGTCGTGGTATTGAAGGTGGAGAGAGTGCTGGTTATTCACTCCCCCCACTGACAATTCCACTCTGCGGTATCAGTTTCTTCGAAGAAATGTAACTTAAATCAATATTTCATGCACATTGATTTATTTGGTAAACAGTTAAGTCGTGGGAGGGATAATACAACTCTCTCTGGTGAATATATAAGAGATTATGTACAGCCAGATGGTAATTTTCACAAAACAACCCCCTTCAGTGTGAAACAAGAGCCATTATTGTGCAATAATGATTGGATGTCTGTTCATGATCCCTTTCATATGCATTAGACCGTACATCCTGCTGAGAAGTTTGTCTCATGTGTGCTCTTGTGAGCGTGAGTATGTGCATGCTTTTGTTGGAGAGGATGTTATCCCTTGGAGAACGTCTACCCCTACGAGCTGGATTCTGGACATTTAATTTCCAGGCTTGGTTCAGTTCCCAGCATGCAGCAGCTCTAACGAGAGGTAGCAGGGCTCTACCAACTACAGGCTTTGAACACCAGCAGACAGGACACATCAAAGCAGGGGACAAGAAAGAACAGAGGCATGAATCATCGGCTTCTCTCTCACTTTTGTGCTCTGTGGAGCAGAATGTCATTACAGAGGGCAATCACCCAAAGACAATGATGCTATAGAGCTTTAGGAAAGGAACACAAGAGTGGGTGGAGGACAAATGCAAGAAATCAGCAGAAAGAAAGACAGAGCAGAGGAGACATCAGCAATGACAACAGGTTGACCCTGTCTTTTCCTCTCCTTTTTTTTTTTTAGCATAAAATGTAGTATAATTGGATGAGGCATGTTTGTAACCATTGTAAAAGAAAACATCAAGTCACATGACAAAAGCAATATGATAAAACACACTAGTTAAAATCCTAATTAAAGCTGATTTAACACCTTTTTTCTTTGTTTCATCCCAACACAGCAACTCAACCAATGGCATAAGTTTGGTGAGATCAATGCCAAAAAACATTTTTGCAATTTGGTGAGGCGGGTGACGCAGAAATGACACATTTCTGTTTAATAATAGTAATGTTAATATACTAATATTAAAGCTTTTCTGATTGATATGGATCATTGCCCTATCAGCTGTAAAAACAAAACAAAACAAAAACAACAACAATAAACTATTCTGATTCAAATAGTTCATTATCCTATCTGTAGGCAAATTACAATTATTAATAATAAATAAAATATCTATATAAAAAACTGAACACTGTTTTATCATCTTGCTGTTGCCATAGTTTTAGAAAATCAATAATTCACACAAGGCCGTGGATTAAAGTGATTCCATTTATTAAAAGGAAATGATGTGGCAGCAGAGAGAGTGTGGAGAGAAGACAGGAAATGATGTGGAAAGAGGGGGGGAATAGCATCGGAAAAATCTAACTTAAACTTGCATCACCCCACATTTCATTTGTCCAAAATAAACACAAATAAATAAATAAAAAGAATCCTGTTCAATATAACTGTAATTTAAACATTAAATATCTTCTGATTGGCTGAGATCATGTAGCGCTTTCACATTTCATTTGACAGATAAATAGCTGTCAAACAAATGTGTCACATTGCACCTATAGAACCTGGTTTGTTTTCTTCTTCATGCAAGCAGCATACCAGGAGTATTAATAAAGAAGTGGTCTAGCAGCAGTAAGATAAACAAACATCTCCCTGCTGGGTCATTTCATATATCAGGGTGTTTAAATAGCTCAGCCCTGCTGTTTTAAATAAAGTGGAGATCTGAACACACTTCACAAACATCAGCTGCTTCCACATGATGACAGAACACGCGCTATATAACTGTTCTTGCCTCCAGCACACGCGGCAGGGCACAGGGGATATGATATGTGTGACACAAACACATAAACTTCAAACACATACATGCCATATACAGCACATCCATCTCTGATTTATTCTTCCGTATATCTGAGAGTGAGAGCAGGTGTGTGTATGTGTGTCAGATCACTATAAACCAGAGTGTGATTCGTTCTCTCCTGACTGTAAAGAAGGCTTTTCATTTGTAACACCTCTTTCTCCTTAACACAACGACATGCCTTTCACTCACCCACTGTCAACTCAAAATAGGGTTTATACCGTAGCAAAATAAATTAATGAATGAAAGAATGAGTAAATAAATAAACAAATAAAATAAAAATAGTTATTAATTAGTATATTTGTCTTGTTTTTCAGAAATTAATATTTGTTATTAGAGAACATTTAAGTTTAGAATGTCCAGATTGTAACCGTTCTTGGATGCATGTTTAAAATTAAATATTAAAATAAAATAAAAAGGATACACCTGCTCTCTTCCAAAATCTATGTACTGTAGATATAATATGTGCGCTGCCTAAAGTAAATCTTAACTACTGCTAAGTAAATCTTAAACTGCTGCTATCTTATTATGGGAAAATGCTATTTTCTTTTTTTTCTTTTTTCTCAGAATTGAGGTCAAGACAAAAACCTATTACCAGGCCAATGAAATACACCAGCCCATAAACTCACTTTTATGTTGCTGTCATTAATATAAAAAAGAAATGGATAACGGCTGCATTATTTATGAGTCCTTTTTCCTGACGCGCAACACAATATCTTCTCAATGCAATGCAATAGAACATTTTATCTTACCCAAAGCGCCATTACAAAACTCCCACAGGAAACATTTATCAAAGAAGACCTGGGGCAACACAAACCTCCGCTCCTCTCATACGGAAAAATCAGTCGAGTCTACATTCAGAGTCACTCGCATCGTAAGACTGAGGATATTGACAGACTCAATGTACAAGATATGGTTTCAGCACAAGTAAACCAGCAATCTTCTCCTGAGAAGAGGTCAGGGAAATGCAAAACTCTTGAGAACTGCTTTCAGTTTTTAATGTATATTTCATTCATGCTGTGTAAAAGTACCACAAGCTGCAGCAAGCCGCACAGATATTTTAGAATTTCAGCTTCTGCTGCTCGAGCGAAGTTGTTTGAATGGAAAACTATCAAAGTGGGGTTTTAGGATTGCGTGATTGTGTAGTAAGATTACATGAAACACTGATTCCTAGTTTTGCAAAATGTATATTCACAGAAGCTAGCAAAGGGTAATTTTTCCATGTGAGAAGTACATTGACTAAATTTGTGTTTGTGATATTATTTTGCCTGTATTTGAATATATATATCTGGGAGACAAAATGCTGAAAAGGTTTTAAAGCTAAAGCTATAAAAATGGTTGAGCCCATAAATGAAATAGGCCGGATTCAGGAGCACTGCGAAACTTTTATGCCAGCACATATTTGTTGAGGAAACTGAATGTATTTGAAAAGTTGCTTGTTAAGCTGTTATATTGACCAAAAACAGCATAAGCATTAAAGGCACTACCACATTTTATTCATTCATTCATACACCGTGTCCAAATCCATTCTCTTATTTGATAATTAGATGAACATAGTGAGTGCTACATGCATGCAAGTGAAATAAAGTGCAATAGTGCCTATATCTGCAACTGCATATATGATGTTAGTCACACTGCATCCCAAATTATGAAAAAACTAAATGATGTTCGATATGATTTTACTGTACTGAATGAAATGCATTTCCAAAATCTGATTTAAATCTGATTTAAAATCACAAGACGACAATCTTCTTTTGCTGCCTGTTTGAACAAAGCCAGTATCTGACAGCTACAGTAAGTGGTTCATGTTATTTCAAATTAAAAGCAGTGATTACTAAAGACTAGTAAAATACACAGTTTCATCTGCTTTGAGCCGTGGTGGAAAATCTATGTGCTTTAATAAGCTAACCTCACCAAAATGCCCCTGCAAACACTTTCAATGTGGTGTGTGGAAATACACAAATCCAAAGATTATAAATGTCATACATAAAAATAAGTCACCTTTTGGGAATAACTGGCCCGACGCCCATTTTCATGCAGACCACTTTACGAATCTGCACACCGACTGCATTGGTGGCCGTTCCGTTCCAGTAGCCACTGCCATTTAGATTTATGGAGGAGTCCTCAATGCATGGTCCCCATGGTGATGCTTCCCAGTAGAAGGTGATGCATGGGTGATCATTACAAGTTCTCCACTCCTCCAGAGCAGTAGCAGCTGGACATGCCTTAGCTGGGAATGGGAAAGATCATTTACTGCATTACAGATGGAAGCCTTTCTTGAGTTTGCTTTAATGCTACATAAAATGTTAACGAGCTACATGAGCACAAGAGGCATGAAACAGAAATCTACTGGGACATGACGATATATGAAAGGAGACATAGGCTGAGCTTTGTAATGTTGTAAAAAACTAAAAACAAAACAAAACCAAAAAGCTTAAAAATAATTTAAAAACTGTTCATAATTTCTGAACCAATAGAAGCATCAAATGAAATTAAAAACAACAACAACAACAACAATAATAATGTCTTATCTCTTTGGTCAAGCCATTGGTTTAGTTACTGTTGCTGTCTTGTTGTTCAAATCAATGCTAAAAGAGCCAATGTCACAGTGTAGTTATCATCAACAAAAATTTCAATTGTTAATTGAAATAAAAATAAATAATTAAATTAAATTTTAGATTAAAAATTACATAATTTGAAAAGATAATTTGAAATGTTTTAACTGAAATAGGTGAAAAAAAGTTTGCGCTAACACTGAAGTAAAATTAAAACAGAAATAAAAATAAATGAAAACTATTTAAAAATAACACAAACTTAAATTATTTTAAAAAGCACATAAAAATACCACATTTAAATTAAAATTAAAATGGAAAAGCTAATTCAAAATGATATTTAAAAAAATATATATATATTTAATATTATTTAAACACTACTAAAATAACACTGGTGTTTACAGTTTTTTTGGGGAAAAAATAAATCGCCTCTGATGGTATATAGAAAGCATGAATGTGGTATTTTAACAGCAACAACAACTCAAAGAATAGCTTGAGTTTACCTCTTTTTCCAAACAATAAAGAACTGTCTGAGAAAGTGCTGTCATCATTTATTCACCCACAAGTTGTTACAAACCGGTATGACTTTCTTTTGTAGAGCATAAACGTTTATATTATACTTTTTTTTTTTTTTTGGTTGTCTACACAATGCAAGTCAGTTATCTCCAAAATGATTTGGTTTTGTGTGTTCTGCAGAAGAAAAGTCATAAAAGTTTGGAAAGTGCATGATGACAACATTTCTATACCTTTATATAATTTAACCACACAGCACAGTATAGGGTCTGCCATCAATCATACAATCTAAATAAATAACAGCTCATCTCTATCAGTCAGAAATGTAATGTCATAATCAAAACGCCCTCGTGCTTGAAATCAGCTCAACATACTACACCTGAATCAGGAAACTGAATATGTATTCCACACGTGATGCAGGAACACCTGTGACAAGTTCTGTGGGATCAGCCTCCAAAATTACTTCTGCACTTTTCATAATTAAAAGTAATTCCTACACCATCTGCCCTTGAAGCTAATGACATTGTATTGACATTCAGCCTTTCTCCATAACACAGGGACTCATTATGAGTGTAACACAGACTGAATATTAATAAGTGCTTGTGACACTTGGTAGATGGTGCGTAGAGGCTGGGGCTTCCATTTCCATTTTCCAGATGCATGGAAAGAAATGAATGCAAGAGCATGCACAGTGCTGTTACTCGAGTGTGTGTGTGTGTGCAGCAGCAAAGTGGCCCGAAGCAGTCTCCACACTAAAACACAGTGTCTACAGTGGGCGCAAGCGGCGCAACAAAATACTATTGAACTCATTATAATCAGTGATTGAGTCAACACTGGATGTGGTGTGGCACGATAAGACAAATTCCTGACAGTAAAAAGAAGTGACACATGCAGGCCAGACTGCAAGCTGTATCAGCACCATGTCACACGCTTTAATTAAAAATGAATTGGCCGGACATTTGTAAAAACATTATTATCCAATTTCTGTGGAAGATGAAAGTCAACTGACCTTCTCCCGGCAAGCCTAATATGGTCCGTGTGCGGCTTTGTCTGCCCTCTGAGTTTTTACTGGAGCAGCTGTGGGAGCAGGAGGACCAATCAGACCAGGAGCTGAGCACACAGTCACCTGAACACGCCATCACACAGGACACCTCTTTAGGGGGCGGCTCATCTTCACACAGCTCCTCGGGAACAAGCTGCCCTGTTCAGTGGAGCATGACACGAGTTGTAATGTCACCATCTTTACTCGGGGTTCATAGATAGAAGAGGTCATTAATGTTGCTTCAAAGCATTTTTTTATCTGCCTATTTCTTTACTGAAAAGAATAAGAATAAATAAACTAAAAAAAGAGTTATACTGGCCATTATCAATATTACATTCAATATTACAATATACAACGTTTATAGATTTTACATGTTAAAATCTATTAAAATAAGAAATCCAGTTATTATAAATTCTGATAATGTTTAACAATATATTTTTAGCAAATAAATACAGCATTAGTAATCATATTTTTTTAAAGAACATTTTTTTTTTTTGCTAAACCCACATTTTTGTACAGTAGTGTATACATGAAAAACAATACATAATAATACAAAAAAACATAGAGCTGAGTTCACACACACACACTTTTTATGGCCTGAATGTTCTCTAGATATTGCCACTGGCCTTGAAAAACTCATATTATTCAACCACAAACTCATGGTACCTTTACAAGACAGAAAATCTATGTGCTTTTGCATTGAGGTGGAATTAGCCATTCAATGAAATAGTCACATAATTCAGCGTTACAAGAGTAAATCATGTGTATTGTGAGGCCCCCATTATAAATGTGCTCATATTCAGTGCTTTCATCTTTTCAATGCAACTCAGATGAAGACAAAGTGGTTTTTATCTCCAAATAAGAGATCAACAGTTGTGATTAATTAGCCGGTTTGTGTTCAATCAGTATAATGGGAAACAACAATAGAGGGGGCAATTTAGATTTCATTATGATGAACACAACCAAGCCCTGAACACTAATATTCAAAAGACGCTCCAAAGCCTTAAGATTAAGTCTGTCAAAGCTACAGCTGCACATTGCATTGTAGCGATAATGCCATCAATTTCCCTGAAAAAAGGATCTGCTCTTCAATCTTCAAACAAATTAACCAACGGAAATATTTGCTTTGTGTGCGGCCACTGATTGTACTAATGACTGCACGATAAGATGGATACACTTTCGCCTACAGGAAGGGAGATTTGAACAGGAAATGGTATTTGAGATGATGAACCAAAGGACATTTTATTTATTGGATGCCAGCGAACTATCAAAAGACAGAAGAGAAAGAGAGCTGGGCTGTCTACTGAGGTTGGAGAGAGGGAAACTCTCATTTCATGCATGAAAGAGAGACATTAATCCTTCCATTCACTTCTCTAGGATTACACAAAACTCTCCTGTAATGATTAAACCCTTAAAAAACAACCCCAACAAACAGGCGCACACCCTTCTTATGCACCACCACAACGGATCAATTTCTGAAAAAGTTTAAAAACTGAATGAGTAAAGAACGTCAGCGCTCATGACGATGCATCATTATTTCGGTTGTACCCTGTCATTCACTTTCAAAGACACAGTTAAGCAATAACAACCCAGGGGCATATTTGTTACATATTTTTCCCCTTGCCGTAACTGCATCCATGTCAAGAGGCTAAGAATGTGAGATGGGTGATGTTCTTGATCCAATAAGGCAGAGATGGAAGATATCCCCCGAGGCAAGTCTCCAGACCTCCGCCTCCAACTTTTAGCACCGGGCTTCTTGAGTCATCAAAGCAAAGGGGATGGTGAGGAGGGGCTGTAGGCATGTTCTTGGCAATCAAATTGCTACTGCTGGTGGCCACGTGACCCGGACATCAATGAGTTTGAGGAGAACTGTTGTGTGCATGAGATGGAGGACCCCTGAGTGCAATTCAACCAGAAACCTCCATTCATCCACATCGAGATCTCTACATTATGAAAAGATGGTTTTGAAAAGAAGGTATTGGCTCTATTCTTGACACTGACATCAGGTATCCAAGATATTAAGGAGATTTATTGACCACCTAAAATGAGTGCATTAGTAATTCTATTGACTCTTGCAATGCAGAGAAATATCATCAAAAGAAAGACAGACTACCTGCATTCAACTGTGAGACATTATATAAACTACCTTTTAAAAGTTTGGGGTTGCTAATGTTTTTTGAGAGTGCATTTATTTGATAAAAATTCTATAAAACCAGTCTATATGAATATATTTTAAAATGTAATTTATTCCTGTGATGGCACAACTGAATTGTCACATGATCTTTCAAAAATCATTCTAATATGCTGATTTGGTGCTCAAGATACATTTTGTTTGTTTTAATCCATGTTGAAAACAGTTGTAACGATTTACACATTTGTAGAAACCATTATACTTTTCTTTCAAGATTATTTGATGAATATGTTTAAAAGAACAGCATTTAATTTAAATATTATTATTTATAAATAATATAAATATTATTATAATTTTTTTACATTATAAATATCTTAACCGCCACTTTTAATCAATATAGCACATCCATACTAAATAACAGCATAAATTTCTTACCAAGAAGAAAATAATAATACAAAAAACCTTACTGACAGTATTAGCATACATAAGCATAAGCTAATTGTGCAACAAAATAAATAAATAAATAAATACAGTAGATTTGCAATAGTTCAAGCATTTGGTCTTTGCAATGAACTTTTCTTTATTTTTAGTCGTTTTGAAATGTAAAATTGCCCCGATCGGCCTTCTTTTGAACTGTTAATTAAAATTAACATTAAAATAAAATAAATATAATACACCATTTTTTTTTAGAGTTTCAAAGCTTACTAAATGCCAAATCTGAGGCTTAAGAACCTTTTCAACTAACGTCGATAGCATCAATATATTATTAAATTTTGCATATTTATACGCCAAATTCAAGATTTTTACTGAGGCACACATGGCAAATGAAATGGCCTGCAGTTTTAGGATGCATCATTTTTCATCACAGCAGTTAAAGCTGCCCCTAATTGAAGAATCACCCATTATGAAAAAGTCCAATGAAGCGTCAAGTGCAATTATTCTGCTGTTAGTGCATATCATGCACCACTGTAAAGTCCATGCTGGTCCAGGTGCCGGCTGACCAATGCTGTCATGGTCATTCAAATCACACCAGCATTCAAAACAAAATATGGTGATGACCAGCTACAGATGTCATATTCCCATAAAGATAGCCAATAATATTTACTGCGGAGGTTCGTACACCAACACACACAGAAGTAATAAATGATGATGTGCGACAATAAATTCACAAAAAGCTCCAGAGAAAGAAAATAACAGGAATCATACTGCAAAAAATGACAGTACAAGAGTCAAAAATAAAAACTAAGCAGTGAATGTTTTCATTTTAACCAACTGCACAGGGCTGTTATTCTCCTCTTCTGAATAATGCACTAACTCTAATACCATAACAGCTGCTTGGCAATTTGAACACCTAACTATAATATGTTAAATTGCAGAAAGAATAACGCCGGAGTTCCAAATAACAGCTCTGACTTATGGGTCATATCGCAGGCATCAAATGATTCCAGCTTCCCAACTCCCTAAATCACTCCACTTTGTAATACAATATATCAAAAATAATTGTGAAAGTTTGAAAGGAACACTTTGCCCCAGGAGAGCTGGATGAAAATGTGCATACAGATTGGGGAAATCAACCTTAACAGCCCACACAGAGAGCAAAAGGCACTGGAAGAGCCACATCTTCCTGGCTGAAATCTCTTTGAGAAGGAGAGAATAATAAATAAAATAAGACTGCTTGTGAGCACCCCTTAATCTGTGCATTATTTCAGGCAACACCGTTCACAAAATACAAAATCCTCTATTCAAATATTAAACAGTAGGAGGGAGAGAAAGATCAAGAGAGTAACCCTTGATTTCCCTGCAAACACAGACACAAAACTAGTTTTCTGAAAAATTCTGAACAGAATTGAGTCATAACTGGAGCTGATAACAAGAGTAACACAAGACCTGTTCTCAGATCAGTTCTCAGTCAACACCTCCTCCAATTGGATTAAAGTTAGACTAATTCATCATTTATTCAAGACTCAAGGACAAACTTTAATTACTCAGTTTATTTTAATATCACTTAATTTTAATAAAAAAATTAATTACTATAATTATGAATCGAGTAACAATAATAAAATTTTAAAACATTTAAACTCTAACAAAAGTGAGGCTGAAATGTGCTGTAATTTCTAAATTAGCGGCACCAACAGCGGTGTGGCTAAAGCTGTCCACATAATAGAAGATGAATATAATTATTTTTTTAGTTTAGATTAGAAATTGGCTCTAATTGGCTACTGAAATGAAACTTTAATAATCAGAGCAGCATAACATGGCTCGGAGCAATTTCAGACAAATGAGCCAGTCTGTGCCAGTTGTTTTAACAACTACCAATATAGCTTGCATACCTATTCTCACTGAATGAAATCTTACCGTTAAAAAACAGATAAAGAGACAAACACATATAAGGTGAGGACAACACTTTTTTTGTCATGGCCAATTTTGTCACCACCACTTAATCAGAGTCTTTCTTCTGTTAATAATAATAATAATAAAAAAAATCCTTCCAGCAGAGATGTATCGAATACAAAGGAATTGTTGAGTAGCAGTTTTCATTTCATTAAAGCGTTTTAGGTTGATGAGCTGCAAGCGTTGGAATTTGAAGTTCCTCTGTCTCTGTGCTATTGTTGTAATTATTGCTGGATCCTAATATAAAGAAATGTTCCCTTCTGCACAGAAATGTTATAATATCAAAGAAATGACCTTACCTTCAAAGATTAAACACATTTGTGGAGGGATTTAGGGCATTATGTTCCTATGCTGTTTAAATTAAGTGACAAGATCTGACCATGCTGTTAAAAATGAGCAATTTTCTTTTCTGTCCCAGCGCAGCTATTCAGTATTCACCACTTAGTATTCATTGACACATCAAGACAACACAAATATTAATGCTGAAGGGGTCCATGTAAACACTGGACCCTCATTATCAACAGAGGTGTGTACAAACAGCGGATGCTTATGCAGTGTAGCATACCAGAGAGAATCATGGATTCAGAATGGGAATGAACGGCAAACCCACCTGTCAGACCTCCGTATGGGGCAGACCTTACTCTGAATCCTATCTGTCACATTATATTAATATTGATATCTGCAACAGCTAATGATACTCACAAAGGAATGGTGTATTGACAGTGTAATGCAAATCAATGATGTAAACAAAAACAAAAAGAGGAAATAATGTTCAGACATGCAGCAAAGAAATGTCAAATGTGATCATCACCCTAGAACAGACTGAAGATTAAATGTTACCTTTAGCGAAATCACAACTATGACCTTTAGAGAATGGGAATAAAAAACAACCCTGGAAGACATCAGACTGGTGGAACGTGTCACCTCACACAACCTTCTTTTGAGTAAAGTCACCGCACAAAGGTCAGGGAGACAGAGGACGGCTGTCATTAAAATACATTCAACAACCTACGGCTGAAATGAAAATTGACACATGTCAGTTTTTCCTCAACACTTGAATATGATGAGGGCCAAGGAGGAAAATTACAAAACAATCTACAATTTCCTAAATTTCAAGGTCAGTGCTAAGTCCAATTTCAAATGATCCTAATCATAGTAGAAGACCATTTTTAAGCTGATTTAAGCTGAATTCAATATATATATTAAATTAAATATGTACATAAAAATGTACATAATTATCTGGCAAACCCTATTTAACTGGCAGCATTTCTAAGGATCTGTCTTGGCATACAGTAGGCGCGTTTCCATTACCCTCCAAATTGCATAAATTGAAATTGTGAATTAAAAATACGCCTAATGGAATCGTGTCAGTTACGCAAAAACACCCATATGTCGCAAAAAGTTTTTATGTTGGAATGAGGTGGTTTTTCAGTCAATGCGAAAAAGGAATTATTCGGAATACTGCAATGGAATTTTTTTCCGCATTTACAGGTCACATGGCATATGTAAAATGTCATAAGACCATTCTTCAATGTACTATAACATCCAAGAAACACTTCATACGTGGCCGCTCTCTGGTATAAGGGGCTTTCCCTGCCATAAATGCTTAGACATTTTACACTGCACATGTCTGCACACGGTGCAATGTGGCTCTGATATCGCCACTGAAGCTGATTGTGGCCACTCTTCTCAATGCTTGAGTTTATTCCAGCCATGCCACACACGTTTCTGAAGCAGCTCTCTGTGTTGCTTCTGTGAAGATAGACATGTACTCCTTTAAATAAATATAGCCAAAATCCCACTAAAATCCATTGCCATGACTTCTAAAAATGTAAAAGATAGGCAAAAGGTTACGTTTTTGTCGCATAACATTGGTTAATGGTTATTTAAAATGTCATTTCGCGATATTTTTTTTAATCAACATTTATAAAATATTGCCAAAGTTTTGCACAAATCTGTAATGGAAACGCACCTACTGTCTTGCTGTAGATTTCAAACTGAATGTGCACTATGCAGTGACCAAGCAAGTTTAATTTATTTGGGTCCGATGGGAAACATTAAGTTCAGCATCAAACTGGGAAAATACTGAACCCAAAGTGTGTAAATAAGCCAGTGAATGCTGGAGGAAGAAGTCTCATGGTTTGAGGGAGGTTTTCTGCAGCAGGAGTTGGGCCATTCATGCAGCTACATGGCAGGGTGAATGCAAATTTATCAGAACCTCCTTCTGCAACCTTCCCTGTGAGGATCCCCCAATCGGCTCACAATTTTCATGTAAGACAATGCCCCCTGTCACACAAAGTAGTCCTGACATAAAAACGATTGAAAAATCTCTGATAAATTATTGGGGCCGGAGTTACTAAACAGTTACTAAACTGTGGAAGTATAGTGGTTTCTGTTCTCTTATTTTGATGTTTTCCACAAAATAAAGGTTTTTCTCATGTGCTTTGGTTACTTTGTAAAACATGCTAGCGGAACAGTGGTATACCCATATAGTATACTGTATACCCTCTATTATTCCTTAAAAAAATTTCAGCAATGAAGATTAACACTGTTTCAGAAAAAAAAAAAAAAAAAAAAGTTTCTAAATTTTTCTGTAATTTTGATCTCCACTAAATCTCTCTCTCTCTCTCTCTCTCTCTCTCTCTCTCTCTCTCTCTCTCTCTCAAAAATAATAATAATGAAAAAAAAAAAAAAACATTGTACTAAACCTGTCACTGGGGCGGTCCCTTTTCAAAACGTACACTTTTGTGGCTTTTACGTATTAAAATGTACACTAGGTACTTCTATGTGTATTTAAGGTAGCAATATGGACTCTTTAGGTACAAAGGTATGCCTTTTAAATAAATAGTGCCACAGTGACAGCTTTTATACCTTTTTTTTTTTTAGAGTGAATATATTCATATATACACATAGCTGTAACACAAAACAAATACTTTTTTATCTCATTAATAATATAATATAATATAATATAATATAATATAATATAATATAATATAATATAATATAACATTATTTAATATAATATAATATAATATAATATAATATAATATAATATAATATAATATAATATAATATAATATAATATAATATAATATAATATAATATAATGTTTTACACACTCTCTCTCTCTGTCTCTCTCTGACCTATGGAAGTAAACGTGCCATATTTTACTGCTTTTAAAACTCCCATGAAAATGAAATGGGTAACAGTGTTTTGTTTTCAACTGCTTTGGAAGAAGAGTTCTGAATGTAACAGTAAGTTAAATCGGCAGTACAATAAACTCTTACTCAAGTCCTTCTTCTCAAAACATTTATATTTGATGATATAAGTAGTAAATGCACTTAGAACATGGAAAAATGGAGTATTCACTAAATTGTTCTGTGCTTCTTATACCAATGGCACTACACCTCAATTTGCAATTTCTATAACCATCAAACTACTTAAAGTTCAAAGTCAGAACCAAGACTTCACCTGTCGGCAAGAGGTGATTTTGAGAATTGATCAGAATTAGTTCACCTCAGTCCAGATATTGACAGCCCTGACACTCTGACAGGTTATACCAGATTAGTGTCACCTGCATTGATCAGACACACTGATAACTGGCACTTTGACTGATCACACAATCAGAGACAAAACTGATAGCCAACCCTCCAACTCTCTTCCCTGATCCATTTTGAATAGCAGCACATGCTCTGTCTGGAGTCATCCAGGCGTGTCGTCTCATATGGATTTAAAGACAATTATCTCTCAAATCATAATTCTTTCATAAGACTCCTTTAAGGTGAGGTTAAGTCATTCAACTATTTTAAGCACAAAGCTCCACGGTTCATTTCTTAAAGACTTCTTCAAATGCTTGGAGACAGCAACATGAATTTCCAGAAAGAAATGTAAGTCTTGACAACATTCTTCATTAGTGTGGGACCAGCTCTTGTACTGCCTAAAGGCTGTCTGCGGTCCATGACGTGAAACAACACCGGAACAGTTGGGCGGCTGTCAGCCTCGTTCTAACATAATAAAGACACACATAGAAATATGTGTGTGTGTGTGTAGTCTTAAGTCTTAAGATCTTATACATTTTTGCTTTCAGCAGCCGTAATTTCCTCAGCTCAACCCCCAAAACACAGCCGCCAGTCACACTCGTATCATATAAAGTGGAAAAATGTGGCGTGTGCATCTACCCTGCATTAGAAGAGTCTGAGTGAAGAATGCCTGAAAAGCAGAAAGCACCTTCTACAGTATGTGTGGGGAAACTGTAAATGGATCCCAGCTCCAAGTCCTTCTCGACTTATTAATATATGGGTGTTTATCGCTAGAAACTCACTCTCAAATATATTCAGTAATAACATCACAATAGCATGTGAGCCCAAACAGCATTGTGTTTCCCTTCTAACTTGCTCCTCTAGACGGCCCGATGTTATCATAGGGTGTGGATTGCCCTTTCAGAGTTGATATTTTAAGTTTAACCTTTATTTGAAAGCTTGAACGTTCAGTTTAGAGATGGAATTAAGGTCAGAGCTCAGAAACCGTCAGTGTGATACAGTGTTTTTTGGTCACCCGCAGTGAAATTGCATTGATGCACTCAATCATGTCAACTAACTCATAACACTCATAATTTAGAGTCGTGCAACGCTGGCCTGACACATCACTTACTAAGTGACGGCCAAGAAGATGTACAAAGTAAAACTGTGTGCACCGTCTTCTCTGCTAAAAGAGCAATCAGTGCGGCTTGCCCACGGGCACATGTCGAAATCTGTGATGCAGATGACTCTTACTGATGCTGCAAGGGTCAGTGCTCTAGTAAGTCAAACTGAGCTATTATTTTTCGAACTAATGCGTTTACTGCTGAAAAGAAAAGCGTACTGTGGCTAGTCGCTGGAATGGGTTGTGTTTTGGGTGATGGTGTCCGCCATCAAGTGTTTTAACTCACAATACATCCTTAATCCAAATTTAAATAGGATTTGTTTTTAGGATATGTCTGTAAAGCAATTTACCCTGGATGTCTGTAATGTTTTCACACAGGATAAGCCATGTCTGCAAAAAGCACCCAGAATGGCACTCGTGAGCATTTGTATGTTACAGCCACACATAACTACCGTACTCTTTGAGAAAATACATTTAGCTGTGATGCAATCTACACTGCAGCACTGTCACTCGTGCGGGACCTTTTTTGAAAGGTACAGACATGTACCATTAAAGTATTAATACTTCATTAAGGCACTAACTTTAGGTGCTTTTTTGCACCCTTTAGGTGTGAATAACGTATAAATGTTTATATTTTAAATTTTTTACCTTTTTGGTACCACCTTTTTTTCAGAGAGGAAATATTAAATATTGTTCTAAATGTTTTTCAAGTCATTATTATTTTTATATAAGTGTCTTATGCTCACCAAGGCCACATTCATTTGATCGAAACACAACAATATTGTAAATATTACAATTATTTTAATTGTAAATAGTAATACAATAATTGTTTTTTGTTTTATTGTATTTTAAAATGTAATTTATATGATGCAAAGCTGAATCAGCATCATTACTCCAGTCATCATTGTCACATGATCCTTAAAAAGTCATTTTGATTTGCTGCTCAAGAAACATTTCTCATCATCAACGTTTAATCAATTTCTTGACAAAATCATTTGTGCTATCTAATATTTCTGTGGAAAACATTATGGATTTTTCTGAATTATCTGATAAGTAGGAAGTTCAAAAGAACAGCATTTAATTGTAATAAATATTATAAAAATTTGAAATGTCTTAACTGTCATTTTTGATCAATTTAATGATTCCTTGCTAAATAAAGTTTAGTAAAGATTTTGTATTAATTTCCTTTAATTAAAAAAAAAAAAAAAAAAAAAAAAAAACTAAACAACAGAATGTATGTTGTATGCAGTAAGTCTTTTGGCTCTTTTCCACTGCATGGTATGACTCGGTTTGGTTCACTTTTGTTTTTTTTCCACTGTGTACGTACAGTATCTGGTACCTGGTACTTTTTTTAGTACCAAAACATGACGTGTAAACTCTGTGGATTGGCTGGAGAGAATCTTCACTACCTGCGTCACTGAACTTGTGACACAAACACAACAGAACCGCTAGATTTAAATCAGCACAGCCAGCCAAGGATCGAATGCAACGCCTATTTTTAACAACCAAAAAGTTTTGTTATCTGCTGCTGAAGTACTGTACAGATATTCCTCTTGTTGATAGCTGAGGAACGGATCCAGTGAGAGCTTGATGGTGCAACGCGGAATGAAAAAGTTTTTTTAAGGGTCCTGTGTCCTGACATTTTATCCTACCCTGTCAGATTTTCCTACCCGGGTTTACCTTTGTCTCATGCTAAACAACGATATTTAATGTATCTCATCTGCATTACTGTAAGGGTAGGTTTAGGGTTGGGGTAGGTGTAGACTTGAATAAAAACGCAATCTAATTGGTAGAAAATAATATTTATTGTTGGTTTCCTGTAGCTGTATCCCTTCTAGCTACAACCGCGAATATAACAGATAATTACTGTATTTGCAGTACTGTAAGGGTATGATTAGGGTTGTGGTAGGTGTAGACGTTAATAAACCATAACTTTACAGTAGCATTTTTCGTTGTGGAATTGTACTACCCACTGTTTTAGTGGGAGGTAGGAAAATCTGACAGCGTAGGACAAATCGACAGAACACCGGCAGTAGAGGTGGTGCAACTATAACGATATGTGAATAATCCTGCCCACTCTAAATCGATACTTAACTGCAGTGGAAATGCAAACCGTGCTGAACCGAGCCGTGCCGTACCTTACTGAGCCATGCCGAGCAGAGTTGTACCATGCACCTTTCTTGCTTTATACTGTTCTGCAAAATGTGTTCTGAAAAGCAAGGCAAGGTAGCACAGTCTGAACAAACACACACACACACACACAGAAATCTAAAACACTTAAAACTTTCACCATCATTTTGCACAAAGATCACATAATAACAAAAATCATACTTAGGCTACGTTTCAAATTTTTCAAAACAAAAGAAATCAGGATCCTTTCGTATTTCTCTACATGGATAACAAATGAATGAATTTCACTTGGTTCCTCTCACAAGTCTCAAGTTGTATGGTCTACAATCTTTTCAATAAAAGCTCAGACAAAAAAAAAATACTATATGCTTTGCATCCTTAAATCCATAAATGCTAAACATGGGCTGCTGAGAGCAGATTTACAGGATCGTATTAGCTCACCATTTCAACTGCTATTATTTTTGTTTACTGTTTCCAGTCGATTTATAGAACATAAAAGAAGCCGTAATTTTTACCTGCATAGAAATGTGCAGTCTGAAATATTACAGACAAAGCCGATTAGCACAAAATTATAATCAGGACTCAGTATCAAGTAAAACTAACTCTGTCCAAAGAGGGCTAGCCAATTTTACCAGAAAGGCCATGTATGACACATTCCTTCACCAAGCAAGTTTTGTGAACAGACCAGCACAAAACCAGCATGTATCTAAACTGGTCTTAAATGCAGAGTTATCTGAAAGAGGCACTCATCCATGAAGTGATGTATGTTATCCTCCAGCTATGAACAGAGAAGAGCAAGATGTTGTGAGATCCATCAAATGCATCCCTGATTCCACCACATTCAGGGGAGATAAATGGCCTTATTGGGACAGACCACACAGTGGCAAACCTCTAATCTGCTGCATAGATTACAGTTCTCATTGATCCGCACATCAGTGTGATGGGCCAGATAGAGAATAAGAACCAATCCCGTGGGCTCCAATAAAACACTAGTTCTATACTATGTCTGTTGTCAAATAAAATATGTAATATCAATATATATTTAAATTAAAATATAAATATTAGATTTGGGGTCAGTAACATTATAAATATATATATATATATATATATATATATATATATATATATATATATATATATATATATATATATACACTATTAAAACAAGATTTATATTTCAAATAAATCTTATTCGTTTTAACTTTCATTCATCAAAGTATCCTGAAAAAGATGCGATTTCTACACTTCAGCAGCACAACTGTTTTCTACATTGATGATATGAAATATTTCTTGAGCATCAAATCAGCATATTAAAATGATTTCTGAAGGATAATGTGACACTGAAGACTGGAGTAAAATATAGCTTGGACGTCACAGGAATAAATTACATATTTTCTTTCATTCCTTTTTTTTTTCATGGAAAGCAAAATAATCTGAATAATTAAGTTTGTAAAAAAAAAAAAAAAAAAAAAAAAAATTGAAGTATGTCTATATATAATGACACTTTAAAACAGCTCTTTCCTTATCTCAACTGCACAACAAAGAGATTAAAATTCTCAGCATTAAACCCCAATACAGAAATGCAAACCTATGACAATTCAATATTAACTTCGACAGCACTAGTAATAACTTATGTAGACTTAAAATGTAACCTTGGATGGGCATTGCTATGTACAGTCAAGATATCAGCAAACAGGTGAAAAGATGAAAGATTTCATTAATACTAAGAACTCAGCTAGAAAGCTACACAAGTGAAAAACTGCAAGATAATGGCAACTTCTTGTACATTTTGCATGCATTTTGTAATTGATTTTCTCACATCTATCTACCAATCGCCAGTCTAGCTCTATATGTATCGATCAAAGCTGTGTCAGGTTTGACATTCGCTATAATTACACTGAGATTCTGCTGTTGATTAGCTAGAGGTCACAACGATTTTAGCCTGCTGTAAATTTAAGTGGGGGGTGGTGGGAGGAGAAGAAAGAAAAAATATAAAAAAAGGTGACCTTGGTCCTCATATTATATTGCCTCTCGTGTGTTCTGTGAATTTCTGGCAGTGCTGGAGAACTAAAACGACGAGGTCATAAACCAGCAGAAAATTACAACTGCGACTACAGGATTCAATGAATTTGAGTAATGTGCTGCTGACAAAAAGTTAAATGACTGACTTCCTCAATATGTTGCTTTAGAGATAGGCCTCGGCTGAAGAATGTGTTGACTTACACATGAGCTATAAAGCTGCAGAACTTAAGATGTAGCATCACACCACACTGCCGCTAAGTGACAAAGCACTGCAAAGCTTGGAGGTATGAAAACATTAAGAAAAAATGCATTTATAATAGGATACGGTAAAACATTCCCAGCTGCCGGAGGAATTGCTTTATTTATGACTTTTTTCACTTCACATCCAGGTGTAATAGAGCCTCTGTTATCAGAGTAAATGAACATCAGGGCTTCACAATGAACCTGAAGTGCTGTGAAAACAAAGAACAAATTCTGTTTCTTGGAGGAGTTCGCTAGTTTATTTGAATTCCTTTAAAGAAATGCGGAATTGCTACAGAGTCCAGAGATGGAAACTGACAATCCGCGTTTGGCCAACGGAGTCGAACACTTAAGACAAACTGGCAAGCAGAAACACCTGGAGTTGATATTCAGAGATCTTCACTGACAAGAGCCCTTATTAGACTGCCCACAGTGTGGGTTAGCTGCTGGAGAACTAAGGGTCTGGCCATATGGGGTTCACACTGGGAGGTTACTGAAACACCAGGATCAGAAACATTATTTAATTACACCGAAACAGGGCATTCTTTGACTTTGATAGAATGCTTCTGTTCCCTGGAGTAATTCCATGCAACTGTGCATCTAGGAGATCGACATCCTGGACAATCCAACCTGTTCACTCATCAAATTGAAAACCCCATGTCGGTAAACACAATTTTCTGTATAAGCTTGCACAAACACTGCTGAAAATCATTTTCTTAATCAGTATATTTGTTTGTGTACACACACACGATGTGTGTGTATATAGATAGACACACACACACACACACACACACACACATACATACATAAATACATGCATACACACAAAATAAAACTCACTTGGAAAAAAAAAAAGAAAAAAAAAAAATATATATATAGAGAGAGAGAAAGAGAGATAGATAGATAGATAGATAGATAGATAGATAGATAGATAGATAGATAGATAGATAGATAGATAGATAGATAGATAGATAGATAGATAGATCCCACCCTCACTGCAAATCAATCTCCAAAGCCACGCTTCCTCCAAAAAACATGAACGCACACAGGCAGGCCAGAGGCTGACCAGCGACATGATGAGAGACAGTGCTGGAGGAGGGTTGAATGCAACACAGTCAGATTACCTCATCTCTCATTCACCGGTGAGAAACATTGCACATACAGGGTGAACGGAGGTATGCAAATACATATGTTGAAAGGCAGGTAACACAGCCTATCGTAGCCCTCAGACCGAGGAATATGATTGGACAAGGGGAAGTTTTGGCCTAGTGGTTAGAGAGTTTGACTCCTAACCCTAGGGCTGTGGGTTCGCGTCTCGGGGCAGCAATAACACGACGTAGCTGCCCTTGAGCAAGACACTGAACCCCCAACTGCTCCCCGGGCGCTGCAGCATAAATGGCTGCCCACTGCTCTTGGTGTGTCTGTTCACGGTGTGTTTGTATGTGTGCACTTTGAATAAGTTTTTTGAATCAAATCACCTACCCTGCCTTTATTGTAATCGACGAAATTACTGCCAAAAATGTTTTTTATGTCAATAATACCAAAAAAATAAAAAAATAAAATAAAATAAAAAATTCATAATGATAATTAAACAAACTGAAAATGATGTGACAAATAACACTGTAAGTTATAAATAATGCAATAATGTTTTTTTTTTTTTTTTTTTTTTTTAAGACAAATCTATATATATATATAAAATACAGATTTCCAGTCAAAATCAATAATAATCAGACATTTCAGCTGCATGAGCTAAAAGCAGAACAGGGAACAAACACTGTTTACAGCGAGCTGATTAAACCTCTCTAAAGGATCTACATATAGCAATGTAACTGAACTACGAAACTATGAAACTATGACTAAGACTAAAACAAATTTAAAAAAAATATGTAAAAATTAAGATACCATTGAGTAGCTGCACATTCTGTTTTGCTCTTAGTGTTTTTATTTATTTTATTTTATTTTTTTAAGTATCTATAAGCACCACCAACACCCCTAAACATCACATAAATAAAGCATGAAACTGACATGTCAATTATATGGTGTCTTTTTGTTTCTAAGCAGGGATTTCTTGGCCAAAATGATCTGCAATGTGGACCAGACTTTATGCAGATAGTCAAAGTCCAGTAGTCCATAGTGTTCATACTCTAGAATTGTGCTAAGACGCTCAAGGCTGTATCAGGATTTCAATCAGACTGTAAACGGCATGACGGGTGTCTCTTAAGAGTGCTACCAGCCTGTAATAAGAGTTCAGTCCTGCCCTTGAATACAGAATAGAGGGATATATATCACTATGCAATGAGCTTTAACTGGCCAGTAAACTGGAGCAGTCTGAACATCAGTGCAAGGAAAAATGCTCCATCTCACGGTCAGATCCGAACAGACCCCGACATACATGCTTCAATATGCTCATTCTTGGGAAATAAAGCAGAAACAGAGCAAATGCCTGTTCCTCCAGAGCCCAATTAACTCCGGCAAAAGGAAGTTAAGAAAACTGCATTGAAAACAACACATGCCCAAAAATCCTTCATTATTTTGTCTCTTAGGTTTGGGCTGAAAGGTTAAACAATAGAGCAATGGAAACACTTCATGATTAATTTAACCAGACTTCTCATCAACATAATTATCAAAATCATGAGAGCTATTTTGATGCTGTTAGATATGATTACTCACTTCTTTGCTACACAAATTAATTTAACTATAAATACCGGGTAATTAAATTTTACATAGCAGCATTGTAATTTGTATAATAACACAGATGCCCTTTAAATTCAACAAAGTCTGAAATAATGAATTCACAAATAAAAATAAATAATAAGACACCCTTTCTCATCCCCCAAAACACCTGAATGAGTCAAATTGCATCAATCAACCGAGGTACAGGGAAGATCAAATAGAGTATTTGACACTGGTGTTACTTACGATCACACATCTGATGTCTTTTGAACTGGAATTAAGAATTATGAGAAAAATCTCTAGTTCTAATTAAACCCGTTTTAAACACCCGCACCTCTCAGACCCGTGTGTCAATTCTCCTCATGAACATTAATTAGTTAATTCCACTGGATTCTTTCCTGCCTCCTTAATATATCCATCCATAATCTATTATGACACAATAATAAAACATGCAAAAAGGCTCCAATTAGTTTCTGGGGTTGTAAAGATGGGCTATTATGGTCTCACTAAGGCTTCCTCAAGTTCACGTTGGTGGATTCCTCATCTTCATGGCATCTCTCATAAATAACACAGCTAGATTAAAATGGGTCACACTAACTGATCTCCAAAGCAATGCTATCAGCTGGTGTAATGCACTGTTGAAACACTGTGACGCTGACATGACGCTGACCAATGTGACCAGCTGCTCTTAAAAGCCTTTTCTTGATTGGATCACTCTCAATAGCAGAATGCTTTATAGATATACAAATCATCCAGAGTTCTAATGGAATACGCAAACACCGTACTCTTCAGCCAAACAACTTTCCATTACTATTACATTTTTTTTTTTTTTTTTTTTTTTGTAAATATAATGTGACCTTTTGGATCCAGGTGGATATTAGAATCCTTTAGATATGACACTTTATTTGTGGTGCTGGCTAAAACAGCACTATAATTGTTTCTTATGCTTTATTCAACACCCTTAAACTAGTGTATAACCTACATGCACATACAGACGTTTTACTACAATTATTTTGATTGTATACCTTTTGAGTTGACGCAAGTGACAGTTTGAGTCCTGGTTCCATTTCCACAGTTCCCTTCACTGGTCAAACAAGGACCCTCAGATTGCACCTGCCACAGAAAGCATGCTGGATCCTACTCCTGCTCTGCTGTAATTTGCCTGAATACCTTCTTTTAATTTACTCATTTGTAAAACTATGAGCTATGACTGCGAACTGAGAAGCCAGTCATAAATTAAATAGCACTGGAATATGAACATTTAAGACCTAAAAATACTGTTTAAACATGAAGGCAAAACACTTTTTTATAATAAAATAAATGAATTAAATCTATGCATTGTGCTGTTAGAAAGATTGTCAATGTCTTTTAATTCAAGTTCTTGAGCAAAAAATAAAATAAATAAATAAATAAATAAAAAACCTTAGGCCAACTGTAATTAATATTCCATAAATTGGCAAACGTTCTCAAAGCCAACCCCCGTCGATATCAGCTGCATTACAGTGCAGTCCATAAGCGAGAGAAAAAAAGATGTATCAGGCTTTACTCCAAGCATAATTTATCAAACAAGATTATCTGATGACTAACATGAGGGTAGGATGCTAGCTGTCTGGATACCATCTGATCCTGTTTATGGTCTGTGATGAGTAGATACCATCTCCTCATATCTTTGCTCCTTGACTATGTGCATGCCAGTAGTGAGATTTGGTTCGTCACACACCCCTGCAGGGGGCCTGACTTGGCAGTCCTTGGAAAATCATAGTGTCAGCCAAGCCTTTGAAATAATCAAAATAGCCTACAGCTCTTAACACTGCTTTGACACAAAAAATGGTAAACCCTATAAGTCATGAGTATATTGTGTGACAAGAGCTCTGAATATGTTGTCTATATATTTCAAACTTTGGCGTATTACCAGTTTGCTTCACTTATCACACACAAATTGAGAAGACATGATTAACACTCTATTTCTTAGAACAGATGTATATTCTGTAGACTGCATTATGAATAATTTGTTCTTTTTTCAGAATTCATTATATGACGATTCTATAAAACTGGTTTATATTCATGCATATTCACAACAGTGGCATCTTCTGCAAAAACTTGTCCATTTCACTCTGGGGACAGTCCATATGAATCTGTCTTATAACTTTTTGGAAACTTACATTTGTTTCCATAGATAATAGGCCAATTTATTTTTTAGATATCCATTTCCAACACTGACATAATATTCCCAGATGCAAAAATGTACAATTTATCTCTAAATTGTATAAATTACTGTCAAGTACAAAAAGCACTTTTGTTAAAACCTTCCCACTGGTAGAACTGAATTAAATTAATTTGTTCAAAACAAATTGCCATATGTGTTATATAGATACTTATATTTCCACTAAAATACAAAATATTAGATTTTACACACACACACACACACACACACACACACACACACACACAATATTTAACTATATTTCAATATATACTTTAGTACATGCACAAAAATGCAAGTTTTGTTCATTGAAGAAGCAGACTGAAAGTGTAACAAACAACTTCCTGCACATCTGAGCCCCAAAAGCAGCATTATTCTTCTGTAGGTGACAACAGCCCGACTCCAGGAAAATAAATGAACAAATTACAACCACACATCATTCTGAAACTACACCTGAGCAGCATAGTGGAGGACATACTCCCTTGGAGAACATGCATGCCGACACGGTTTACACACCAAAAGCCTTTCTGGCCCAAAAGGAATGCATGGATGGGCGATGCCCTCCTCCAAACTGTGCAAAACAATTTGGTGGAGACACATCCCTGCGGATATTAATAATTGAAAGGTTCACAGGAGCTGTTGGACTTATTCATTGGAAAGATTGGTGGGCTGCAGGCAGAGTTTCACTTCCAATAATTCAGAACCTTATCAGTCCCACTTCAATGCTCCCTACTCATATTAATGCTGGGTAGAATTTGTTTACAATCATTACCAAACCAGTGTTCAATCCATTCCTCCACATGCTTACATTCACCCAAGATCACACAAAGTGGATAAAAAAATGACTGTGGGCAATTGTAGATTTGTAATGCACTAGAAATGTTAATAAAACAACAAAATAATCAATCCACAAGACTCCTCTGATTAAATCTATGTTTGAACGTGTAGGAAAGAAGTTCATTTTTCTCTTTATGAAAGCTCTAGGCTCGGGAGTTCTGCGTAGTTCACCCAGTATCAAAGATCAAACGATCCTCTGAAACAGCAGCGAGGTGAAATGCTTGAAAAGAGTAAACAGACTATTGTCTAACAAGGTGCAGTCTAAATAATGAATAAAAGATAATCTAGACACCCTACCTATTAGACATTCCCACTGGGAAAACACATCACAAAATCTTCTAGACAGTAATCAGTCATAAAGCAAATCCTTCTCAGATGGGTTTCTTCTGATATTTCTCCTCAAGAATTTCAGAAGAAAGCTTAATGTCTCAAACTGTTTTGCCAAAATATCAGCAAGTGTGCAAAGTTAGAGATTTCAACATGAACATTTTTTTTTTTTTTTCTTAATGATCTTGATACTTTTTACTTTTTTGTAGTTCTATAGTCTGAATTATGTTTATTACTTAATAAATGAATAATTTCAAACACACACACACACACACACACACACAAACACACACACACAAAAACAGTGTGAAAAATCATTACAATTCAAAATAACTGTGTTCTGATTTTGCAATATATTTTAAAATGTCATTTATTCCTCTGGTGGTAAGGCTGAACTTTTAGCATCATTACTCCAGTCCTCAGTGTCAAATTATCCTTCAGATATCATTCTAACATGTGGATTCTAATATGTTGAAACTGAAATATATTTTTTTTCAGGATTATATTATGAATATAAAGTTCAAAAGGACCACATTTATTTGAAATAGAAACCTTTTGTACTATTATAAATGTCACTTGATCAAATAAATGCAACATATTATATCATATTATTTTCACATTTAACATCATAATTTAGATTTTCATAGCTCTAAAATATTCATCTTGTTTCAGTAAGGCAGGTGAATGATAAAAGTGCAGCACTGTTTTAAAGCTGGGATTATTCTTATCATTCTTATCCAGAATGAGTCATTTCTGACTGAAAGCCCCACTTATGTATGACTGATTTGTGTGACATCAGTCTGCCCTCTGCTATATTCTCTCATTATAGGGCAGTACTCTGGCAGCTCGCTTCAGTGACAGATGGTATCACCTCTCACCAGAAATGATGTCAGTTTTAGATACTCTGTTACCTCTGGGTTCAGCTCAGTGGAGAGGTGTACCAATCATCAATTTAAAAAACATATTTAAAAGTGGATTTTATTGCTTCTATTAATAATAGAGCAGATTTTTTTCCCACCAATAACATTTCATTCCCATATTGTCCCACCTTTTCGTCCATGTGTTTCCATGCAGTTGTCGTGGAGACAGGCCCCCCAGGAGGACCAGGAGGAGAGCAGGCATAGCTGTGGGCATGGTATAGAGCAGTGCTGCACTGCAGAAGGCAATTCTCCTGCACACAGATGCCCACTTACTGGCCTAGACACTACAGAAGTATAGGAAGGAAGAATACATATGTCAGGGAAATTTAGCCAGAACTTTTCTTGGCAAAATATAATTCAGTTTAATAAGTATAATTTTCTGATCTTTCCTGCTGAGCACTAACTCCCACACAGAATAAAACGAATTTCAAGCATTTAGCTTAAAGTCTTGACAGATCTCTGTTTCTGGATTGTGACATACATTCAAGTGAAACAGATTATATGATAAGAAAAAAATATAGGGACAGGACTTGGTTCTTTTTCTAATTTTACTCAGTGTTTCGCTATGGGAATTTGGCGTGACCAATTTTGGAAGCTCTTATGACACTATGATGGACAGGTTGACCTGTGACCTATATCAGCTAGTACGACCCATGCCAAAGACACCAGACAGCTAGCCCTAACCCAGCTTTTGTGCCTAAGGTAGTTGACTCAGCGTATATGGTGCCCATCTACTGAACTGGCAGCTTTTCACCCTCCTCTGTTCTTTTCTCCAGAGCAGCAAAAGTTGAATTCATTATGTCTGGTGCAGGCTCTTGTATGTAAAGTAATAACAGGTTTCAGGACTCATGACAAGCTGTTTGTACCTTGGGCTGCTCCTCCTTTGGAAGCCATTGTTTCATTTCATAGTCTCATTGGATCATAGAGGCTATATCTTTAGCATATGCTTGCAAGGATCTTCAACTCCTTAAGGGCTTGAGAGCCAACTCCACACGGGGTATGTCTACTTTGTGGGCCTCAATCAGGGGAGTTTCTGTTCAAGATATTTGTTTAGCAGCAAGTTGGGCTATGCCACATACCTTTGCGCAGCTCTATAGACTGGATGTGTCTGAGACATCCTCAGCACATGTAGTGCTGGAAGCAGGTAGGTATAATAATAAAAAAAAAATGATTTGTTAATTAATTGCCCATTTAATTGTTATGGGTGATATTGGAACACTCTGGGAGTGGGCTATATCTTCCATAGTGAAACACAGAGCAAAGTTAGAAAAAGTTTTTTTTTTAGTTAGGTGTTTAGGTGAGTTAGGTGTTTCATCTGCACTTGCCTCCTTGCACAGGTACGGGAAGTAATTTCTCTATAATGACTTGGGCTAATGGCATAATATAGGTGGGTGGATAATATAGGTGGGGCGGAGCCTGGTCACAGGTCAGCCTGTCTGTCAAAAGCCCTATTCGGAAGGGACTAGTTTTACAGGGGGTCGTTAGAGAAATCTTCGTTTCACAGACGTACTTGGTGATTTTCTCACACAACCTCTGTGATAATTCCAGAGCAAATTACCTACCGTTTTTCAGCAAACTCAGTGATCCTCTGAGAAAACTAATCCCGTCCGAATGCGAATGTCTGTGATTGCCAGTGATATTTTATTTCACAACGCGTTTCCTTGTGTGTTTTGGCCAACGTGAATTACCGTAGATGCTCTTACCGCGCGGATGTTTGATATATTTGCTTAGCGGCAAATAAATAATAATAAAAAATAATACAAATAATAAAATCAAGAGCAAGATCGCGTAAACTGTTAATACCTGCTATTGTAATATCAGCATCAGGTAAGATTACTCACGTTCATTTATGTACTCAGTTACATAACGTTTTAATTACATTTAATTAAGAAAAAGAAAAAAGAAAAACAAGTTAAACTAAAGGAACCACACATTAACATGGTTTTGCTATACTAGCCATTTAGTATTTATTGTGTAATAGTAATAAGGCAATCATTCTGAATGAATTAAATGCACGCATACAGAGCGCGTGATCTCTGTGACGCCCAGATGCACAATCAGACCCTCCCACCTCTGTAATAAACACGGAGATACTAGTCCCGTCCGAATTGGTACATGAAAATCACAGACGTCAGGTGGAATAGTGCACAGACGAATAGTGCTAAAGACAGACATGGTGTCATAAGAGTTCCCGCAGTTGGTCATGCCCAAAGCGATTCCCATATTCAAACAGCTCACACTGTTATCAAATAACCCACCGTTTTCTCCATCGGTTGTTCATTGGATGGAGGCAGATCTTAATACAAACTAGCAGCTCATTCTAAGTGACAGACTTAAACAGTCTAAGTTACTGAAATCTGACATACATCACTAGATAGAAGTCTATCATTTGACAGGAAGAGTTTTTGATTGAACATTACAAAGTAAAAAAGAAAAGAAAGAAAGAAACATGCATGGATATAATGTTCACAATAAAATTGATAGTATTCATTCAGGAAATAGAGAGGGCAAATTTGCGTAGCATGTCAACTTAAATAATTAACATGAATTGTTGTTTCCAAACATTTTAATTCTGAAATTTCATGTATCTACACGTGAAACACAATATTCAAGGTGAAAACTTTGATGGTGGGACATAATTTTATCCATCAGAAATGAGTTAGATTGTGAATTGAAAGTATTTACATACCAGAATGGAGGCAAACTGAAATGTGAATTTGGTAATAATACTTATTATATAATTACTATATAATTAATAATACTATATTTTGGCTATTGATTAACTTTAGCCAATAGCCTACGAGACATGGCCTACGAGACATCATCAAAAAAGGAAAGTAGTTTCAGAGGACAGGAAAATTAATCAAATCTGTTCCTATTATAGAGTAGCATGTGCTGGATGAATAGTTCCCAATATAGCCAGGGACATGCAGTAAGAAAGTAAAATGATTTTGCACAGATTTTGACTTGCATTGATTCTCAATGTGACCTTTATCAAACAAGTGTTCAAAGGTTTATGCAAACGTCTTTAAAGTTTCTTACTTTGACTGTGTTCTGTTAACATTATGTCCCTTTGGAATTATAAGGTTCTGTCTGACATTATTGTCAAAATTGAGTTATTCACATATTCTTATTCTGTGACAACTTTTTTACAGTATGTGATAGCTTTTTTTATGTTGTGTACACCTTGGGATTTTTTATTAAAAAAAAAAAAAAGTTCTATCTACACAGTCAAAGGGAATGCAAAAACGTCTCAGGTTACACATGTAACCATGATTCCTAAAGGGACCTCGAGCTGCGTAGGAGGACGCTTTGGGAACACCCTTCAGCATGACCGGGTCTAGGTTTAGTGGATGGGCGAGACATCACAGGCGGGTGACGTCAGAGGCCAGGAAGCTTAAAAGCATGTGCGGCGAAGCCGGCAATTAGCCTTCTGTCATTCAGCAGTGCTCTGTGTGTGTGTGTCAGTCACTATCTGTTTGTGAGTCTTATTTAGTGTTGTTTGTCCACTGATAAGCTCCATTAAGTCAAAGCTTCAGTCAAGAGAAGTTTTGGGTGAAAGCAGTGCCGCGTTCAGGCTGTGTGTTTCTCCTGCCCGTAAAAGAAAACACTCGCATCGCGGCCCGTCAGCTCCCTCGAGAACTGATTCTGTGCTTCACTCTCAAGCAGACAAAACTACTGGGTGTTTCCCTACCCCAATACCTTTTTCTTTTGCTGGCAGGGGAAACATGACTGACACACACACAGAGCACTGCTGAATGACAGAAGGCCAAATGCCGGCTTCGCCCCTCGTGCTTTTAAGCTTCCTGGTCTCTGAAACCACCCGCCTATGATGTCTCGTCCATCCATTGGACGGATTACACACATGGTTCAGAGCCAGTCACGCTGAAGGGTGTTCCCAAAGCATCATCTGACGCAGCTCGAGTTCCTAAAGAGGAACTTTGAAATTCAAAATCTCAAAATTATTCAGAATGCAGATAGAACCTTACAATTCCAAGGGGATGATTAGTATGAGAGTCCCTGGTTCAGGTGGAAACCAAACACCACACTTGATTTTCATTGATCTATATCCCCAAACAACACTGACTGAAAGGAGTCATCTTCATCTGTATGCCTTTCTCAGCTCAGCATGCCTTGAATCCATCTAAACACTGCTTTCATTGACTAGTGTAGCTCCTCTAAATTCATTTCAGAGTAAGGTGACTCCCTTTAACTACCTCTAATCTTAGAAACAGGTTTTTCACAAGCACGGTTACTCACGTCTAATACAAATGGCTAACCAAAAGACATGTTGCTCTGGATTTCTTAAACCAAAATGAATTAGCCTTTGCAATGTGAAAACCAACACATCTGCAGCTGAAGAGACACACTGAATGCACAGAACATAGTTAAGCCATACTACTGTTCATTGTCATTTAGACACGGTTCCGTACCCTCATTTCTGTGATGAGGGGTGGAGTTGTCAAGGACCTGGATGCAGTACAGCTGCCTGGTCTGAATCCCTCCACCACAGAGAACGCTTACATTGTTAAGCCTTCTGTCCTGCTGGCTGAGAAGAGATGCCACTTGACAGTCCCCCCAGTCCGTGCTCTTCCACACATACCTGGAGAACAAAAGCACACACCCGCTGTGGTGAAACACACTTCTTTTGTTTTGGCCGTTTCTCATAATATCATGCGGGGTTCCTCTCAAAGGTTGCACTAGATAAATGGGCACAGTGAGCTGCTGCTGAAAGATACTAATAGGCTTAGCTTCCTGTTTTCCGGCAGGAAACCATCTACTAATGAAAATGCATTGACTAAGCAAAGTGTTATGATGCATAAAGCAGTGGTTTTAATGAAATAAGTGTCTGCTGCTATTGATCAAATACCTAATCTCACTAATTAGCTTCCTCTAATCTTTGCTATGCACGGATGCAACAGGGGTTCAGTAAATAGATACAGTACTTAAACAAAAACTCTCGAAAAACCATTTAGTCAATTTTATTTTTCCACTTTCATGTACAGTATGAATTTAATTATTATTGGGAGGCTGAAATACAAACCTAGGGCAGTTAGGAAGTAAATCTCCAATGATGTTGCAGGCTTCCTTTTCTTCAAGAGTGGCGCATTCTTTGCCTAGTCCAATAGGAGTCTGCGTTATGCTGCGAGTCCTGACCCGAAAACCAGGTGACATATCTGATGCCCTACATGTCTTTGAACATGGACTCCAAACGGACCAGTCAGAGGTCTCACAGTCTCTGGGCATAATGCATGACTGGAATGTTCCAGGACCTTTGTCAAGGGTACAAAGACTGAGAACAAGAAAACAAATAAATTAGGGATGACATGCACACAAAAACATATTCAAACATTTTAATGCTGCCAAAAAGAGATGAAGGAAGTCACTGTGATTTAGAGTTGAAAGCACATAGTGACAATATGTTTTATGAGATAAATGCCATCAGTTGTTCCTCTATTGTTAGTATTTAATAGGGTGTAATGAAGAACCTTTTGTGTGTGTGTGTGTGATTGTGTGTGCGCGTGTGTGTGCGCGTTTTGTTGTGACAAATTTGTGATTCAGTTAAAGCTGCAGTCGGTAACTTTTGACGCTCTAGCGGTTAATAAACAGAACTGCTTGCGTCTTGCGGAAGAACACTGTAGCTGGAGCTACTTCTCTCTGTTTATGTCTATGAAGAATCACAAAGGTACTGGGTTACTCCGCCGTGGTACCCCTGAAGCAATTTAAAATAGTCAGAATATAAACACTTATTATAGGTGCACCCTAGTGATTCAGGACAGGCTAAAAACACGGTTTGGAAAATGGTGTACTCGCTTATTATATACATTTTGTAAATTTTGAACACAAAAAAAGTTACTGACAGCAGCTCTGATTGGATGTTTCTTATCGGGAGCAGTGTATTTCTGCAAATGGCAATAGGACCAATGGGAGGAGCCAGAGGAGCTTGATTCTACTGTCAGGGCATAATGACAGATTTAAAAAATATATAAAAAATACAATTTTCCAAAAGTTACCTACTGCAGCTTTAAAACAAACTTACAAAACCCCTACAAAACATAAGATTCTGAATCCTTAGCCAACTTTTCAGTGCATAATTTGCATATTTAATAATATGAGTAGAGTATCCGTGGCAAGAGACGACTAGATTCATAATTTGTCAGAGATGTTAAAATTTTCTTAATATACTACAATGCTTGAGTGATGGTACAGCAAATGGTTTTTGCATAGCAGACTCCAGACAGTGTAATGAATGTAAAGTGAATGATATTTAAATGATTTATTCACCTCTGTGTCCTATGAAGCAATGACTGCAATATGAAATATGAATAAATGCACAGCAAATTGCATATCTAATTAGCGATTCATCCATTTAAGTCATCTGATTAATTTACTTGTGTATATCATAATCCATTTGTGTAGTATTCATTTTCACTTCATTTTAAATGATAATTAAACTATAATTGGAAAAACTGCAGAAACTGAACTCAGGAGGGAAATATGCAAATCACTACATTTCATTAAGCATGCACATAGGATTCATAAATAAATATGTTAATTAGAGCGAATGCTCGTCTCACTGTAAAATAACAACCCGGCCTCTCTCTTGTTATGCTACACCTGTAGTAAACCTGTCAGACCCCATTCTGCTCTACATACCACCACGACACTCTCCTCCACTTTGAACTGAGAATGAGGATGCTTGTAAATTCATATTAAACAAATATGAAATGAGAAAACCCAGACAGAAGAACAAAAAACTGCAAGAACACCTTTTTCCATAGACATTTCAGTCACTGAACAAACTAAGATTCATCTATAAAAGATACATTTACTGACAGAATACAGTCAGCTCTTGTTGTCAGACATGCAGTGGGTACAGAAAATAATCACCCCCCTTTACAATTAGGGTTGCACGGTTGTGAAAAAAAAAAATAATTGTTGATTATTCCCTTGAAATTGTAATTGCGATTTTTAATTACAATTATCACAATTTACACTGAATGATGTTTATACCAGTTTGAAGCAACTGAAATATGAAAATTAACAAGATCATAACACTAACTGAAAAACTTTGATTTTCTATAGTATTAAGCCTCAAACTATGCATTGGACTGGTTTCTTCTTTTAAAGGGTCATACGATGCAATTTCAAGTTTTCCTTTCTCTTTGGAGTGTTACAAGCTGTTTGTGAATAGATACTGTAAGATTGTTAAAGTTGCAAAGACTAAAGTCTCAAATGAAGTAAAGTTCAACAGATTTCCCCTGCTCAGGGAGTAGGAAGCAATGAGCACTGTGTAGGGACCATTTCAGTCTGAACACAGTTCATGCACAGAGCTCAATTCTAATGAGCTGATTATATAAATCAGGTGTTTTAACATAGAAAGACATATAAAATGTGCAGAGCAGAGTTCTGACTGGGACAAGCATCATAGTAGGGTAAGGGACGTAGCATTTCCGTCACATGGTTGAGGCATTCAGCCAATCACAACACATTGGATAGCTGGCCAATCAGAGCACACCTCGCTTTTCAGACCGATGAGCTTTGTAAAAAACGACTCGTTTCAGAAAGGCGGGACATAGAGGAGAAACAATAATGTACATTATGTGGAAAATAATCTGCTTCTTGAACCTTAAACTGAACCAACACATTTCATTACACCAAATACATAAAATAATGTTCTTTTTAGCAAAATCACATGACCATTATAATAAATAAAGTAAAAAAATGCATGGTATTATAATGTTATACTAACATTTTGATTAAAACAATGGAGAACCCCTTAAGATAGCTTACAGTAAGTGGACTAAACATAAGTAAAACAATAACATAAGTGGAACGATTAATTTCTACTTTAAAAAAAAAGTTTTAAGGTTACCTTAACTGTATTTGCTTTTAGAAATTTGATTAATTGTGCAGCTCTATTAACATTAATCACATTTTGTTGCATGCAGTCTGAAATAATGATGGACACAGTTTTTGTTTTATCCAGCTGTATTAACTATTACTTATTTATGACATCCAAGTGAAAGTTATAACTCCAACATTTCAGAAAAATAAAATAAAAATAAAAAACAGAATCTCTGAGTTGGAAAAAGGACCACCCCCAGTATTATTTATTTATTTATATCAGTATTTTGTTGAACCACCTTTTGCTTCAATTTCAACCTTTAGTCTTTTGGGATATCTCTCTGTCTCTACTAACTTTGCACATCTAGACCTTGCCCACTCTTCTTTGCAGAACTGCTCAAGTTTGGTTAAATTTGATTTTGAACGCTTGTGGACTGCAGTCTCCAAGTCATTCCATAGACCTTCAACTGTGTTTAAGTCTGAGCACTGAATATAGGCCATGCAAGGATATTCAACTTTTCTCCTTCAAATGACTGTGTGCTCAGTTTTGCCATGTGCTTTGGGTCATTGTCATGTTGAAAGGTAAACTTTCTTTCAATTGACAACTTTCAGGCAGAGGGCAACATATTTTACTCAAGCATTTGACAGTATTTTGCCCCATCCTTTTTTCCCTCTATCCTGACAAGTGCTCCAGTCTCTGCTGCAGATAAATACCACATAAGGAAAGGACATGGTGGAATTTATACTTAGTACTTTGTGCTCTGCATTTAACCTATCCAAGTGCACACACACAGCAGTGAGTAGTGAACTAATATTCACACATACACACACACACACCCTGAACACACACCTGGAGCAATGGGCAGCCAATGCTGCAGCGCCCAGGGGAACAGTTGGTGGTTCAATGCCTTGCTCAAGGATCTCACCGCCGTCTTGGTATTAAGGGTGGAGAGATCACGGGACATCCACCCCCCCACCCCCCACCCCCCACCTACAATCCCTGCCGGACCTGAGACTCAAACCTGCTACCTTTGAGTTATAAGTCAGACTGTTAACATAGCAGGATACTATCACCTCCATGCTTTACTGGAGGAATGCTGTTATTTCAATGGTGAGCTGTATTGGATTTCTGCCAGAAATATTGTTTGGTGTTGAGGCCAAATAATTACATTTTAGTATTATCTGCCACAGAATCTTCAAGGTGCATTTTAGCAAAGCTCAGTCATGACTGCATGTGGCCTTTCTTGTGGAGTGGCTTTTTTGCAATTCTCCCATACAAGCCACACACTGTATGTGGAGAATTTGTGATATTGTTGTCCATGGACATGCACACAATGGACACTCTTTGTCATAAATTGCAACTACTTCAGAGCCTCTTGGTCACCAGTTTCCTCCTGGCTCTTTCTTCCAGTTTGGAGTGACGTCCTGGCTCTGTATTGAACCAAATACCTTCTACTTCTTAATAATAGACTTCACTGTGCTTGTAGATATTAATGAAGCCTTTGAATTTCATATTAGTGGACATAAACTACCTTGGATAGCAAGCGGCAGCAGGCAGCACCATGACACAGGTAAAATGGAGTCTACATTTGAGACTTAAAACCTTTATCATGAGTACCTGCCTACAAATCAATATTTTGCAAAGGAGGCATCTTTAAAGTCATGTTCAAAGCCTGCCTTAGTTCCTCAGTATTCATTATCCTCAGTTTTCATGAAATCCATACTCTTTTTGAGAGGAAGATGAGCTACATCTCAGTGACTTTTAATTCTACCATGAGCGAGAGCAAAATGAGAATAAAGCTCAGACTACAGCGTAACAGTGATTGACCGTCTTTCCAAACTCATGCTATGGATGCCGAGATTGCAGCAAGAGAGTAAATGTAATACTTTCCATCACGCCATAGCGTGTTCTGCTCAGGGGCCCGGCTCTCCCATGCTGCCTTTGCAGCTGCCAGAGGCATGTCTCTCTGCTCACCTTGTATAGTACTGCAGGGGGAAGGAGATTAATGGTGGACTAACCGATTTAGCTAGGCCCACTTCACAGAGCCACTTCAAAAATCCAGCTGCACAGCAATTCCTTTCACACAAGCAGAAAGCAGTACCTTGCTTCCAAGAGCATAATCTGAGATTTAGACCTTAAAAGGGTTTATGTTCTCAGGCATGCATTGCTTGTACACAGATTATTGCCAATTGAATAGACACGTCAGATGTGTCTGCATACCTTCAGGGGTTCTTACCTCAGCATGGCGTTCTTGCCGTCGCTGCGCACACAACGTACTTGGCGTGTCTGGTAGCCAATCTCCACATCCAAGCCCTTGAGGCTATGGTGGTGGTGGAGGTGGTGATGCTGGTGCCGGGAGCTCTGGATATGTCGTTTTACGGTGTTCCTCTCTGTATCTCCCATGGTGAAGTCCAGCATGGTCCTTCCACTCATCCAGAGCCCCTTGTGTTGCGACTGCCTGCACTCGCTCCAGGGGCCGACTTTAAGGCTGTAGCGATGCTCGCTTTCTCCAACCGGACAGGGCAGAAGGTTTGTACATGTCCTTGTTTGGGTGAGATTGGGGCAATTAGCTCCTCCATACATCGGTGCCGCTAAAACGTGTCGGGTCTGATGCTGGAGACCCGTGCCGCATGTTCGACTGCAGCTGGACCAGGAGGAGAAATCGGATATGATGCAGTTGTGAGGGCAGGGGATCAGGCAGGCCTGTTCAAGCACCGGCCGTGGGGAAAAGAACTCACATATCCTCTCCGTAACGGCTGTGTGGTTTGAGGTGCGCACACAATGGACCTTCCGTCTCTGGATGCCGTGCTGGGCCGTGACGCACTTAATTGTCCTTGGTTTGAGCACGTTGGACTGGAATGGTGTTAAAACGCATGGCCCCCATTCTGAAACCTCCCATTCGAAGAGATCCTGGTGCCACTCGCACACTTTAAAGCAAGGCCTCTTGCTCTCAGGTTTATCTGAGTGCCGGCAGTTTGAGTGGTGCGTGGTCCAGCCTTCTGAGTGGATGCACCACACCGTCCTGGATTGAACCCCATCAGTTCCACATTCTTCTCCCATGCACCTGCCCCACTGACCTGGAAAATGGGAGATGAAAGAATAAACATTAGCTCTTTAAATTTAAGGGTAATTAAGTAACTTCTCAGCACTCATGACCATGAGCTTTACCCAGAGAGCACACATAAATCAGCAGGATATCTGTGATAGAGTGCATTGTCTGGAAAGTGTTACATTTCAAAGGATTAGTTCACACAAAAAATATTTTTTTGTCATCATTACTTTCCAAACCCATGTTGCTTTCTTTAAAGAAATCCCAACAATTTCAGACAATAACACTATAAACTTGGTTTATCACAATGCTTTTATAAAGCTTTAGACTTTCATAATTTTTGAAGCCTGACACACCCTGGACTGAGATTTTTTAAAATAAGTCTATTATGCTCATAAAAGCTGTTTTTATTTGATTTAAAAAAAAAAAATAATAATAAAAAAAAAAATTGTGGAGCCAACCAGACACTGGACTACATCCACAATGTATGGAAAAAGCAGTGTCAACATTCTGCTAAACTTTTCCTTTTGTGTTTCACAGAATAAAAAGTCACAAAGGTTAGACTGACATGTGGGTGAGTAAATAATGACAAAATTTACATTTTTAGGCGAAGCATCAATTTAAATGCCACAAATATCTGAATAAATAAATAAATAAATAAATAGTGCATTAAAAATACATTGCTAAAGCATGTATTGTTAGCATACGCATTTATACATTTATTGAGTGTTATTTCAACACCAAACAGGACATATTTTATTAACATATTGCACAGTAGATGTTTAATGTAATATCCAATAATGAACAAACACACTGAACAGACATTTTGGCAATGTACTGTACTGCATGTGCGTTATCAGGGACTACGCATTATAAATATTTTATTACTTTTACTTTTTTCTTTATTACTAAATTGATTGCCTCATTAAAAGCTCATCTATACAAACAGGTGAATGAATGAAATGAAAGGTAAATAGTAATTTTTTTTTTTTTTTTTTTTTTTAATCCATGCTAGCCTGAAAGCAGCATAATCAGCTACAACATCCTACAATGCTGAACAGTAATGTAACTCACTGGAGCACATCATTAAGTTTTTTTTTTTTCATGAGAATGCAACACTGCCAGAGGTTTAACACATCACCATGTTTATTTATTTAACTGAAGGAATTACACGTCTCACACACACTCACCTATGCCAAAATGTGCAAAATAGCTAATAACATGTAAACACCATAATTTCACGTTCATTCCCCTAAAGAACCCAAGCTAATATTAACATTTAAAGGCATTTCAATGCCTCCCACAGAACCCTTCCCCTGAGTCTACAGTCTGACTACACATGCACAATGGGCCAAGATTGATTTTTCCTCTGTTATTGTACCTGTATATAAAGCTTTGAGCTAAACCCCCACAAGATTCAGTTAGTGAATGCAGCTGTTGTGTTCTTTTAAATTCACACTTGAAGCTGAAGTGTGTAATTTCTGGGTCGGTAGCCTCAAAAAAATATTTACAAGTGATAGTTTCGCCCCCAAGACATGCTGCTGGTTAAGTCAATGTTGCTCTATTAAACTAGTCAAGATGTAAAAAAAAAACAAAAAAAAACCTTGTCTAGTTTTCTCACAGCAAGGCAATAAACCCCTTTTTTACATTACATAATTAGAGGCCAAATATTACCACAAATTCAGAAGGCAAGTATTATATTGCACAGACCACAAATTAATAAACCACTTAGTATAGTCACTGTCAACCTCAAATTCATATTCTTAGATATTAGAATGTGAACTACAATTTGTGGGGCTGTACAGAAATGAGACTCAGTACGGTTGTTTGAAATGCTGAGCACCTATTTTAAAGTAAAGGATCAAGAGCGGAGCAAATATCTACAATAAAGACACTATAAACCCACTCAATGTGGTGAGAAGTGAATATATCCTATATATGGCCTATCTATCCTATCTATCGGCCACATGTCTTGAATTTTGAATATGCACAGTATATACGTAAGCATTTGTCTGTTCATAGCCAGAATAAGGATCAAAATGGATCAGACACTGTGTGGATCAAATATCCGGCTATGCCAAACTAATGCACCTTCATCCCACTGGTGCTTTTGGTTAAAGAATTCAGTTTGCAGAACTGACATGAAATATCCACAACATGTGTACACACCTGAACACACACATACACACACAGCTGCTGATCGTTGATGATCCAGTCAGCTCATAAAATCAGTGAATCACTGATCTCTAACAAGTCACTCTCTCCTCTCAATCCACTTCACCTGGTCAGCACAAGGTGTTTCTGCACTACTCATCCCATCCACTGCGGCCATTCTAGCACCAGCTGTGCCGTGTGGGTGATTTATAGCAGCGTGATTCAGAGAGATTACACTGACAGAGCAGCAGCAAACACAACAAACCTTTCCTTTCCAGAGATCTAACACCTGCAGGGCTGAATAATCACACTGTCCCTCACTGCCCCTCTTTTGGTCACACGTACAGCTTGTGGCCTGGCCCCATTCATTACAGCTTTTGTCACAACATCAAGAGCGCGGCAGGGCGTTTGACACAATGTGAGGCCTATCTGACCTATTCCTATCACTCACAGCCTGATTGAAGACAAGTGTGATGGTCGTTTTTGAAAATGTATGAGAACTAATATTCCATTTACAAATAATAACTAACCCGAAAAAGATTTAATTTCTTCTTCTTTTTTTTTTATCTTTCAAACATATGTATTTTGTTAGCAAATTTTAATCATTAAATAATATTTAAAATACATTTTAAAAAGGTCCCTCTAAACAAAATAAAGACCTTAAAAATGACATGAGGGTGAGTAAATAACAGATATTATTGCATAAGATATTCAGTGTTTTTTAGCACTGTTCTAAATGTGTTGGCTTTTGGATTGTCAGTTTATCACCTTGTTTGTTGCATTTACATTTATGCATTTGAGGGACACGATGTTCGTTGAGATAAACATGCATGCATTCCCTGGGAATTAAACCTATGACCCTAGTGTTGCTAACACCATGCTCTACCAGTAGAGCTGCAGGAACATTACATTTGATAAGGACTTTATTCTATGTTTATTTAAATGTGTTCACTATGCCTTGATTTTTATTACCAGCTGTTTAGAACGATTCCCCCCACTATTCTCGTATGGCTAAAATAAACAGAAAAGTTTGAAAAAATTCCATCAATATGTAAATGATTTTGAAGCTTGAAATTAACTGTTATGCAAGGTACTAAATTATTTATAACTATATCTCCATGCTGAATCATGTCACATTTAATTTATTCAGTCTAGCGAGTGCTTAATTATTGAATTTGTATATACGGCACTTCATGTGGTTATAAATTTGTAGTCCATCCATCTTTTAGTGCTCTTAATTTCATCCAGGTGTCTGTTTGGACTGATGAGAAGTATTGATGACTGATGTTTAATTACTTAATTATTGAGTGGAGTTCAGTCAGCTGCACTCAGGGATGCTCTCATCTGCTGAACACAAACATCTCAGGCTCATCCAGCCAGATGGAGCTACAGTTAACACTCCAGATGTTGGAGGTAAGGTGCACATAAGAATTGTTAACAGTAACATCTCTTAAATTGCACTTCACCCCCCACCCGGCAGGTCTGTCAGTAAGTTAAAGTATAAAGTGTCAAAAAGTAGCTCTGGTGTAAATGTTTGTTCACAAAGTCAGCAGGCTCCCGTCTGAGTGCCAGCTTGTGAATATCACACAAAACTGCAATGCTAAAATCAAATCTAAGGAAAGGTCACATCCAGAATCATGATATTCAAACGATTTAGGCATTGTATTACAATCACACAGGTGGTTTAAAAATTTCATTCACAGTATCTGAGGCATGAATAAACCATATACAATAATAAATTAAAAATTTTATGACAGCATTAAAATAAGATCTGATTTTAGACCATTTCTTTTTAACTGAAACAGACTTAAGTACATAAAATATCTTAATTATTAATATAATATAATTCAATTTAAAAAATACATTAAAATAAGTAGATATTCACTGTGCCACTATGCAGTTACATTTATAGCTGGCCATTGCTTGAATCCTGTTTTTACAGGAGCCTGTCCTCCAACAAAAAACGACCATATAGGTCGGTTGTGCAAGCACCTTATTATGACCTATATTTACGTTTTAAAGTTAAAAATAATGACAGTATCGCGTTGCATCTGTCGTCATGAAATGACGTATGATGTCATTACCAATCAAAACACACGTTTATTTAAACGCAATGTCTGGACTTACACCGATCTAACAGTAATTTGCATATATTTAACTAGGTGGCTTATTCATTCGAATGAACGCATCTAACCCCACCCCTAAACCTAACCCTCACAGAAATCATGCTAAATTATGGTTTATTGAGCATATATACTTTTTACATGCATGTCGCTTCTTTTGGATCGAACCCATGTTAGCATGACTACATATCAAGGTATAACGCAATAACCTACCAACTGAGCTACACGAAACGCAAATCAGAGTGCAAATAAAAGAGTACAAAACATTACTCTGAAAACGACCTATTGCCGATAGGCGTGCAATTGTAACACACTCTGATGGGTCGTATTTCAGGGATTTGGACAAATGAGCTATATGAGCGTATTGATTGGAGGACAGGTTGGTTTTTCTGAAATATATCCATTATTAAAGCCGTGTTTGCGACAATTAGCACATGAAGCCAAATGTTTCTTTTGATTATTCAGTATTTTCAGCATTTGGGCATATTTACACTATTTAATGAGTAATCTCATAAAACAACTTGAACACCGCCAGTTCACGAGGTGAATGAAAATCAGGTTGACCTCGAACAGTTATTGCTGACCCATTTAATATGTTTCTTTTCAGGCTTCATAATCTTGAGGGAGTCAAATTCTGTATCCACTCTCAGAAAACTGAAAGATTTGATGCAAATATGAAAGCATTTTTGATTGTCTGTTTCATTTCAGTCTGCCACGCTGCTAAAAAGACTGGACAGTTTGCATGGATGATGAATATTAATCTCAGTATTGACAGAGTTGTTTCTTTTGAAATGGAGAGCGATACCAGCTGTTGCATCAGACCCTGTTTGATATGCAGTCAAACGATAAGGCTTCCTACTTATTCCTCCCCAGAGCCCCTGGAGAGTTACTGTTTATTTTCTCCAATCAGTGGAAATTTGGATATAATCATTAGTTATAATATAATATAATTATTTTTATTTTTTTGTGCTTCTGTGTGTATATAGTGTGTGTGTGTGTGTGTGTGTGTGCGCGTGTGTGTGCGTGTGTGTGCGTGTGTGTGTCTGTCTGTGTGTGTGTGTGTGTGTGTGTGTGTGTGTGTGTGTGTGTGTGTGTGTGTGTGTGTGTGTGTGTGTGTGTGAATTTGTGTATACACACTGGGTAACACTAAACAATTTTTAATTGTGATTAATCACATTATTGTCTGTGATTATTTGCAATTAAGCACATTGTTATGCACAAAACTAAAAATACATTCAAAAGTAGTGTATTGTGCACTTTGTTCATTTAAAAGTATTACTATATGAACACAAGTGCAATAACATAATAAGCCTCGATCATAACATTATAACAGGCACCTTTCATCGCAGCAGAGTGTGGCACGGGTAGAGACTCGTGTGTGCAGGATGCGGGAGAATAATTAGGGTGTGCTCACACTATGCAATTTTAACCCCCAAAGCCTGGTTCGTTTGACTAGTGTGCTCGCTCTGTTTAGCAGACCCTGGCTCGGTTGGAAGAGGTGGGCCAGAGAGCGCGGTTCAGTTATACATTGTGAGTGTGATCGCTAACAACACCAGAGCGCAGATCTTCTGATATGTGGTGCATGATTGTGTGAATATTTCTGAGCGGCAAAAGTGATAGATGTGTAAAGCAATATATTTTGAGCATACAACTCAGAATAATAAACCACAAAGTTAACAAAACAATGCACTCTCTGCTGTCTTCACATGCTATCGGAATCTTCCTATTTCCCATAAATTATATTGTGATTATGAGCTCGCTGCATACTTTTCTGTTAAAAATAACAATGGACAGTGGTTTGTTAATGCTGATGCTTAGCCTAAATAATTTGATTGGGAGCATTCCCTCCTGTGACCCATGGTTTGTCTGTATGTGTTTTCAGAGAGCCAGTGAGCGATGGACTTTCATAATAATAAAATAAAACTGCGATAAAAACACATTAACTTGCCCATATATATATATATATATATATATATATATATATATATATATATATATATATATATATATATATATATATATATATATATATATATATATATATATATATATATATATATATATATATATATATATACTCATGAACTTATTTTCTGTCATTTTGTGTGCATTCACTAATCTTGCATTAAAACAAACAGGTGCAATCAAACACCGCCACATTTCGAAAAAAAAATAAATACAATTCTTAAGTTTTGCATTCGCACTGAGAACAGAGAGATACGTGCTTGCTGCTGTAGTGACTGACAGGCTCAGTCAAACTCATATTATCCCTCAGGTATAATTGCATGTCTTCTGTAGTGTAAACGACTCTTGACACAAGAGAGCTAAGGGCTAATTGAGTGTGGATACACTCTCACCTCTCTAAGGCTATCAGAAATACCAGTATCACATGCTACTGAAGGATGAAGAGGCAATGCAATAAAACAAATGTAAAAAAAAAAAAGCAATGAAAAGACAACAATAAAGAAACAGATACAAACGAATTAACTGCCCCTGAGCCTCTTCAGTTCAGACAGTGTATCCAGAGATGGTGAGCATCTGTCAGCTGCTAAATGTGAAAAACTGCAAGTGTGTTTTGTACGAAAGAAAGAACTTCATCAGACAGAAATGTAAGAGGGCAAATTTTCCATGACAGCAGTGAGATTAAGATGAAGACCGTCTGTCACGCTGATGTGTTCCTCTAAATACTCACAATCTAAATATCTGTCAGACAGCGAGAAGTAACTGTGACAACACTGTGAATTCAAGAGATCCTACAGTGACCTTGTTTAAACTGACACTGCAAGGACCAGACTTTTACTGCATTTCAACACTAAGGGAAAAGTATTTTATATGCACTGCCTGCCTTTATTTGATCAGAAATATTTATTCCTGTGATTGCAAAGAATTTTCAGCATCATCATTACTCCAGTCTTAAGCGTCACTATGCTGAAGAAACTTTTTTTTTTTTTTTTTTTTTTTAGAATTCCTTGATAAATAGAGAGTTGTAAAGGTATTTACTGTCAGTTAAATTTAATGCATCCTTGCTGAATAAAATAATTAAAAAAAATCTCCCACCACAGACCTCTGAATATTAGTGTAAATTTTTAAACAGAAATACAGCTCGTTTCCTTATTATTTCAAATCTTTTTATTAGCATTTTCAATGACAGTGCAGAATGATTCATCACAATTTTTTTTTATTTTTTTTTAAACTGTAAACAAAGCAGATTTGGAAGAAAACAATAATAATGAGAAGAAAAGAATAATAAATAAATATAAAAGAAAAATAAATAAATTAGTAATTGAATAAAATCAGCTCAAGTTTCATGAACAACACTTTCATTTAAACACACTCAGTTGTGCTGGATTGTGGGAGCTAAGTGGTTATTTGTGCTGAAAAACAGTTTATTGAATTCACTCTTAAATCTGTCCTTTTTTCTATTTATACAAATTACAAACTCACACAATTCCATGCTGAATGCAGAACTGAATGGTTTCCAGGTGAACACACAGACTGATAAATATGATGATTGAACCGTCAATAGTGCTACCTACAACAACAGCATGTGATAATCACTCTGATTGAATCTTTCCCATTTCATCTTTCTTGTGAGGAAAAGCAGAAGTGTCAGGCACTGCTGGAGCCAGGCATTATCTCCAGAGGCATTAGACAGAGACAGACTCTGCACTGGTGCTCTTCAGTGGTCCGGGGAAGAAGATAAACAGAGTTCTTCACAGATTCCATGTATCAGGTAGGACGTGCACCTTCATATTGCTCTACATAAGATTTGTGGCACCACAACAACAAAAGTGCAGCAGGAGACATATACTACTGTATAGACCAGAGGAGACAAAACGGTACATCTTAAGGAAAGTAAGAGAGAATGTTATGTCATGGAAAGAACAAAAACTACACACAGACAGAGTGAAGAAAATTCCCTTAAAGCATCTCTTGAGTTGGTCACATTGCTCAAATCCCACAATTGCCTTGGAGGGATTTTGCAATTGATTTGTTCATAAACAGATCACACAATCCACTCAGTACAAATGCATAAAGTCATGCCTTTCTCTGCTATTTGAGATATACATTTCAGTGATTCTATTTGTAATGTGGAGAAATTGCACATTTATTGCACCCAGAGCCCAAAGCCCATACGCTGCATGCAGTTAACAAACATGATAGAGGACAATGTCTGACTGCATTAAAGACTGTTCATACAGAATATGTATTTGCTTAAGACACATGTAAGCAGGGGAGTGGGGGGAAAAAGGCAAGGCCTTGATTTAAAAGTCGAACATGATAGTTTTCACATACCGTTCTAAAAAAAAGTGTCATTTCTTTCGCTGAATGAGCCCATGGTTTTTAATGAATCAGTGACCCATTCATAAAAACTTGAATGAATGAATCAAACAATCAACTGTTGGTGCGAATCGGTTGAATGAATGACTGAACAACTCACTCATTAAGACTTGCTGCCAAAAAGTCATAATTATCAATTATCTTTTTTTTTGTCATATTACAATATTTATTTTTAAATAGACCCATTTATTATAATTTATGCAATTCAAACGACAGTGCAAATGTACTCTAAGCTCCATCAAACAGTCTGCAAATATACCTAAAGGCCAGATCAGCTTCTGAAAAACAATGTTCTTGAGATGTTGTAGCCTTTTAAAGTTTTTGTAATAAAGTCTAAGATAAATCAAAATAGTTCTTTCAAAAGCTACTTTCTGTAATGTCTATTCAATGCTTTTCTTACTGAAAAAGATAAAATAAAATAAAGTTTTTATTCTCTTATTCCAAGAAAAGTGCCACAAGGCCGTTCCAGATCTCTGTGGCCCAATTTAACCCCTGGATTCACAAATGAGAGTCATTCTGGAGTGTCAGATAAAGTAGAAAAGCTCTGTAAGCTGTAAATATATATTTACAGTTTATATATGACTAAACCATAGCTCTGGGAAATGGTGTTATTTATGGAGCCGTGCATTTTAGAGCATCTTATATGACATTTGTATTTGAAAGATGTGCATGTGTTAAGCTGAAGCCTGTTTTGAGGAGAAAGAGCCTCGACTCTATGAAGTCAACCTCAGATACATGACAAAAGCTGAGACAAGACATTCAGGAAGATACTCCATAATTTGGGACAGATGGCGCCTCGGTGGCACCAGCTGCGCGCCGAGGGAAATGTGCTGCATTCTGAATAGTGCGGATGCAGCAAGTCTATAAGAAACACACAGACAAACATGTTTATTTACAGCAAACTCTTGTCAGCACAGAATCATCTGACAACTCGAGACAAGATCCAGAGCCTGAAAGCTCTGAGATCTTTCATCACTCATTCC